>NC_092822.1:130533750-130872500 GCF_023375885.2 Dermacentor andersoni
CCATACCGCGCAATATGCATCCCGAGCATCATATTGCTCACCGGAATGCACGTGTTAGATACCTTCGGAAACTCCTCAACGCCCAGCCGAAGGGAACCGTTTATTAAACCGAAGCTGCCCACTACGTTCTTGCGATCAGAAACAAAGAAAGACAAGTGTCGGTGGTGGCGGGCGATCAGGGTAATATTGACACGTCTACTTATCTTTACCGGGCGACCACGTTTCACCACCTAACAAATGTTATCGCAAAGCGCGGGACGCGCCTGCATGTATCTGAAGTTTCTGGAAAGTTATCGATGCTTCTATCCGCTGTCTGTTGTCGCCGAACCTTGTGTTATCTGATTTCACCGCCTGACGCGAATGGTGTAGAACTCTGTGGAAGGCACGCGGGTCCCAACGATTAGTCTGGAGCATTCGACGACTGCTCTATAAAAGCCGACGCGCTTGACTCGCTGATCAGATTTTCGACGATCGCTGACTGTGTTCGCCGCTATCGTTGAGCTATAAGTGTAGCGTCTTCTTGTGGCCACAGGTTCGCCCAATGAAAGTTAGTTTTGTATTCTACAGTATTGCTACTGTATTTTTCAAAGTCACCACCACTTGACATCTGGTGGAGGTGCTTTACGTTCATGAACTGGACGCCCCCGACAAGCCGTGATCCAAGCCCGCACCGCAAAGAGAACACCAACGTAGTCCCGGACCATCGAGCAAGCCGCCATCTTCAACAGCTGCCCCCGGAGCACGGACTTCTACCTGAGAAGACCAAGAAATTTTGTGGCCAAGGCAACCCCAATGGCAGCCCCAGCGTCCCCCATCGTGCAGCAGCAGCCCAGGGAACCACCGACGTTCCGCGGTTCCACATTTGAGGACCCGGAAAGCTTGCTCGAGACGTATGAGAGGGTCGTTACGTTTAACAGTTGGGACAGCGACTACAAGCTGCGGCATGTCTATTTCGCATTGGAAGACGCCGCCAGGACCTGGTTCGAGAATCGAGAAGCCACATTAACGACGTGGGACCTGTTCCGAAGCGGCTTCTTGCAAACGTTTACAAGCGTCGCGCGAAAAGAGCGAGCCCAAGCAGTACTAGAAAGCAGAGTGCAGCTGCCAAACGAGATGATCGCGATCTTCACGGAGGAGATGGCCCGCCTTTTCCAGCACGCCGACCCGGAAATGTCGGAGGAGAAACAGTCCGCTTCCTGATGCGGGGCGTCAAGCAAGAACTTTTCGCCGGACTTATTCGTAACCGGCCAAAGACCGTAGCTGAGTTTTCTGCAGAGGCATCGACGATCGATAAAACGCTGGAGATGCGCACCCGGCAATATAACCGCGAGGGGCTCACGCCGCAGTACGCCATCCAAGGACTGGGTTCCGATGACCTGCAAGAGACCATCAGGGCCATTGTGCGCGAAGAACTGCGCAAGGTCCTGCCTTCGTCGCAGCCTCAAGTGGCCTCGATCGCCGACATCGCGAAAGTTGAGGTTCAGCGATCGCTTATAGTTCCTGAGGCGCAACCTCAGTTTCCGCAGCCCTAGCCAGGAGCGATGACCTACGCCGCCGTCGCACGCCGTCAAGGGCCCCCTCCGCGACCGTGCCACGGCCCTGTAACGCCGCAATTCCGTCGTCAGCCGCCGCAGCCAGCACGCCCACCCGTCGCCCAGCGCACCTACTCGAGGAAGACGGACATTTGGCGAGCCCCCGACCACCGCCCGCTCTGCTATCACTGCGGAGAAGCCGGCCATGTGTATCGCCGATGCCCATACCGCGACTTGGGACTGAGAGGGTTCGCCGTCAACGCGGCGCGTGCACAGCTTGGAGAGCGCCCACGTGACATTGCCGACTACCTCGCCGCTACTCAATGGAGCCCTCGACGACCGTCCCGTTCGCCGTCACCAGGCCGCTACCTGTCACCGCAGTGCCGACCATACACCGGCACAGCACGGGGCCGCTCTGCGAGCCCATATCCGGAAAACTAAAAGCAGCAACCGGTGGAGGTGCAGTTGCTGTTCGTCAAACTGACGACGATCCTCCGCCGCCGACGAAGACGACGAAGAAACCATCTCGACGACCTAATGACGACACGCCGCCGTCCCGACGAAGTCAGGAAGCCAAGACTACCCAGCCGAAAGACGACTTCATGACACGACGTTCCAGCTTCAGTTCAACACGACGCAGCCCTGATCCGACGCCAAGACCCAACTGCAACGCCAGACAAAGAACCACCGACCTCGACGTGCTTATCGGCGGCCACGCAGTCACTGCCTTAGTCGACACAGGGGCCGATTACTCCGTAATGAGTGGACACATCGCCGCCCAGTTGAAGAAGCTTAAGACTGCATGGGAGGGCCACCAAATTCGGACCGCCGGACGACACATCATTACGCCGACTGCAATCTGCACGGCAAGAATTACCGTTCATGACCGGACTTACCCTGCCACCTTCGTTATCCTCCAACAGTGTTCACGAGACGTCATTCTTGGCATGGACTTCCTGAACCAACACAGCGCAATCATCGAACTGAAGTCGAAATTGATAACGCTTTCGCAACATCAAGCGATACCATCGAAGAGCTTTCGTGGTCACCACACCTTGAGTGTGCTCGAAGATCAAGTGAGCATACCGCCGCGCTCCAGCCTTGTTATTTCCGTCGGCACCGAAACACCCGCTGACGTAGAGGGCATCATCGAGGGCGACCAGCATCTACTACTCGACCGTGAAATTTGCTTCGCAAGAGAGATCGCTCGACTCCACGGAGGGAAAGCGGAAGTGATGCTAACCAACTTCAGCCAAGAGTTCAAGCACATCACGAAGGGCACGACAATCGCGTACATCGAGGATATTCTGGAAACGAGCAATGCCTTTGTCCTCTCAGATTCTGCCGCATCTACCCCGCTTACCATAGTCCCCGAACCAGACTTCGACGTAAATCCAAGTCTTCCCGTGAGGAAGCAGCAACAGCTCAGAAGTCTTCTCCGTCGATACAAAGACTGCTTTTCGACGTCATCGAGGATTCCACAAACACCAGTTGAGAAGCATCGCATCATAACCGAAGAGTGCGATCGACCACGCCGCCAGAGCCCTTGCCGAATTTCGACGCGAGAAAGTGAAGCTATTAGGCAACAAGTCGACGAAATGCTGCGCGACGACATCATCCAGCCGTCCAAAAGCCCATGGGCATCTCCTGTTGTCCTGGTGAAGAAAAAGGACGGAACCCCACGTTTCTGCGTCGGTTATCGTCGACTGAACAAGATCACGAAGAAGGACGTATACCCCCTTCCGCGGATAGACGAAGCCTTAGATCGGCTCTGCAACGCTAAACACTTTTCTTCGATGGACCTCACGTCTGGCTACTGGCAAATAGAAGTCGACGAGAGAGATCGCGAAAAGACCGCCTTCATCACGCCAGACGGCCTGTACGAGTTCAAGGTCATGGCATTCGGTCTGTGCTCGGCGCCTGCAACGTTTCAGCGTGTCATGGACACGGTGTTAGCAGGATTGAAGTGGCAGACGTGTCTTGTTTACTTGGATGACGTCGTTGTCTTCGCCGAAAATTTTGACGACCATCTTATGCGGCTTGCGACAGCATTAGAGGTCATCAAACCATCAGGGCTCACTCTGGAGCTACAAAAGTGCCGCTTCGCTTACGATGAGCTTCTGTTTCTAGGCCACGTCATCAGCAAATCCGGAGCACGCCCCGACCCACAGAAAACAGCTGACATCGCAAAGTTCCCGCAGCCCACGGACAAGAAGGCAGTGCGTAGATTTCTTGGCTTGCGTGCCAAGGCGCTTTGTCAAGGACTTTTCACGCATCGCTGAGCCGCTAACGCATCTAACCAAATCTGATGTCGAGTTCAAGTGGCAAACGCCGCAGGCCGACGCATTTCAAGAACTAAAACGACGCATGCAGTCGCTGCCGGTTTTTGCACATTTCGACGAAGACACCGATACCGAAATCCACACTCACACCAGTAGCCTAGGTCTCGGTGCCGTCCAAGTCCAGAAGAAAGACAGCCATGAACGGGTCATATCTTATGCTAGCCGGTCACTGTCAAAAGCGGAAGGCAATTATTCTACGACTGAAAAGGAATGCCTCGCCATCATTTGGGCAACAGCGAAATTCCGCCCTTACATATATCGCAGGCCATTCAAAGTCGTCAGCGACCATTACGCGTTGTGTTGGCTAGCTAACTTAAAGGACCCTCCCGGACGGCTGGCGCGGTGGAGCCTCAGACTAAAAGAATACGACATCACTGTAACCTACAAGTGTTTTCCGGACGAAAACACTCAGATGCCGATTGCCTATCACGCGCCCCCATTGACCCACCGCCGCAAGATGACGAGGATGACGACGCCTTCCTTGGAATAATAAGCGCGGAAGACTTCGCTGAACAGCAACGAGCAAAGCCGGAGCTTAAAGGCCTCGTTGAGTATTTGGAAGGGCACACCGACGTGGTCCCTAGGGCATTTAAGCGCAGAATATCTTCGTTCACGCTTCAAAACAACCTGTTCGTGAAGAAGAACTTCTCACCAGTCCGCGCCAACTACCTTCTTGCTGTTCCGTCGGCGCTGCGTCCAGAAGTACTGCACCCCCTACATGACGATCCGACCGCTGGGCACCTCGGTTTCTCCCGGACGCTATCGAGGATACAAGAAAGGTATTACTGGCCGCGTCTGACCGCCGACGTCGCTCATTACGTGAAGACATGCCGAGAGTGTCAGCGACGGAAGACACCACCGACAAGGCCAGCAGGATTACTACAGCCGATCGAACCTCCTCGCCGACCATTCCAGCAGACCGGGATGGACTTGTTGGGGCCGTTTCCGACATGAGCTTCCGGAAATAAGTGGATCGTCGTGGCGACGGACTATCTCACCCGCTTTGCTGAAACTAAAGCTCTACCAAAAGGCAGCGCAGCCGAAGTGGCGAAATTTTTCGTCGAGAACATCCTGCTGCGACATGGCGCCCCAGAAGTCCTCATCACCGACAGAGGAACGGCTTTTACAGCAGAGCTCGTCCAAGCCATTCTGCAGTACAGCCAGACAAGCCACAGGAGGACAACTGCCTACCACCTGCGGACGAATGGTCTCACGGAGCGCCTGAACAAGACCCTCACAGACATGCTAGCAATGTAGGTTGACGTCGAGTACAAGACGCGGTCCTGCCATACGTAACCTTTGCTTACAACACGGCGGTGCAAGAAACAACACAGATCACGCCGTTTAAGCTGGTTGACGGCAGCAACCCGACGACGACGCTCGACGCCCTGCTGCCGCACGTCACTGACGAAGAGAATGTTGACTTCGCTAGCTATCTCCAGCGTGCCGAAGAAGCCCGACAGCTCGCCCGCGTACGGATCAAGACCCAGCAGCGTACTGACAGCCGACACTACAACCTCCGACGACGCTTCGTCGAGTACCAGCCCGGCGACCGGGTTTGGGTATGGACCCCGATACGCCGACGAGGACTGAGTGAGAAACTATTGCGTCGCTATTTCGGACCCTACAAGGTCATCCGACGTAATGGCGCAATGTACTATGAGGTCGTGCCAGACGGCATTTCGCATTCACAGCGGCGCCGCGCACGATCTGAAGTGGTCCACGTGGTGCGCCTTAAACCCTTTTTACGGACGCTGACGAACTTCCTTATTTTGTTGTTTTCTTTGCTACGAGTGCTTTTCTTTATTACTTTCGTTTGTTTGCAGTATCGGGTCGACGCTTCTTTAAGAGGGGGGTATTGACACGTGTACTTATCTTTATCGGGCCACCACGTTTCGCCGCCTAACAAATGTTATCGCACAGCGTGGGACGCGCCTGCATGTATCCGAAGTTTCTGGAAAGTTGTCGCTGCTTCTATCCGCTGTCTTTTGTCGCCGAACCTTGTGTTATCTTATTTAATCGCCTGACGCGAATGGTGTACAACTCTGTGGATGGCACGCGGGTTTCAACGATTAGTCTTGAACATTCCAAGACTGCTCTATAAAATCCGACGCGCTTGACCAGCTGATCAAATTTTCGACGATCGCCGACTATGTTCGCCGCTATCGTTGTGCTATAAGTGTAGCCTCTTTTTGTGGGCACGGTTTCGCCCAATAAAAGTTAGTTTTGTCTTCCACAGTATTGCTACTGTGTTCTTCAGCGTCACCACCACGTGACGATATCGTAACCACGTGTAGCGTCCAAACCGAGGCTACTCTCACAGGGGAGACGTTGGCCATAACACTCGCCATTAACCACATCGTCAGTCACAGGAAAAGATCACCAAAACACGACCACATCATTACAGACTCCCAAGACGCATGTCGAGCCTACCTCAGGGGTCATATACCTAAGGAAGCCGATCGTGCTCTCACCAGCACACGTAAGCTCCCCGCCATTCCAGATCCCTCAATACCACGGATCAGGTTGATTTGGACACCTGCTCATGCCTCACTGTCGAGTAATGAAAGCGCTCATGTCGCTGCCCGATAGCTAACCTGCCGGGCATGTGGCAGTGAGGCGAGCAACCCATATCAAGTCTCCCAAAATTCGTCCAACACATACCGTGACACTCTATACTTTTACAGACTATTGCATTTGTGATATTACCCTCCACTCAAATCCTTCTCCCGGAATGAAGCCTTATCCCTGAGACGGCTTCAAATCAACTCATATCCGAACCTCCTCCTTCTCAACAAGTTCTCCCCAACCTTATGTCCCACCACCTGCACAGGCTGCGATGCACCACCGACGACGTTCCAGGTCACGATTGAGCGCCAAAAACTACCTAAAGATATCCCTGTTCTACAATCCCCCCAACCAACATATGCGCAATATTTCGGAGGCGACCGTCCGTGGCTCCGAGCCTCAGGTCTGGCTGGCCGTGATACGACGAACACGAGTGGTAGCGACAGTCAATGGGGCCCTGGACTGAGGGCTCCAACCACATAAATCCTTTCACTTTATAATAAAGTTTCTTCTCTCTCTCTCTTGCAGCACTGTCGAGGGCACGAGGCGTACACAGGCAATATCCTTGAGCAGTGATATATAGTTCCGGGCGTAACTGGGTGATTATTGGCCACACTAGAGAGTTTTGTTTTGGCTCACTACATGATACAGTAAAGCGATAAGTGAAACGTTAGGATGTTTGCGAATGCACGTCGTATACCGAGAATTGTTGTGGCAGTTACCATCGGAAGCCCTAACAGCCACCCTAACCGTGGCAACATGGCTGCGCCCATGCAGCTCAGGCCGCCGGCTTCGGTCCTAATTCACGCTTGTTACTGGCTCTCCGACCTGTCAGCCACAGAGAAGTGGCAAAATCCCTTATGGCTAAGCCTCACCTCAAGCTGAGGTACGATCACTAGGTAGTATTTGGCGTAATTATTGAGACAGGCTGTTCCTTTTCACGCTGGTAGGACTACACTAAACCGTAAAACTGGTTTCACTTCAAGTTAGCAGATGGCACACAGCATTAGCATTGATGATGCGTTGACGATCCGGAATGTAACAAAGGCCTGATTGTTCACTGCATCTTTAATTCACTACCCCCCTCTAGCATGGTATGTGATGACGGTAGGGAGAAAACGCCAAGTAGACGCCGAACAGATGCGTGGCGCAGGTGAAAATTTGTGAGAATTCGCGCGTACTACTAGCTAAGGAGGCTGCATGGTAACTGCAGGGAAAGCGTACAGGTAAAGGGAAACCCTGCTGCCGCATGCATGTAAACGCAGATTATGGTTGCGGCGTCTAAACATATATTGCGTCAGTACACTAACACTAACACTAACACAGTACAATAAGCATGCGCGGAGCAGTTGGAGCGGCGCCGATGAGCATATCTCGAATGGCATTCGGCCTTCCTATTGACTAATAATTCGTGCAGCTTTCACAATGCTCCCACCAGCTTGTGAAATGCAATATAGGTACCGTTTTTCCGCAGCTACAAACGCCGCCAGCTCTTTCGCTCAATGGAGCATTTGACAGAAGTCCCCACATCTTCCAAAATTAGTGCCATTTTTAGACGTTTCGGCCACCACGCTTAACCCAGCGTTTCCTTCTCGCCGCCTCTTGCCGCCCGAGCTTCCTCTGCTCCTTCGTTGGTCAATTTGTGTCCCGTGGAAGTACGTGTTTCGCTTTTGTGTATATATTTTTTTTCAGCGTACTGCGATCACCATTCTCGGACTAGTGCGATGAAAGTGCCGAACGCGCAAACCAATTGATCGAGTGCGCTTTTGGACCAGATCAAATAGATTAGGAACAACAAATTCATTTTGATTCCGTGCTGCTGCGTCTTCGGTTGCTGCAACAGAGCAGGCGAGGGCAAAAGGCTTTTTTGTTTACCATCTGGTGAGCGCAACGCACTCACCCAGATCGTAAACACGAGATGGTACTTAGGACAGGTAATGACCGCGAATCCGGATCATGAGACTGAAATAATCAGAAGAATAAGAGTGGGCTGGCGTGCATTTGGCAGGCATTCTCAGATCATGAACTGCAGGCGGCCATTATCCCTCAAGAGAAAAGTGTGTAACAGCTGTGTCTTAGCAGTACTCACGCACGGGCAGAAACCTGGAGGCTTACGAAAAGAGTTCTACTCAAATAGAGGACGACGCACGAGCTATGGAAAGAAGAATGATGGGTGTAACATTAAGAGATAAGAAAAGATCAGATTGCGCGAGGGAACAAACGCGAGTTAATTACATCTTAGTTGAAATCAAGAAAAAGAAATCGGCATGGGCAGGACATGTAATCAGGAGGGAAGACAACTGATGGTTATTAAGGGTTACGGACTGGATTCCAAGTGAAGGGAAGCGTAGCAGGGGGCGGCAGAAAGTTAGGTGGGCGGATGAGATTAAGAAGATTGCAGGGACAACATGGCCATAAGTAGTACATGACCGGGCTAGCTGGAGTATAGGAGAGGCCTTTGCCTTGCAGTGGGCGCAACCAGGCTGCTGCTGCTGCTGCTGCTGCTGCTGATGATGATGATGAGTGCAACGCACAAAGAAGAAAAGTGTGGATGGATAGGATTGGGTGGGCTGACTTCAAGGAGGTTTCAATAAACGCACGGCTTTTGACGTGTAATGGTTTTTCATTACCTCTTCTTCTGAACCTAATTTATGCCTGCTTCTTTGAAAGAGTGTCTGCGAATGTGTCCATGCTGTGCTTGCATTTTGGCGTGGTTAAGTTGACTTTTTTTTAATGTGCCCGCTTCAATTGTTTCGCTTTGCTAAGAAAGCGCTCGCATTGCAGCTGGCGTATCACATAAAAGCGACGTTATTCGGGACATTGTTTTAGCTTCACCTGAAGTTAGCACATTCTCGACGATAGTGCAAGGCTCACTAAGGCTTACAAATACAGTCCTTTAGCTTCAATGTACGCCCGCATGTATTGATTTGGGGCGCTTTACCGTAAAACGTTTCGAAATTTTTCTATTCCAATTCTGCAATCAGCCCTCTGCGATTGGTTAAAAACTTTTTTGGACCACCCCCCCACTTCACCTGTCTGTCACGCGGCGTCACGAAAACCACGATAGCTCCCCATGTGATATGAAGTGTACACAATGATTATGCATGATTTGCGGAACAAAAGAGAAATAGTTATTTCTTATTCGGCGCTTTTCGCCATTAGGCCTCGGCTATTGGTCAAAAGTTTTGGCGCTGCACCTTCTTCACCTTTCGGCCAGCCAGCCTAAGTAAGGGAAAGCGCACCAATGGCTTCATCCGGTAATCAATATTGAGTGCAGTGGCTCTGCTCCATCGAATCCCTCTGCACTTGAGCGTGCTCCTCGCCTCTTGTCAGCCAATTAGATAAGACAAGCCACTCAGCGTAGGCAATGTTATTCGTTTTTCAAGGAAACAAAAGTGAACTCCTATGAACGACAAGAGCGTTTGATTGGTCTGTTCGGATAACCCTGCGGGTTACTGCCCGATATTTGCATCGGCGGTTACGCAAATGTGACGTCAGGAGATTGGAATAAAACATATTGGAATAGGTTTAGGTTATAGGGCCCTTGGTTTGTGTTGTTTAACACTTTTAACGTCCCGAAGGTCATAGTGGCTGGCTCCGGATAACTTAATTTATGTTACCTGGGGATGTTTAACGTGCACTCGTATCGTACAGTACTCTGCATTCTTGCATTTGGCCTCTATCCTGGCCACTGCCGGACGCCGCTTCGGAATCGGAGGGATTAGCAACAGCTGCTCGCACTTTTTGTGTGCCGGGTTATTGTAAAAGATTGCAAAGGACCACAGGAAACTCATAAGGATCGATATTTTTACTGGTTGATATTAATATTTGTATGTGTCCGTTTAAGTAAATGGGTATCGCATGCGTTATACGAACCCTCTGTATCTGATATGTGGTTCTAAAATGGTGTTCGAGTTGTAGGGACACTGCTTCCCAGCGATAGCTTACAGCGCAAAAGGATACAGACGCGCGCAGTATGCAGCTACATAAAAATAGCACTTCAACAAAAGCATTACTGTTGCTAATGAGGGTAGGGGGAATAATTGTTTTGAGAGCCTCTGTGCATTTCTGCCATAAGTTCGTTCTTGCTATGAAATTCCAACCTCCTGCACGGTAATAAATAAAATAGGATTTCATGTGCTGTGCAGACTACTGGTACGTTTTTCCCATTATCAATACTGTCTACGCATGAAAACATTGTTCATGGCCGCCAGAACTTGTGCATCAGCTACACACATCTGTAATAGGCACAGAGTAGAAAGCGGCCCAGTTCCCAGGCATTGCTGACGCAAGACAGCTGGAATCTTTCACGAGCTGGCCCAATCAAAGTATTCCGTAGGTACTTATATTGAACCCATGAAACCACGTTCACACACTTACACGCCGTCTGTACTTCTTGAAAGTCTGATAATTACGCGCGTATTTGAGTACTCTACGAGCATTCTTCGTTCTTTAGCAACACGAACTCTAAGCGTTCGGACGCTTTAATTACGCCTTAAATATTGGTCTTTTTACTTATTTCTTGCGCTTTTCCAACATGGCATAATTAAGGTCAGGTATTTACTGACGAAGGAATACCTTGGCTCAAAAACTGCTCCGCAGGGCTGTAGTGAAGTTTTCAGCGGATTTCCTTCGGGTGCGCGTCAGCCCTCGTCTGCTATGGCAGGTCCGACATACGCGGCGCCACCCTCGAGGCCAAGCCGTCATACAGTGGAACGTAGGCGGAGGAAAGATGTTGGCGCTACTATTAAACATTAACGGGTTTTACCATCTTCCTTCTTGCATCAAAATTTTAACGGTAGTCCGAATTCAATGTAGCCGTACTGATCGATCAGAAAAAGGCGTTCTCGCCTTAGCCACATTTGGTGCTTGGTGCACTTGAGTTCTTGAAAGGCAGTCGAAGTCCGGAATGCATTCGTGTGGACTTGCAGTGTACGTGACCTTAGGCTCCTGTAGTAGCAAACACCAGCCTGCCAGATTCACCATTACGTCCTTACTGTTACAAACGAGCTCAGAGGACGTCGGTCATATTAAAGTATGTCAAAGAACTATTCTCAGATGTCAAATGTGTTCTAGGGCCTCCTCTACGTCTCGCGCTGTGCCTATTATTTACTTATTCCGTATGACTGCAGGCCGATACGCCTACACCACATCAAAGATTACGGGGTTTTACGTACCAAAACCACTTTCTGATTATGAGGCACGCCGTAGTAGAGGACTGCGGTAATTTTGACCCCAGGGGTTCTCTAACGTGCTCCTAAATCTAAGTACACGGGTGTTTTCGCATTTCGCCCCCATCAAAATGCGGCCGCCGTGGCCGGGATTCGATGGGGGCGTGGTTATGGTTATGGTGTTGGTGGTTATGGTGTTGGGCGCAGCAGCCCAACACCATAACCACTGGCTATACGACACTAGCGCCTTTGTGGATACCAATGTCTGCGTGAAATTACCGTGCATGTTCTCTGCACCATAATAACAGAAAATGGCACAGAGGGGCCAAGACGAGCACCCGTTCCAGATGCTTCGTGTTTTCTAAATATATTGCACTAAGAAGGAAGCTATTCTACGTGTTCAAATCACAAATTGCGGAAGTGAATGCAGGTGGCGTTAAAGCTAAGCGTCAACTGCATATGGACTTTTGTGAGGACGGCTAGGGGCTGCGAACTTTACGAGAAATCCACTCAAAAGCTCTGGAGACGCTCAAGCACCGCCTTTGAGAGCAACGTGATATTGTTGAAGGGTCCCTGACAGCTTGTCACGCATCCCGGGAACGGCAGTTTATGCAACCGTTATCTTTGCCAGGGAATGCTTGGGGCGAACGATATGCACAAAGGAGAGCTTGCCTTTTCTTTTTAAATGTGTAAGCATTTTTATGCTTACCCAACGAGAGAACCGTCCATCACTTAAGACAAAAACTGTGGGCCAATCCCGGAGATAATGCAATACTGGGCCGATCCGCAGTGGAGGTGAAGCAGGCTTCAAGCACACGCGAACGACCAGGCGTTGAGATCCAGCATGGGGCGAACATATTCGCTCGCTATCCGGTGGCGGTGAGTCGGACTTCTAGATTTGTCGCGCGCTCATCGGCATGTTTTGTGGGTAGCAACTCGGCTAGGAGGCTCGTCTATGAAAGGTGCAATAAATGTCCTTGTGATTCTTTGGTTTACTGTGTTGTCGTTCCTTTGTCCCAAGAGTACGGGGGAGGAGATCCCCACTTCTAGCGCCCAACGTGGGGCCTCTTGGGGCATCGAACGATATATTTAACAGTTTTGCTTCGTTCGAGACGTTTGCTTTAACCGAAGCGTAGGGCTAGCGTGGATTTTGATCGCTAGCGTTGGCGGCGTGCTTTCTTGAGTGAGGCGACGGTGGCTGTAGTGTGTTTGAACATGTCAACATGCTAAGCCTTTTCGCAAGTATTTTTTTAATGGCATTCGTCGGTACGAGAGCCACGTGGTCTGCATCCTGGGAGTGTAAGGCTCTAGCGCCCGTGGAGCATTGCCAAGCCTGAAGCGAGTGAGTACGGAAGCCTCGTGGGTGGTCCGAATTTCTTATGCAAATAGCTTCTCCTATCTCTTTGACTCGGATGAAGTCGCGGCTCTGGGAGCCGGCTGGCCGCGGGTCACGGGTGCCACTACGGGCTGACTGGTATTGCGGCTTGGCACCGGGCGCTCCGACACCGCCTCGGACGGTGGGCGCCGTCAACTCGGATGCTGTGTGCACCGAGTGGAGTAGGACCACCTCACAGAGCTGACGTCTCCTCGCGGCTGCCTGTCTTGCGCTCATTTTGGGTGTTGTTTTTGGATGCCGGTTGTTGTCAGGGTAGCGACGCTTCAGGCCTAAGGCTTTACGAAGCTGCCTGTCGCACGTGGAGAGACACTACCTGGTGGACCGTGGCGTTGAGGTGTTGCAATTTGCTTCCCTCATTCTATTTACCCTCGCACGAATTGAAATTACTCGTTCGACTCAAGGAAGCGAGCTTCGTTCACATGAACTTAGGATCTGAGTAGCTGCCCGATATTTTGCTAGCCGAGTAGAACATCGTACCACGTGGGTGATGCGCATGCAGAATTCCTCTCCCTTGCACTACTTTAGTGTTTGCCGAGTGTGTTGAGTGTACGCAGCGTGATTGGAGTCACCCCAGGTTTGCCGTCACCTGCACATCGTCTGCGCCGCTGCCCCGGACTACGATCGAGCCACCCCGGGCGATGGTGATGCTGTGGCCAGTTCGGCGCAGCGACTTGGGCGGCCTCCTGCATCCAGCTCGCAACCCTCGGCGGCGGACAAAAGAGCCGGCGGTCACCGACAGCTACGGCGGCTCTTGCCAGCAGGGCGCGTCGGCGCGAGCGACGCCTGCTCGTACCGACTACTGCGTCGTCGTTTCCGGAGGCCTGGCCTAGAATCGTGCCGTGGAGTCTGCAAAGCTGTTGCTGTGACCAGCGGACGCCAGCGGTGTACCCAGGAACAATGTCGGCTCGCATGTTATGGACAGCGTGTGGACATTTCCTCGGCGCGGCGAATGTTGCATGTACTACCTTGTTCGCGAAGCACGCGTTGACGTTAGAGCGTGTGACATGTTTCGCAGGAATAAGAAATGATTTAAGGTTGGACGGAACTGGGGATGCGCGACTCTTACGCGTCCCCTGATATGTTGTTTTCTCGCACGGCTCGCGTGGCCTGGCGCCCGCGGCGGTCGGAGTGGTTGAGGCGCAGTACGAGAGATGGCGCGAGTGTTGCGTTGCTAACGCCGCCGACAGGCGGGGTTACTTGGGCGTCGAAAGACAAGGCGCTTCCTCTTTGGTTCGGGACAGCAAGCAGTACGGACGTGCCGTGCTGCGCATGCGCCGATCCAGGCTTCTGCGAGACCGTCTCGCGTGGCCGCCTTCGAGCGCGCCACCGTTCGCGTGACCGTACGGCGAACGACCAGGCGTTGGGATCCAGCATGGGGCGAACATATTCGCTCGCTATCCGGCCGCGGTGAGTCGGACTTCTAGATTAGTCGCGCGCCCATCGGCATGTTTTGTGGATAGCAACTCGGCTATGAAAGGTGCAATAAATGCCCTTGTGATTGCTTGCATTACTGTGTTGTCATTCCTTTGTCCCAAGAGCACGGGTTTGAGAGCCCCACAATACATACAATAGGCAGAGCCCGCAGCAGCGAGTGGCTTTACCTTCGTGCAGTTTGTCGCTTCCACGCGAACGAAGCCGAGAGAAGACAGCGCTCACAAACCTCTCAGCTTACACCGCACCCGGCCCCTTTCGCAGGTCCCTTTGAAGACATAGTCCGCGCGGCGCATAATGGTTCTGCGCAGGTGGACAAGGCGCTAAAGATCGTTAGCACCTTATAATTATCGGAACGTCATCAGCGCACCTGGGTTGCCACATGCAGTATTTTGCTTGCCTCAGCGATTCACCTCGCGCAGCCCTCCGCAGCAGTTCGTGTTGCCGCAGCGCTGTCGTTCATACCGGTCGTATCAAGTTTCATAATATTGATAATCACACCGCGGGGAGATGAGCTAGTGGTACAATGCTTATACACGCAACGCCCAGAGCATTTTCTGTGTTTTCTCGCCCGTGGCACCGCCGCTGCTTCTCCCATGGTAGAAACAATGTTCTCAAGGTGCATACACACTCGCACAAAAGCGCGCATCGCGACAGCTGTGTCGCGGGAGCTTTTCGCGCCGCGGGTGCAATCGGTCAGGGACCAATTTTTCACAGCTTTCTGCGGCGGCAAGCGAGCCGCGAACGCCGGAGACCAATGAGAGCGGACCCTTAAGTGACTTCCACGCTGGAAACCAGTTTCATGCGCACCCGCCCAACCACTCGATTCGTACTCCATTGCGGTGCAGCCGGACCGCTCATTTCGCGCTATCGTCTGCTCTCGTCAGCTCTCGCTCGCGCTTGTTTCGGGTTCCCTGGTTTGCGATGGTTTTTCCTATGATCAGTCTAATCCGAGACGTGCCGATGGAAAGGCCTTTGTAGACGGTCCGCCATATTCAATTCTATACGACAAGACCAACCCTGACTACAAGGAAGCGGAGGAGGCACCCAGTACCGCATTTTCCTTCTCTTTTGAACGTGGGGACGCCGCAACAGAAGCAGGCACAACAGCATTCGTAAGACATGACTCGCATTAATAACGAAGGACGAAGAGCGTAAACGCAGCGTCGATCTGTCTGCAGACGAAGGAAAAAGCACGTGACATCTCGCATCGGCACGCCGAGTAAAACGGAGGAGGCGAGATGTTCTTGCTTTCGCGTGACAGCCGCAGCGGCTCGCCACCAGTTGGAATTATCGACGCTGCTGTCGCGTCTTTCATCACGTATTGCGCGTCATTTTATCCTGCTGCGATGCGTTGTTTGTACAATCTGGCATGTACCGCTTGTCCGTCGATAAAGGTAGCTTAGGTACACATTCTGAGTTTTGTAACAAGCCTTCCGTGCTCAAGTAAGATGGACTTCACTGTGTCAGTGTACCTCTGTCAGTGTGTCTTCAAGTTGCGTCTCTTTACGCATGGTGCTTCATCTGCTGTTTACTGGGATGTGTTCTTTGCCCCACACAACCCGTACCACTTGCTCCTTATTAAATTTAGTTTAGATTCCCGCTCAAGGTTTTATAGCAATGTTAATCCGACAAATAAAATTTCCCCCTACAGACTCCGAAAAGCATGTGTAGCTGGCGCCTCTAGGCAGAAGCTGTACGGCGCAAATGAGCGGTCGGGTGTAACAATTCTGCTTTCCAACCTTTTCCTACTTTGAAGCACCTTTTGTTTAATCAGCGCTTTTGTGACAGCGTCTTCATAAGACATCTAATAAAGATGAGCGCCTGCATATAATCAGCGCTATTAGGAACAAATCGCGCGCTGCACCAAGTGCTACTGATCCGCAGGTAAATTAACCGCCGCTCAATGTTTTAATGCAAAAGGATTGCTTGGCGAGTACAGAAGCAACATCTGTCGGTCACGCGAGAAGTGTAATGCCTTGTAACTCAAAAAAATGCGTAATATGCAAAGTTAGCACATTTAATCATTAAAATAGTATAAATGTAGATTGGTAGCTATATAAGGAATAAGGAACAATAAAAAAAATTGCTTAGAAAGAACTCATATGATCAGGTCGATGCTTCGTGATACTCATCATCAGCCTGGTTACGCCCACTGCAGGGCAAAGGCGTCTCCAATACTTCTCCAACAAGCCCGGTCATATATTAATTGTGGTCATGTTGTCCCTTCAAACTTCTTAATCTCATTCGCCCACCTAACTTACTGCAGCCCCCTGCTACGCTTCCCTTGCCTTGGAATCAAGTCCGTAACCCTTAATGATGATCAGTTATCTTCCCTCCTCATTACACGTCTGGCCCATGCCTATTTCTTTTTCTTGATTTGGATTAATATGTCATTAACTTGCGTTTGTTCCCTCACCCAATCGGCTGTTTTCTTATCCCTTAACGTTACACCCACCATTCTTCTTTCCATAGGTCGTTGCGTCGTCCTCAATTTAAGTAGAACCCTTTTCGCAAGCGTCCAGGATGCTGCCCCGTACGTGACTGCTAGTAAGACACAGACGTTATACACTTTTCTCTTGAGGGATAATGGTAACCTACTGTTCATGATCTGAGAATGCCTGCCAAAGGCACACCAGCCCATTCCTATTCTTCTAATTATTTCAGTCTCATCATCCGGATCTGCGGTAACTACTTGCCCTAAGTAGATGCATTCCCTTACCAATTGCAGTGCCTCGCTACTTATCATGAACTGTTGAACAGTTTATGATACTGTTGAACATTACTGTTGAACTGTTGAAAATTAGTTTTCTGCAGATCAATTTTTAGATCCACCGTTCTGCTTTGCCTCTCCAGGTCAGCGAGGACGCATTGCAATTGGTCCCCTGAGTTACTGAGGAAGCCAATATCATCAGCGAATCCCAAGTTACTAAGGTATTCTCCATTACCTCTTATCCCCAATTCTTCCAAATCCATGTCTCTGAATACATCCTGTAAACACGCTGTCAATAGCACTTACGCCTTTCTTTATTGGGATTTTGTTGCTTTCTTCATGGAAGACTACGGTGGCTGTGGAGCCGCTATAAATATTTTTCAGTATTTTACCTACGGCTCGTCTACACCCAGATTCTGTAATGCCCCCATGAATGCTGAGGTTTCAACTGAATCAAACGCTTTATCGTAATCAATGAAAGCTATACATATGGGTTGGTTATATTGCGCACGTTTCTCTACCACATAATTGATAGTGTGAATATGGTCTATTGTTGAGTAGCCTTTACGGAATCCGGCCTGGTCCTTTGTTTGACAAAAGTCTAAGGTGTTCCTGATTCTATTTCTGATTACCTTAGTAAATACTTTCTGGGCAACGGACAGTAAGCTGATCGGTCTAGAATTTTTCAAGTCTTTGGCGTCCGCTTTCTTATGGATTAGGATTATGTTAGCGTTCTTCCAAGATTCCGGTACACTCGAGGTAATTAGGCGTTGCTTATACAGGGTGGCCAGTTTCTAGAACAATCTGCCCACCATCCTTCAACAAATCTGCTGTTACCCGATCCTGCTATTCTGCCTTCCCCCTTTGCATAGCTCCCAAGGCTTTACTTACTTCTTCCGGCGTTACTTGTGGGATTTCAAGTTGCTCTAGACTATTCTCTCTTTCATTTTCGTCGTGGGTTGCACTGGCACTGCATAAATCTCTATAGATCTTCTCGGCCACTTGAACTATCTCATCCATAATAGTAATGATATTGCCAGCTTTGTCTCTTAAGGCATACATCTGATTCTTGCCAATTCCTAGTTTCTTCTTCACTGCTTTTAGGCTTCCTCGGTTCTTGAGAGCATGTTCAATTCTATCCATATTATAATTGCTTATGTCGGCTGTCTTGCGCTTGTTGATTAACTTAGAAAGTTCTGCTAATTGTATTCTAGCTGTAGGGTTACAGGCTTTCATACATTGGCGTTTCTTGATGAGATTTTTCGGCTCCTGCGATAGCTTACTGGTATCATGTCTTACGGAGTTACCACGACTTTATTGCACACCCCTTAATGATGCCGATAAGATTGTCGTTGATTAATTCAACACTAGTGTCCTCTTCCTCAGTTAAAGCCGAATACATGTTCTGTAGCTTAATCAGGAATTCCTCTATTTTCCCTCTTACCGCTAACGCATTGATCGGCTTCTTATGTACCAGTTTCTTCCGTTGCCTCTCCAGTCTAAGCTAATTCGAGTTCTTACCATCCTATGGTCACTGCAGCGCACCTTGCCGAGCACCCCTACATCTTGTATCATGCCAGGGTTCGCACAGAGTATGAAGTCGATTTCATTTCTACTCTCACCATTCGGGCTCCTCCACGTCCACTTTCGGCTAACCCGCTTGCGGAAAAAGGTATTCATTATCCGCATATTATTCTGTTCTGCAAACTCTACTAATAACTCACCTGTGCTATTCCTAGAGTCTATGCTATATTCCCCCACAGACTTGTCTCCAGCCTGCTTCTTGCCTACCCTGGCATTGAAGTCACATATCAGTACAGCGCATTTTGTTTTGACTTTACCCATCGCCGATTCCACGTCTTCATAGAAGCTTTCGACTTCCTGGTCATAATGACTGGATGTAGGGGCGTAGACCTGTACGACCTTCAATTTGTACCTCTTATTAGGTTTCACAACAAGACCTGCCACCTTCTCGTTAGTGCTATAGAATTCCTGTATGATATGAGCTGTATTCTTATTAATCAGGAATCCTACTCCTAGTTCTCGTCTCTCCGCTAAGCCCCGGTAGCACATAGCGTGCCAGCTTTTTAGCTCTGTATATGCTTCTTTTGTCCTCCTAACTTCAGTTAGAACTATTATATTCCATTTACTGCCCTCTAATAGCACTGCTAGACTCGCCTCACTAGATGACGCTCTAGTGGTAAACGTTGTCAGGTTCAGACCCCAATGGTGGTATGTCTGGACCCAAGCATTCTTAGCACCCTCTACTGCGTCACAGGTCTGGCCGCCGCTGTGGTCAGTTGCTTCGCAGCTGCTGGGGACTAAGCGCCGAGGTTTGATTGTTGTATTCATATAGGAGGTTGTGGCAAAGTACTGCACCAAGGTGGCCAATCCTGCTCTGGTGAGGGAGTGCGTTACCGGTTGTGGTCTCCGGGATCAGGCCGCACTCCAGGCCTGTTTATGCAATTTTATTAACACGCGGACTTTTTTTTTTTTGTGGACAATTGCGCGGCACTTGGATTCAAACTGCGGTCCTCTTGCACGCGAGGCGGATGCTCTACCTCTACGCCAGCGATGCGCTCCATACTTAGCGCTCCATATAAAATGCATGGGGCAGCCTGAAGTAGGGATGGGTCAAATTAAAATTTGGAGGTGTACCAACAGAAATTAATGAGTATGCGCTGACGTATACAAAGGCAACTCCACTGGAGTTTCTGCATACTTTCTGACAAACTCCTTCCTTATGGAAACTCAACGTTTTCGGTAAATTTATTCTCTGGCAATCTGTTCCTCGTCTACTGAACCCAATTTGGGCGAACAATTTTTCAATGTCACTCACATATATAAACAGATGTACGTTTATTCTGATCACCAGGAAGCGCAAAGAACCGATTCGACAACTGAACATTCTTAGGTCAAATGCTCATTTTATTTTCTACGAACGATATTAGCAACGGACATTGTGATGTCTTTTATATATTTCAGCAACTTTTTTTCAAAGTAATTTTGCCTTTTTTATGGCGGGTCACATGCACGTGCTCTGTAAACAGTTGTCTTATGTTTATTTTTTAAGTGCAAGCGCATGATAATATCAAGCTTGATTAGTTAGGTCAATGACTACAAATCATCACATCCAAATGCAGGCACTCACACATGGTTTCGCCGTCTGTTTTCGCTTTTGTACGTCTCTTTTTTGTCGTTCCCTTACTTTTCTTCTACCAATCTTCCAATGGTCTCTTACTAATCTCCATTGCGGACATGTTTACTTTTGCCTACTCTCGCTGAACCTAAGAGCTTCAAGGAGGCTAGTGGTGCCTAAATTGACTACTGGACAGACGTCTTTACATTCAAATAAAACATGCTGCATAGCTTTTCTAGCTTTACCGCAGCAAGCAGATGCTTCTTCTTCCTTCTTATATCTCGCTTTATGGGCGCGTGTTCAAGGCATCCCAATCTCGTTTCAGAAAGTGATGAGCTTTCCTTTGAGTTATCATCAATTGTTTCTTTCCTGATTTCGTTTTTTTCTCTTAAGTAGTTACTCATGGTAGATTTCTTTTTCATTGCCGCCACCCATTAGATAATTTCAGCCTATCTTACTTTCAGCTTGACGTTCTTTCTTGCTGCGTTGTCCACCCTACAAGCCGCATACTTGCTGGTAAGCTTTCCTGTTCTTTTCCTCCACTCTGAATCAATGTTTTTCCTTTACAGATACCTCAACACACGCCCAGCCCATTTACTTTCTTTCATATTCCTCAGTCGTTCTTCATATACTATTTTACAGTGAGCTTCCCTGGTTTCCCCTATCACCCGAGACAGCTTCATTTGTAGTCTTCCCGTGAGCACCCAATTCGAGACGTCCCATCGACTTTGGTTCCCATCGATTCCTGCCTGAACCCCAGCTGATTTAAAACAAACAACCACATTTCCAAAAGTAAGTCCTGAAACCATTACACCTTTCCACATACCCCGGAGCACCTCGTACCTATTGTATCCCCATAGCACTCTGTGCTTCATTATTGTTGCATTTCTCTTTCCCTTTACTGTTATTGTTTTTTCGGTGTTTCCATATGTATATTGCCTACGTTTAACCATATACCAAGGTATTTATATTCTCTTACCCGAGGTATTTCCTGGCCCAGAACTGCAACTGTCTGTTCACTGTTTTCATTGAATACCATAACACCTGATTTTCTAACACTAACTATCAAACCTAAATTGTTGCCTTCCTCTCCACAGATATTAGCCAGACGTTGCAAATCCCTTTGCTTGTTAGCTAGCAACAGAATGTCGTCCGCATAAAATAAACCCGGAAGCTGCTGTTCTACTACTGTACCCACCTGTTTGTATGCGAGATGAAACTTGATATTACGTCCTTCTAGCGCCCTCTCTTTCATCCCCATGTATATCCTTAAACGCAGCGGGGATAAAGGGCACCCCTGCCTCAGTCTCTTGGTGATATATACATTCTCCTCGCTCCTCATCCCTTCCCAATCAATGCAAACAGTATTTTCTAGGCAAATCGCTCTCAGAAACTGTAGACAATCGTCGCCTAAACCTTCCCCTTCCAAAATATCCCACCTAATGTTGCGGTCTACGTTGTCATAGGCTCCTGTAATGTCTAAAAAGGCCACATATAACGGTCTGCTTTCTGCTCTTGATATATCAATACACTGAGTAAGAACAAATAACTTGTGATCTAAATGCCTATCTAATTTGAAGCCAATCTGAAGATCTCACAAAATGCCAATGTTATCTGCCCATGCTTGTAGCCTTAATTTGATTGCCTGTATTGTTAGCCCGTAAATTACCGAGGTAATGGCCAATGGTCGTTACAAGTGAATTCTACCTTTCTCCCCTTTACCTTTTATAAATTAAATTCGTTCTACTTTGTCGCCAACTGCCTCGTACTCGTCTATCTTTTAAAGTTGGTTCCACTGTTGTCACCAGAGCTTCTTTAGTTTTTGGTCCTACTTCATTAATCAGCCTAACGGGAAACTTGTCTAGCGCTGTGGCTGTGCACTTAGGCGTTTGCGCTTCGGTTTTCTACAAGTGGAAATTTGTCAGGACCAGCTCCTTTTCCACACGAGTCTCCTTCACGCTGTTTTTTTTTCTTCAAATACAACTTCGGCATTGGCTTGGAAAGATTCGGCTGTGATTCTTCGAATGTAATCTAACGCCGCTCCCCCTTCCAGTTTGTTTCCATCTTTCTCTATGATATGCTGTTGTGTTGTTGTTGACTTCGTGCCCAATAATTTTATGCGGTTCAAAAATATTCTAGTTGCGGCCTTCTTTCTCTCACGTATTTCTTACAGCCAACGTTTAGTTTCACCTCTTATCTTTGCTTGCACCAGTATTTGAACCATAGGCTCTTTCTCCCGGTGCATTTCCCATTTACTGGCTACTTCATCCTGCGGCAACTGCGCCTTCTTTGCCTTCCTGTGCTCTCGGGATGCTTCTGTCGTTCGGCGATCGCTTCTCGTATCTCCCTGTTCAACCTGCTTTTCGGTTTCTTTTTATCCTTTGCCACGAACATGTTGTTTCTCTTTCCGTATTTCTGTCGTCATTACACTTAGACGCTCATTAAATTCCCACTCTTTATTTGGCCATTTGCAAGTTCATCCTCGACTCTAGTGAACGAATTTGTTATTTGTTCAGCGTTCAAATTTGGAATGGCCCTTTTGCACTCCTTGCTCTCTTTCCGAACTACATATCACATTTTCAAAATAACGCGTTTATGGTTACTCCATATGCTGCTATACCCTTCCTCAACGATGGCAATTTCTTTCCACTTATGATTTCTTCTGTCATCAGACAGTAATCTATGATTGATTGCCGGTTTCCCACTTCCCAAATGATCTGCCCTTCACACTTATGGCCTGTAATGACGATAACGAGGTCAAGTTGCTCAGAAAGGTCTAGCATTGATTTACCGTTTTTGTCAATATGGCCATATAAATCCTGTATGCGGGCATTCATGTCACCTAATAGGATAATTTCAGCACTATTCCCGAAACACTTAATATCCGCGCTTATGCATTCCACTAACGCTTTATTCTTCTCGGTGCAATTATTTCCTGTCCACAAGTACTTAACGTCTAGCCAAGTATTTTCACTACTCATATTACCTGATAACCAAAGATGCTCTTGACATTTTGAATTTACTCTTTTTCATTTAGTTCCCTCATGGACGAGCCTTCCGACTCCCCCTCCATTTTTTTTTGGATTTAGTTGTTTTGCACCCTTCCCAAACATAATTCTCAATCACTGGCGACTCTTCCGAGTCTCTAAGGTGCGTTTCTCTAACCGCGTACACCCCTATTTCTTCTCTATTTACCTGCTTATCAATCTATGCCCACTTTTCCTTTCTTCTGCCGCCCTGCATGATTATGTAGCCTACTGCAGGGCGAACTCACTTTCTGGCCTTCCTCCTTTTTCTGTTATTTGCGGCGATGCTATACTGAGGTTCCCTTAAGGGCCCTTCTTCATTTCTGCCTACTCTGGCCCCCTGAACGCCCGTGGACCGCCTAAAAAGCAACAGCGTGACCACCAAGTCGCCAGGACACTTCTCGTGCAAGCCTGTAAATAAATTGGATCCTGTCTCGTTTCAAAACCCCACACCTTCTCACTTCCCTGTTTATTTCGACAACCACGAAGCCTTTCTCTCACCTCATTTTCCATATCGCCTCATTAGCAGCCACTACGGCTTCTTTGTACGTGACTGTCATGTACAGGCACCTGCGGAATTGTGCACACCATGATTTGCACCTGCTGGGACAGCTCGCGCAAGTCGTCTACCCCCTTCGCCAAGCAGGGGGCTAGTGCTGTCCCTTTCCTGTTTAGGACGTCATTTAGCCCACCTACTATTATGAAAAGGTTGCGCACGTGGGCATTTTCCGCGAGCTTTTCTTTTGCGCTATCCATGACAGAACCCAGCGTCCGCCCCGGAAATGTCCCTACCGGTACTCTTTTATCGCCTTTCACCCTCTCCACAATTGCTTGCGAGCAACACGCCAAGTTTGAGTCACCCGCGATAATCACCATTTCACTCTCTATTACCTCTCGCTGCTTGCCGTTGTCCTTTTCCGCGTGATTCGGACTTGACAAGGGGCATTGACCCATGCGCTCCTGCTTTTCCGCGAGACGGCCTCAAGGTAGGTGCCGCTCTTTCCAGCTAACCTCTCACCACGTTGCACACATTCCACGTACTTTGCTGGCACTCCCTCCCCTGTCACGTCGGGGGGGAGGGGGGGGACTGCGTTCCATTGTCAGGATGATTCTCGTTCACAATGGCGGCCCTGTTCGCTTTTCCTCGGCTGCATCAAGTCTTTTCCCCCTAGCTTCCGTGCATCACGCTCCCTATTTAGCTCATTTTGAGCTCTTCAACCTGTTGGACAAGCTCTCCCTGGGAAGCCTCCATTTGTTGAGCCTAGCATCGACATCAGTGTTTGCCGATTGACTCGGTTCCCTCTCCATTGTCATCCGTCCCCTCATCTGCCTTGAGGGACCCCCCACGCACTGCCTGCTTTCCCGGTTTCTTGCCATGTATTGCGAGGCTTTTTCTAATGCAAATACTATAACACTATAATAATGCAGAACACTTGCGTTTTAGCAAAAACCGATACGCACAGGATCCAAATCCTCAAAATGTCGCAAAGCAGTTCTCACCCCTTTCAAAAGCAATCGATGCCGTGGATACACCAGGTATGACACGCTCTCGCACGCGCTCAACGACGCGTCCATGCTCTCACTTTCCTACCAAAACACACGCAGTAAAACAACTAATAGCTATTAGTCTTGCCACCTTCAAGCTACCACTTAAAGGCCACAAACACTCAACATCCCACCCCGCTGCACGTGCTGAAGCACGTGGCGCGAAAGAACGCTCTAACCAACCTGCAAAACCAAATGTACACAAAACACACCCGCGTACACGAAAAATGACAGGCAAAAAAAAGAAAACCACCTAATTACTATTTAAATCCTAAAAAATCAGCCAATAAAGAGCAGAAGCAAGCTCAAAGCATGCACAAAAACATCATTTCGTCGCCGCCACGGAGGCCCGAAAAGCACGGCGAGCGCCATCTGAATGGTGTTGCAAGGAACCGGGTGCGCCGCTTTATGGCCTCAGATTTTTTCTTTCTTTATTCATTTATTGAAGTGATTCCATGCAGAAATAACTTGGGGGATGCGACAAAAGGTAGTGAACGTGTCTGACTTGGGCACGCCACCCTTGGCAGCTGCGGTCACACAGTTATATGATGCAGCGAAAAAAAAAATTGAATAGAAATGCGACAATTTGAAACATGGCAAAATGTCTACATCAATATTTCTTTTTTTCCTTTTTCGACATCAATAGCATATGAATACAGGTACCTTTAGGTACATGACACAGGTATGTCAAAGCAGCAGTCGTCCGGATACAGAACATATATCAGACATTCACAATGAAAGCAGACTCGCAGAGTAAACGGAAACCGACTAAAATCAGTCCGACGCTATCTTTTGTTTGTCTTAAGAAACATTTTCTGAGCTTTCTTAGTTTCTGCACCGAGGTAGCTGCAACGACTGCTGCAGCTGTTTCCAGATATTCGTTTAGTAGATCTAGTATCATAAAAGTTATTGATCGCCATATTTTGTACGGGAACATCGCCTCGGTATTGAATTTTGTCGTTGGTGGTACGGACCAGGTTCCGCTTGATATTTCGTTTGGAACGTTGTAGTTGTTCGTTAGTGATGTAAAATTTCGAAGGTCAGTTGACATTTATGTAATTTATGAATAGGGAATTTGATTGAAAAAAGGGTGGAGTACGTGGCTTCCTAAAAGCTTTAAAATCTCCATTAAGCGCACCGCTCGTTTTTGCAAAGAAAAAAGACGCTCTAGGTAAGTCTTAGTCGTTGTTGACCATAGTGAAAGCAATAACATAATGGGGAATGAATAAACGCGTAGTATATCTGCCTTTTCCCCGCAGACGGGTTATCATATCTCAGTTTATTTAAACTTCCAGAAGCTTGCCCCATCTCCCTTTGGAGCTTGTAAACGTGAGGCGTCCATGAAATGTTTTCTTTAAATGTAACTCCAAAAAATCTGTATGATAGAGTTTATTCGAATGTAACGTTCTAAAATTTTAAATACAATTTTACAGTGATGTGGCCTTTTCGTGGCCGGAAGAGTAAATATTTCGTTTTGCTGATGTTTAATTGGAGTCTATTCTGTCGAAGTCACACATCCGGACCTATTAGCCGTTCTTTCGGCAGATGAAATACCACTTTTACATCAGCATTCGTGTCGTCTGCATATAAAATTAACTTCGTATTTGTGTTAATGTTTGGAAAATCGTTTATGTACAACAAAAATAACGTCGGTCCAAGAAATGATCCCTTCTGTACACCAAATTTTACAAATCGTCTGTCATAGTTTACTTCATTTCTGCATGTAAATTGAGCTCTTGGAGATAAGTAGCATTTCATCAAAGACCAAGCTCTTCCGCGTATTCCGTAGGACAACAATTTCCTTAAAAGCACATCATGTTGGGCACAGTCGAAAGCATTTCTGAAGTCTAGAAAGATTCCCAGTGTAACTATCTTCTCTTTTCAATATTGTCAGGTATGTGCTCTTTTATTTTAACAAATGTAATTTCAAATTATTTGTTTTTTGTAAACCCAAATTTCTCGCTTGCTATTATATTCTTTATCACCAGAAAGCCAGAAAGTCTTTTATGTATTATGTTTGCTGCTAACTTCTCAAAGATAGCAAGCACTGAAATTGGTCTGTTTTTGTTCTTGTCTTTAACGGAACCACATTTATGTATTAGGGCCACACGCGCTAGCTTTTTTGGGTCTGAGAATAATGTGGGAAGCCATGGCCGTTCTAAGAATAGCAGAAACGCTGGAAAAGCGGTTTGTGTGTGTGTGTTTTTTTGTTTTCGCATACAGAATAACGTTTTGTCGTATGTTCAAGTTACAATCCGACGCTATCACGTATGCAGGTTGTGTGAAAGTTGTATTTTACGACTTTTCTGCGAATTTTACCTTTAGAAATTCAGTTCAGTAATTTCCATGCGCCACATGGACAACCTGCGTGGTTCATATGCGTGGTTCAAAATTCTTTTTGCCGAAGCGACATCCAACACTAGACGCAAGGTGCCGGACGCCTACGCCAGATTTTCTGTGACATGGGGCTTTTAACACTATCGCGTTAAACTAATCTTCGTGTCTCCAAGTAACGGCAAACAAAATTGCCTTGGTTCTATCCGGCTACGTGGCATTTACATATTTTTAAATCTTAGCGCATGATAGTTTGGACGCCCTGTATATGACGCACTGATGTGTATTGCTGTAGCACGCTTATTTTTTGGTGTAAAAGGGCGCAGCATAACGCTCATAAAGACTCCACTGCGAATTGCCCGCTAGGAGGCCGGAGAGTGCAGACGCGCTCAACTTCGGCTCCGCGCCTCCGCAGAGTTCCATGCCGATCGCGAGCCACCACGGCGCCAAATCACCACTACCGAAGCTGTGAAGCTGAGCGCTTCATTTCAAGATCACTTTAGCGGGGAGCGACCATTCCAGGTCCGGTCACCCGGAATAAAGCTGGACCCTGCGGAGCCACCGCCGCACTAAGCCTCGCGCCACCCGGCGCTAGGCCGCCCTCGGAGTTCTCTCCATGCACCAGCGACCAGGACTATGGAGGTGACGGTGGCTGCGACTGACCTGAACCCTCGCGACTACGACATCAGGGACTGGATTCACGGCCTTATCACATGAGAAGCATGCTGGAGCGTTCTGGCTCAACATCCGCAGCGAGAACGCCGCCCCTTCGCGCGACAAGCACAAACCACCGCGTCGGCAGCGAACGCCATCGTGCCGCAAGCCAACACTTCCGCTCCTCAAAAGACAGCGTCACAGATACAAGAACTCCGTGCAGCTGCCTACAAGACACGATAAATGCCAACGCAGCCGCGAGGAGGGTATAAACTGGTATTTCGATCCCTAGGAGGACTCTTTCTCCCACAGACGATACCGACGCCCCTCGTCACAGCCACCGCCCAAGCTGCGGGCATCACCAATCCGTCCCAAAATAACCTGCATCTCAGAACTCACCCCCGCAATAACACGTGTACCGTCTCTACGGAAGACCAGGTACTTTCACTCCAGCTAGTGAAGATCACAAGCATTACGTACGAGAATAAAGGGTACCATATGGCCGCCTACATCGCTTCCTCGGACGGATCATCTAGGGGGGTCATCACAAACGCATTATGGAATAAGACGCCACAAGACATCATTGCAGACCTTATCTGTCGCAACCCTCACGCGAACGTCATTGACGCACAACGAATGGGCCTCTCCAGGTCATTGCTCATAACTTTCGAGCAACCAGCCGTTCCAAGCGAAATAGTACCCCATATAGATCAAAACTGGAGACATGCACCAACTGTAGGAAGGCCAGCCATCGCACAGACGACTGCGCTGAAACCAGAACCCACCGACGCCCGAAATGTGACATCAAAACTGGAGAAATGCACCAATTGCAGGAAGGTCGGCCATCACACAGACGACTGCGCTGAAACTAGAACCCACCGATGCCCGAAATGTGGAACACATGAGCCCAAGAACGCCTTTCAAGCTTGCGTACCCTCATGCATCATTTGCAACGGCCCGCATCTAACCGGGGACCGAACCTGCAATTACCGCCACCCCATTCGGCAACCAAAGAAAATAGCGCCCTTGGAGAAGCCGCGAATGTCGCGAGACGCTATCAAGGAATAATCGGACCGACAACGAGAACGGTCGTCCAGCAGACCCAGACACCACCACGCAGCAAAAAAGTCAGCCCCCAAGCTCCTCACATGGGCGGACCTATTGAAGGAACTAGACCCGAGGGACGAGGAGCTCCCGGCCCTTAGGGAGGAAGTAAGCCAGCTATAACACCTGCAAGCATTCACACATTAAATGGGATGACCTTCGCACCACGCGCGGGCAGCCAACACGCCCATTCAAGATATCGACGGATGGGTTCATACCCTCCTCACGGATATGGCTACACATACACAAACATAGACGCACCTCATCACACACAAGAAATGGACAGCAGGCTAGAACACCTGTGGGAGGCACAAAACAGTCTCCAAACCAGGTGGAACCACCAGAAACACAACCGCAAACTGCAGAAACGGCTCGTGACTATTCAAGCTCAACTAAAGTTTCGTGCCGATGCCCTTAACCGCGCAAAGTTGGCCCAAATATGCAACGGATTGTCCCATAATCTTAGCACCAAACAACCGTGGAAGCTCCTCCGCCACCTCATCGACTCCACTAATTCCAGAGTAGCTACACAAGAACACCCCAACTGGCTTATTCACAACCCTGCACTCACACCAAAAGAACTAATCATCAGCTCAAAACTACTCATACTGAATCGGGCACTAGCATCCCCCTTCCAGCCTACGCAGGCACGCGCCACCCAGGTCTCGATTCATAGATCACAGATCAAGAGGTCCGCTCCGCCATACAATCACTTCGCACGTCCTCGGCACCGGGCGCCGACAGAATCACCAAGACAATAATACGCAACCTAGACGATGTATTCATCACCTAGATCGCACAATATTTCATTGAATGCTTGCAGGCAGGCACGCTCCCCCAATCACGGCGACACGCCAAAATCATTTTCATCCTTAAACCTAGTAAACCTACCTCAATTGCCAACCTTAGACCCATCTCCCTCAGCTACTGTCTCAGCAAACTTCTAGAAGACATAGCACTGTACCGACTTACAACCCACATGACCGAGCGTGACCTGTACCCACAAAGCATGATCTGTTTCCATCCCCACCTTTTTGCACAAGACGCTAGGCTACAACTTACGCACGACGTCCTAGACCCCACTACCTATCAACCGGTCCTATCCTAGCGCACACTAAAGACGTTGTCGCCTTAGACTTCTCGAAGGCATTTCACTATATCCACCAAACCGCCATACTGACCGCACTTTCCCTATTAAGCATTGCACATAAAATGTATTCTTACATCCGCGTCTTCCTCACCAACCGCACCACGGAGGTTACTAAAGCCCCCCCCCCCCCTCCTCCTCCTATACACTTCAAGGGGTGGGTACACCACAAGGCTCGGTATTATCATCATTCCCATTCAATGCCACCCTCATCCTCCTAGGTGCTTCTCTAGACCACATACCGCACCTCCGAGACACTGTATATGCCAATGACATCACCCTGTGAACCCCAACGGGCAACGATGGGCAAACAAAAGACACACTTCAGCAGGTAGCCACACACGCACAACAGCACAATCGCTCTATAGGCCTCCCTTGCTCCCCAATCGAATCGGAATTCCTAATCATGCGCCCTAAACCATGCACCCTCTCTACAACGCCCATCAACATAACAACTTAGGCGCCATTCGTACGGGAGGTAAACACCATACGGACACTTGGGCCCCAGTTGAAAAGCACCGCACACAATACTTTCGCTATCAAAAAACTTAAAAACACAGCAACCGCACTCGCACATCTTATCCGCTGTGTCTCCACCAAGAATTATGGGCTAAAAGAACACGACATATGCCCTCTCATCCATGCATTCATACTGAGCAGTTTTCTATACCCATTTTCAAATTAGACCGCCGGCGAACAGGGAGCTTAGAGGCCCTTGATAGGAAAGCTTGCAAAATCGCTCTCCATCTCCCTCCTCACAGAGAAACCTCTAAACTCCTATAGCTGGGTCTTCACAACACCGCACACGTCTCGTTGCTGCACACGGATAGGCTGAATACCTAAGGCTCACTCAAACCCCTACGGGCAGACACATACCAGATAGACTTCAAATTCGAATGCCCGCCAATCGTCCCCCGCTCCTCACCCTCCCTACAAGCATAAGCTCCAACCTCCTCATAAAACCTCTCCCGCGCAACACACACCCCGACTATCACGCCGCACGCAGAGCGGCCCGCGCACGCGCCCTCCACAAATACTACGGGTCCGAGAAGTCTGCGGTATGAGAGTACGCGGCTTGCGCGAGGACGGCTACTGCGATGGCTGTTGTGGACTACATGGGCTATCTGCTCATCTCCGCCCACCTCCCAACCACCTCCACTTCAGAATCAGCAGAAGAGCCTGCAATAGCCGCTGCCATTGCTTACACTGAAACCCGGTACACCCTCCCTGACTCCAAAACAGCAATAATAAATTTTGCTAGAGGCAGGATCCAAGGGACTGCCTATTCCATTTTTCAATCCCTTTCTGCTGAACTACCCCGCCAGGTGGAGCTGATCTGGGTGCCTGCGCACTCTGAAAATCCTGGTAACGAGGCCGCCAATGTTCACGCCCGAGGACTAATAAACTGGGTGGTGGTGGAATCAGACCAGGAGGACTCGAGAGAGCGCATGAATACCTTCAGCGAGCTGACGCACGCCTTTAGGGCCGAACGCTAGCTGTGCCCCCCACCCCACCCATACTTTACCGACCCCCATCTTCTCCTGCGGCGCCGCCTGTAGACACGAACATTCCCCACCCCCTGTCTATCCCGCATCCACCCTGGTGCCTTCACACCAACTTGCTGCTTGGGCTCCCACCCCACCGCTACCCTAACACACATCCTTATGGCGTGCCCGGCTGATCCTCCCCCGCCGGGCTCAGAGCTCTCCACAAGCGATGAATGGAAGGCCACACTACACCCGACGGGCCTGCACTGGCAGAAGACCGCCACCACGCAGGCTGCAGATGTGCTGTACCGACTTGGATTGGCGTACCTCTAAGCGCAGTGAGGCCGTGCCTGGCCGGGGCTTGCAGCCCACACCAGTGAAAATTAAAGTTTCGTCTCTGTTTTTTTCTCTCTGTCAACTACGTTTTCATTTGGCGTGTGTAGACCTAGTCACAAGGCAGCAGGCCATGGGAAGATCACCCGACAAAGAAGAAAGACAGCAGACTGCAGCCACCGTTGTCTTGTGATTGGATAGAAATGCTTATTCTAAACCACAGACTAACATCCGTACTGGGCGAAATGGCGCCACTTTCAGTAGCTTCGTGCGAAGTTCTTTCTATATTTTTGTCCTCTCGCATAGGAAACGTAGACGTTCGTAGACGTTTGTGAATTCAGCGCAAGTATATCCAGCCGGCAATGCTCTTGCGGTGCCTCAGGCCTAGTAGTCAAGTCAACAAGACAGCATTGAAAAGCCGGCCACATTGGTTTGGTATGGCGAAGGGAACAATGTGAAGCGTTCACGGCGCTAAGCGCGGTCACTAAAACACCTGGTTTCATATTGATTAACATTTGAGTTCCTCGAATGAAACTGTTTTTTTTTGTGTTCTTCCGGTGGCTCGCAATTTGAACACTTATTTCAGTGCGTTTGGACGAAGCCAGGACATTTGTGTGGATTTAGCGATGTAAGTGCATATCGTATCAATTGTACTGAGGGAAAAAAATGAACGTCTCACCAAAGTCATGGTGCTTGCAGCATTCAGCTGAGAACTAAAGAATACTTTCATTTATGCTGAACGGTCATATTTACGTTCAGCAACAGCGCACGTTCCCTCAACTCCTCAGACACGCTTCGATTCTGCGACTCAGTGAAACTTCCGGCTTCACAAGTTTTAATTATCCTTAAATAGAGAGAAAGAATACCTTGCAAGATGGGGGCCAGGAAAGGAGACGCAATCCGTTTAATGATTGCCACTGCATGCATAAGAGTAGTATTCAAGCTGCTAGACGAGGAAGGATTTGGCGCGTGACGATGAACATCGAAACTTTCAACAACGTTCAGCTTGCCGATGACATTGTCCTGTTTAGTAACGCTGGGCGTACATAGCAGCAATTGATTAACTACCTCAACCAAGAAAGTGAAACTTAGATTGAAGATTAATATGACAATGGAATGCTGAATAGCCTGTGAACCAAAGAATTCCTGTTACACTGTAAAAGAATGTCTACTACTAAAAGTGATAAAGTGTGTAAATGGGTCTATAACTCACATCATTAGGGTGTGATTTAAATAACTGACACACTAAGGGTGTGAAATATTGACACATATACACCCTATTTCACTTTTAAGGGTGTAAATTATTTTACAGCGTAGGCAGTCAGCTCTCAAGTCTGCGCAGGAGTATGTTTTATCTAGCTGATTTGCTCACAGAAGACGTTGATCATGAAAGATTTCCAGAAAAAATAAAACTGAGTAGGAGTGTTTACGGCAGGCATTACTAAATTATGACGGGGAGGTCACCGCTATAGTTGAAACGAAAAATGAACAATCATTGTATTCCACGATGCTTTCATATGGGGCAGAAACATATGCATGTTAACAATGAAGCTTGAGAAAGACTTTAGGACCAAGCAAAACAAGCGATAGAACGAAAAAGCTTAACCTAATGCTAAGATAGATTAGAACAGCGGTGTAGATCAAAGGGGGAGCGGGGTTAGCTGTAGTTAACATTGACAGGAAAAACTGAAGCTCAAGAGGCGACGTGATTCTTTGAATAGATGATCAGTGGTTCATGACAAATACAGCATGGGTGCTAGGAGAAAGAAAGCGCTGTCGAAGACTGGAGAAAGTTTGGTGCTTTGATGAAATAACGAATTTGCAGGCAAAACTTCGAATCAGCTGGAGCAGGTCAGGGGTAATAAAGATCCCTAGGAGAAACCTTCGTCCTGCCCGTTAATGATGTTTCACAACATCATTTTGGTTGTTAAACGTCATCAGCGACAACACGCTGATGACGTTTGACAGCAACAAAAATTTCTCCAGAATTCCGCACATTGTTGCTCGTTTGCCACAATTCACTTAGTGCTGCGAAGCCACAGTCACGTGTTTACAGAACAGCGTCGGGCGCCTCTTGGATACGACCAGACCCCAGCTTGGCCCTTTGTGATATGTGCAGTGACAGCTCCGAACAAAGTGCGTCAGTGCATCAAGATGGACCACTCGAACCTATTTGATCCAAAACCATCTAGAATGTTGCACGGCCATGTATTTCATGTAACGTGCCCTGCATTATTCTGACGTGCACTTGAACCTGTGTTCTTCTGAAGCGGTAAATTTATGGAAACGTTGGCGCTGATCATTGTAGTGATGTTGACTGATTAGCCTTGACTTCTGTCAGGTGTCACTTCGACTTGACCAGCAGCGTAGTTAAAGGTTCCAGGCTCTAATATTAGCGACTTGTGCTTCATTACCTGCCTTCAAAATAGAAATATACGCACCCCTGTACATTTTGCATCTGTCGGGATGCGGCTGTCTGAGCCTGCAAAACAACCTCGTGACCTTGTGCGAGGCATCATCGTGGTTCATTAGCTGGAAGCGATGATCACTGGTGCGGTGCGAAATGGGCTCGTGCGGACTTTATGTAGGGAAGTTCTTTATTATAATTGTGCGTGTGTAAGCAGGCACGGCTTCCTTGTGAATTTCTTTTTCGTGACAGCTTTCATAGCTCTCCATGCTCCATGTCAAGGATGTAAAGAGAGCGCGTGCTTCGTCGTCGGTGGGAGCTCGACGACATGGCCGACCAGCAGTTTGGACGGTGCCCGCTGCTCAGGAAGCCGATATTGAGCGTCTGCGCGTGGCGCACACCTGCCACCGTGTGCAGTGCGATCACATACCAGATACCGATCAACGTACGAGGCCGTATCAACAATTTGTTATACAGCTTCCTTTCTTTGTTTAGCGCAATTATCATCGAATTAAAGACTTTTAGTGCCTTCGTAATATGATGGTGGTGTTAATGTTGCTACCAGCAAGCTTAGCCTGGCAGACCTGGCGGAGAATTAACCGCCTGAGCGTCTCTTTCTGCGTCAAACGTCACCGGGCCCTTATCAGTTCTATGTCTCGCAGAAATGTTAGAAGAATGCGTGACACTTCTACTGCCGGTCTTTTCATGGCGGTGTGGTAAAAGCACGAACGCGATAGCGCTTGTCCGCGCTGTAGGAGACGCCGGAAAAGCAAGCTGTTGAAATGTATGTACAGTGAGTGACTTGCAAGAATATAGCCTAAACTACACATGCGTGGCATGTGATCTTGCTATCAGCTGACCGCGCTTCTTTCTTTACTTGTCGTTTATTCCCTGCTTTGCTCCCTCCTTGCTCTCATACGGCTCCATAAGTTATGTGTGCTTTCACTTTGGGTGCACCGTTATCGTAGCCTACGAACTTTTTAGCTAATAGTGAATGCCTATGGCAGATATGAAGTGACCGACGAACTCTACGCGGGAACACTCACATATGGTGTAGGACAGCAAAATAAATTCGGTGATCGAAACACAGGCACTCTCGCGAGAGGCCGGGGCACGAGCGCACATGCGAAAGCGCCCTGCATTCCTCGGCTTTTTCGTCGTTTCTGGCCTTTCGGGCTTGAACTCGCGGACGCGTTGTGTTTAGAAGTTTCACGTTTCTTTTTAGCCTTCTGCAGTCTGATGGAAATAGCATCGCATGTAAGTCTGCTTCTCGTGCCGGCAGTGATCGTGAGTCGGAAACATCGTAGACGCAGCGAAACCCGCGATCAATTCGGTGGCAAAACATCAAGGCAGCCTGCAGTGCCTTTGGAACTGTATTTCATCAACAAAGTAATGCCTGTTAAATTGCGAACATCCGAAAAGGATTCGTTGTTAGCCCGAACGAGTACCCTTCCGAAAAGTCGTTGTCGCCTCTTCATTCGAATACTGGCGAATCAAGTCGTCCATGAAACGCGTAACTTTCGGTTTCTTGGCCGGCGGCCAAAACATCATGTCGAAAGCTTGCTTGAATACACCAGCTTCCGAAATTCCTTCGTCGCTTTAGTTCTCGCTGGTCACTTCGAAACCCCAGATAGATCGAGTATCACTCTCCGCAAGCAGTAAAAGCGCAAGTTGACGATGCGAAGGACCACTCATTGTTTCCAACAGACTGCGATACGCGTTCATGGGCGCGCGTGCCATAGCGGTACGTCGGCTGTGAGCGGGCTGACATCAAGCGACTTCCGGTCGACTCCCTCAATTGTTGCTGAGTACAGAGAGCGCTGCACCGTGGACTGGATCTTGCGGCGGAGCTGCTTGCAATCCACCAACTATAGAAACGGGGGGTGCTCCAAATCTCTCAATGGCTTGCTCCGCAAGGAGCAGAAAAACTACCGCCGAAAGTGCTCCGAATCTGCCATTGCAATTCACCATAGGAAATTACGTACGAACAGCGCGGTTTACACTATTCCATCCCAGGTTCTTCTTTTCGTTACCTATGCCTTCAATGCTGGGCCACAAGCTACCACTGACTTTTATCCTTATCCTCTTCTTTAAGGACGAGAACATTCTGATACCTTCAGTATACAATCCCCTCTGGCAATTATTGGGACCCTAGCGCTTAGGTGACGCGCACAAGCAAGAACGACCAGGACGAATGCTAACTTTCAACTTATTCTTCTTTGAAGGTTAGAAAGATTAGATTTTTTCTTCTGTATGTTTGCATTAACGGTGACAAGAGCAAAAAGCACCGACGCCTGACAGAGGCTACTGCTTGGATAAAATTTTGGCAGCAGCGGAGCACAAAAGTAAGTACAACATCGTTATTTGAAAATGTTATAACACAAAAATAGAATTGTCAACTAGCACATTACATTGATAAATAACTACTAGAATTCAAGTTATTCGTTGCTTTAGTACGTCAAATATATCATCATATATACACCAAATATACATCAAATATATCAAAATAAATTGCAAACGGTCAATATAACATCCAGCATGAAATTAATACCAAGTAACATTACACAGATACCAGGTTCTTAAACGGCGTGAAGAACTTATATAAAATATAAGTATCAGGGAAGAGCAATTAACAATCTAGTAATCACAGCACACTTTAAATATATAGTGCGAAGTAAAAAACAGTCAGTTATATTCGATTTCATCTTCAATTGACAAAAACTTGAAAGCTTTCATTGTAAGCATGTTGCATTTCGTAGTTCCTAGACGATTCAACAATGCAGAGATAAGTGTCATGTGAGCCATAATTGGTTCTTGTCCGCGTAACTCGAATTTCTTTCCTACGTAGTGGATACTCATCGTGCGATTGTGACCCGTATGGATCAAGAAGTTCATCAGCTCTTATATATTGTAATAACTCATAATAAGAAATTTGGGAGGCCTCTAGTAGTTCACGCTTGATAAACAAAGGCTCTATGCTCAAGGCTCTATGCTCGATAATTTTCAAAAACTTCCAGCACTTTATTTTGTAACAGAATAACTTTCTTTTAATTCTGCGTAAATGTAGTGCGTCTTACAGTAGGAATGCCTAGAGTAAAATAATGAGTAATAAAGGACAGTTTTTAACCAAACATGTATAATGTCACTTATCTTAAAGAAACTACTTGTAGTTTTGCTAAGACCAGCAGTAAGGTTAATAACGTGTGTATTCCATTATAGGTCGTCTGTGAACCAAACACCAAGCAACTTGTCAGCTTGTACCTGTTCCAGTTCAGCCCCGCGGAATTTAACTGTAATATTATTATGAGGCGGTTTGTTAATTGGTACATATCTTATATATTTCGTTTCGTTAACGTTTAACTGTAGCTCATTGCTGTGTAGCCAAGTAGATAGCCGATCTAAATATGTAATAATTGAACTTTGCATATCTGCCATCGATCTGTCCGCAATAAACCTATTAGTATCATCGGCGAACATTATTATTCTTTGGGAAACTGGAATTAAAGAAATACCAATAACATAAATGTCATACAATAGCGGACCAAGTATAGGCCCTGGGGGTACACCATTTTCAATTTTTTAATTTCGGTGACTTTAGCTTATTGACTATTGGCATGTTTATATCAGCATAATGTCGCCAAGCGGATGCAGAGATTAACAATTACCACACTTGCATGCCTGCATCGTCGACATTTGCGCTTCCACTCAGAGCTGCAGATGGGGTGCTGACGCCATTCGCAGCTGCTTTTGCCATAAAATTACTTCCACAATTTGCCGCTTTGCAATTAAGTGATAGCGTGGGCTACCTGTTAATAATCTAATCCTTCTTCTAGGTAACAGTATTTTTTTGAGCTAATAATGCATTTTGGAAATACCACTTTCGGGTAAAAAATATGCCCCTACCACATGCTTCGTCAGATTAAAAGCTGGTGAAGTGACCAGTCGCAAATCTTTGTCTTTTCAATGTGTTTCACAAATCGTGCCCTCGCGTGACATCCAGGAGATTTGTGAGGCAAGAAGAATGCCTATACGACGCCGGGTACCCCGACCACCTTGCTGCGGCGGCGGGGAATGCGCCGAGAGGGCTGCGGCTAAGCCGAGTGGTACGTACGAGTGCAATGCCGCAAATACAAGCGAGGTGGTTGTGCCGTATAGGCACGGTCTATCACAGGGGCTAAAGAGCGTGGCCCGTAAGGTGCAAGTTGATGTGGTATATTTGGCTACACAAAACTCACCACACCTGCATCTCTGCATTGACGATATAGGCCAATTCCCCTCCATTCAGAGCTACAGACTAGCACCTAGCACTAGCACCTGTTTTCGCTATGAAATTCGCTTGCACAATTTATCACGTACGTTTAACCGCACAGCATGGAACATTCGTTAAGCAATGGTTTACAGCCACACTCATCAGATATATCCCGATATATTCACTTTCTGCCTTTGCTTCCTTAATCAGTCATTTAGGCACCTCCCCGTCTTCCCTATGTGTACTTTACTGCACGAGAACAGAAAGCGATAAACGACACCTTGTCCGCAGGGCGCGAAAGGAAACTGGCGCTTCCTGACACAACCTCCGTGCGTCTGTACAGATGCGCTTCTGGCTCTTCGAATCCTTGCCAGTGTATTTGCTGGTATTTTGTCGATATAAATATTTTTTCAGCCAAAAAAAAAGAACATTTGTGGAAAGAGAGCGCGCGTCCTTGTTCTTCTTCCTTGTCCACGTCAACTAGGCCCTCGAGTACCTGTATCAAAGCAACTCGCCTAAATCTTTGTGCTCTATTAGAAGCCTGACGTATCTAAAAGTACGCCGCCGTCCGAAGCTGGTCGACATGCCGAGGGACGCCGCGAGCTCGGCCGCTTTTCTCCACCCAGCACCATGGCGGAAGCAGCGTCCAACTGATGGCCGTTCTCAACGCTCCATGGAAAGTTGGTTTGGCTTCCGGCTCCGTGGTTTAGGGTGCCCACTATCCCACGCAACCTCTTTAATAAACTTGGCAGTAACTACCATGGGCTACGATGCTTTCTGAGCAAACGTGCTCCGTTAATTGTGTCCTGCAACCACTCACGCGGACGAGAGACCTGCCCTACCGTGGCACTGTCCGCGTGCTACACATCGATTCGTACTATGACCCACTTGGTGTATCTTCGCGTAGCGAAGGCTGATCCCCTCTGCCTGAGTGGCATCAACACATCATGGTCACTGTGCACGACTGCGTATCTTAGACCCACACCGGTTCGCCTGTGCACATCGTAATAAACCTCATAACAAGAAAGCAATACTCTACTGGAATACTATCCAGTATTATCAAGTATTGGGGTTAAAGAGCGTTCGCAGAAGAACAAAGGGTCGTGACCAAGGGCCACCTATGGCGCAATAGAAACAAGAACAACGTGTCAGTGCGTGCGAAAGTAAACTCTCATTGTACCGTCAATGTAAAAACGGGTCCTAGTACCAAGTGTAAAACCGGCACACATATTCAAAATGACAAAAATTTTCGCATGACCCATCCCACGATGACTGTCGACTTTAATACAACTAGCATTCAAGATATGTAGCTACACACCGCATTGCCGAAGACGCATTTATTTAAAATTTCTTGCGCTCACTCAGCTATATCCATTCCTTCGGCAACAGGTGACATACACGGTCACGGGTAATGAGTGTTAGACCGAACACATATCGCATGAACACGGCCCAGAAGTACTTTATCCTGCCAGGTCACATTTTTGAGGACGTAAACTTCGTGCTCTACAGACAATTTCGGTCACCTAGGGACGCAAAATATGGAGTATCATATCTCATCCACAATACCAACCGGTTTCAATGCGCGCTCTTGTCCCTGTTCTTCTGCTGTCTCTTTCGCACAATTTTCCTGATGAGCTCTGCAGGACCGACTGTCCCGGTAATAAATAGTCCTCTCAAATCCATTGTTTAAGCCACTTGTTCCAGTAAACCCTCAAGTGATAGTTTTTGTGGTGGCCTTACACCTGGTTAGACCAGAGCTAATCATATCTCCCATTTCAATTATTGCGGCGTCATCTTTATTAAGGCGAAAGCCTTAGATGGTTCATGGGTCGAAATTTTGAGCGTCCGGCGTTACGAAAATTTCTCTGTACGACCTTATGGCAGCAGAATTCAATGCTACTAAAACTGGAGGTCGAACCTTTTACCTGTGGTGGAAGTCGAACCCACGACATTTTGTGTTCATTACGGCAAAGTGTATTAAGGCACAGTTCATTAAGATAGAGTTAATTAAGGCACTCGAATCCACGAGCTATGGTGGGAGTCGAGTCCACTACCTTTGCTGTTAATTAAGGTGAAGTTAATTCAGTTACACGTAATCAAGGTGTGTTTAATTAAGGAACTCGAACCCACGACCATTTCTGTTCCGCTCATGACCCATATGATGTTTTCATAATAACACAAGTAAAGAGACAATAGGAAGTGGCAAAGCATTCGAATGAGAATGTCAAGTAATTTAATGACTGTCTCGTGAGTGCGTAGGCTTCCACCTTCATACTTTTTAGGCTATGCTAAAGTCATTATTTTTTTCATAGGCCGCTTTTTGCTTTCCTAATTTGCTATGTTTTACACAGTATAGCAATTGTACTTTTACTCCGAAACGAAAGCGTCTTGACACAGCTGAGTTTCCCATATGGCATTTTTTTAAAAGCGCTTAGATAGCACATGTTTTCAATTCCTCTTTGGGGAGAAAAAGGCGAGTTGCATTTTGAGGATCTCGTTGATTGGCTAGATGCATTTCTCTTTTTGTCAGCTACACTTCCAATCAACTGCCTTAACGTTTTTTCAACAACTTGACATCCACTTAAGAGATTCAGCTGCGCGTACTGCTGCTAAGGTACGCAGTTGCTGCCGTGACAAAGAAAAGTCCCATTGACGAAACGTTTGCTTCAGCGACCTTCTTTGTTCTACCATCGTTAACGACTGCGGCTAGTTTTATTCATTACCACTTGACGGTTTTATTTGCACGCCACATTAGCAATAGCAAACACTTCAGAGGATTGCTTACCTTGGCTGTACTGGCTGAACTCTTCTGGAAGAGAGAGAAAAAGAAATAAGTGGAGTGCTGTCCCCGAAAGCTAGTCGCGCGGGTTTGTTCAGATGTTATATAATACAGCAAGCACAGATTCCGACATCAATTAGTTCAGTCAGAACTATTTGTCTCCGCAAATTTATAATTCTAATTAGATGCCCAACGAAATAAAAGTTTTCCAAACGTTAATATCATCACAGGCATCCATGCTCCTAGGTTGCTTGGTGAGGAAGAAACGGAATTGCGTTAGAAACCTTTTTTTTTTGCTTTATCTCTTTATTGCGTTCCTGAGATGGAGTACGCGAGCAGCATCAGATTTTGCAGTCTTTTTATTTGTGCTGTAATATTCGAGTTCGTATCAAGTAACACGTTCTGTGCTGGAAAGTCCGAGGAAGTTAGCGAAAGCCCTAATAATGCGTTCATAGGAAAGCCTGGTGAATCACCTGTTTTCCATTGAATAAGTCCCAGAGCGAGAGAGAGAGAGAATAATGTTTTAATCATCTCTACCAGTCAGAAACATTCATCTTTGTTCCCCCAAGGTGGGTGGGCTCCTCAGCCCAGGTACCCATTGGCCTTTAAGGATTCCCTGGTCTAGTTCACCAGCTTGTGCTAGTCCGCTGAATCCGGGCCGCTGAACATGGCCTCCCACGGTACTTCACGGTCCTCATCTGCGCTTCTGTTTTGTGTTCTGTTTTACAGGTCTTCATTTTCATAACTGCTGACTTCTGCAAGGTTAGAACACCACATTACGACGTGTCGAAAAGAGTCCGTTACACCACAGGGCAGGCAGTGGCATGGGAATCAGGTTGGGTGCATTAATTTATATGAATTTGTTGAATTTATATGAATTTAATGAATTTGTTTGGATACACCGCCGAGTGACCGCCTCTTTTGTAGTTAGTTTGTGGTGCCAGAAGTAGCATTCCTTTCTTTTCAATTTATAACGCAGCGGGGTATCTATATTTATTACGAATGTATCATGATCAGCCCTCACGCCTTTCGGAACCCATTTGGCATCAATGCACGACAACATAGGTTTAGGGAACTTGCGCGTGTTTCCAGACTCCGGGCGGGGCTCTGACAGATATCCCGCCATATTGAAGTTTATCACATGCGGATTGCAGTAGCTCACTAATAATAGCGCATTTCCGGTGCCCGCGGAGATGTCTAGCGCTATCGCCACCCATTCAAGCATGCCCGGATCTTTTGCAAATATCGTCGCAATGACCTGTTATTTGCTTAGATAATGATTGCCCTTATTGCGAAAGCAGATGTTTTTGCATAGAGTGTCAAATCAGTGTTTCTTGTGTTAGGGCCTGGAGAGAATTTTTCGTTGAGATTTCGGGCTCTTGTCTGTCTTCATTCCTTCTAAATATTTGGGTGCACATATCGGTGTACATATCGGGTATATCGCACACATCTCCGGTATAGAAATAGCAGGGGAGAGATATTAGTAGAGTTTGCAGAACGGAATAGTTTACGCATAATGAATACCTTTTTCAGCAAACGGTATAACCAAAAGTGGACGAGGAAGAGCCCGAATTGCGAGACTAGAAATGGAATAGACTTAAACTCTGCGCTGACTCTGGCATCATACTTGATGTGGACGGGCTCGGCAAGGTGCGTTGCATTGACCATAGGATGGTAAGATCTTGAATTAGCCTAGACTTGAGGAGAGAACGGAAGAAACTGGTACATAAGAAGCCGATCAATGAGTTAACGGTAAGGGAAAAAATAGAGGAATTCCGGATGAAGCTACAAAACAGGTATTTGGCTTTAACTTAGGGAGAGGACCTTATTGTTGAAGCAATGAACGAAAATCCTATGGGCATCATTAAGGAGTCTGCAATAGAAGTCGGTGGTAAATTCGTTGGACAGGATACCGGGAAACTATTGCAGGAGACGAAAGATCTGGTTAAGAAACGCCAATGTATGAAAGCCTCTAACCCTACAGCTAGAATAGAACTGGCAGAACTTACCAAGGTAATCAAAAAACGTAAGGTGGCTCACATAAGGAACCAGAATATGGATAGAATTGAGCATTGAGAATTGAGCATGGAAGACTAAAAGCAGTGAAAAAGAAACTAGGAATAGGCAAGAATTAGATGTATGCGTTAAGAGACAAAGCGGGCGATATCATTACTTATCTGGATAAGATAGTTCAAGTGACTCAGGAGTTCTATACATATTTATACACGTGCCAGTGGCACCCACGAGGGTAATGGAAGAGGGAATAGTCTAGAGGAATTTGCCATCCCACCAGTAAATCCGGAAGGAGTAAAGAAAGCCGTCGGAGTTATGCAAAGGGGGAAGGCAGAATGGCAGGATCGGGTTACAGCAGAATTGTTGAAGGATGGTGGACAGATTTTTCTACAAAAACTGACCACCCTGTATATGCAATGCCTCATCACCTCGAGCGTACCGAAATCTTGGGAGAATGCCAACATAATCTTAATCCATAAGAAAGTGGACGCCAAAGACTTGAAAAATTATAGACCGATCAGCTTACTGTTCGTTGTCTACAAAGTATTTACTAAGGTAATCGCAAATAGAATCAGGTACACCTTAAACTTTGTCAATCAAACGACCAGGCAGGATTTTGTAAAGTCTACTCAACAATCGACCATATTGACACTATCAGTCAGGTGATAGAGAAATGTGCGGAACCTAACAAACCCTTATATATAGCGTTCATTGATTACGAGAAAGCGTTCGATTCAGTCGAAACCTCAGCTGTCATGCAGGCATTACGGAATCAGAGTTTAGACGAGCCATACGTAAAAATACTGAAAGATATCTATAGCGGCTCCACAGCCACCGTTGGACTCCATAAAGAAAGCAACAAAACGCCAATACAGAAGGGCGTCAGGCAGGGAGATACGATCTCTCCAATGCTATTCACAGCGTGTTTACAGGAAGTATTCAGAGACGTGGATTGGAAGGAATTGGGGATAAGAGTTAATGCAGAACACCTTAGGAACTTGCGATTCATTGATACGCATTGCATTCATACGCACGGAGCTATGGAAAGAATAATAAAGAGTGTAACGTTAAGGTGGACAAGAATAGAGCAGATTGGGTGAGGGAAAAAACGCGAGGTAATGACATCTTAGTTGAAATCAAGAAAAAAGTGGACATGGCCAGGACATGTTGTAAGGAGGGAAGACAAGTGATGCCCGACGGAATGGCGAGGAAGGTTTCCCGTACGACGTCATCATGCTTACGGGCCTCCACTGTTTATGGCGCGCAAGAATGGCGGGCTACCACTGTGATCCGCATGCCCGACCGGCACGTGTATACTTCCGGGAATGCATGCAGCGGTATGTGGAAGTGCAGAAGTAGCAACTGCCTGTTCCTGAATGGCTGTACAGGGTTGAACCTCTGAGAGCACTCAAGGAAATGTAATGAGACAACGTCATGCTACAGTAGCGGACGGCAACGCTTGTGCATAGTACTCTTTATTGTTCGGTTTTTGTATTCATTCCCTTTTTGTTTCATTTCGTTGTATATTTTTGTTGTATATATCTAAGGAATGTCTGTTGTTGAGATATGTCGAGGACTGGCAATAAAGAAAAAAAAAAGGGAAGACAAGTGGGGGTCATTAACGGTTCCGGACTGGATTCCATGAAAATGGAAGCGTAGCAGGGGGTGGCAGAAGGTTAGGTGGACGAATCCGATTAATAAATTTGCAGGGACAACGTGGCCACAATTATCACATGACCAGGGTAGTTGGAGAAGTATGGGAGAGGCCTTTGCCCTGCAGTGAGCGTAACCAGGCTGCTGCTGCTGCTGCTGCTGTTGATGATGATGATGATGATTGGGGTACCGGTGGCATTGAGACAGAGTTTCGTATATGCGTTGGCATTATCAATCTGTCGTCCGATCTCCCAGTCGTCTCCCCATTGTGACCGAGTTGAGGAAGTACGCTTCCGCCGGTGGGAGCCTTTAAATGTGCTTTGCTGTATGCGCGTCTGCGATGTCCTCTCACGAGTTGTGAAGCCACAGTTTCAGCAAGCGTGCCACAGGTGCTTTTTCAGGAATTCTTAGTGCAGAGTAGGCTGCTTTACTAATCGTGGTGTTTTATTTTTCCATATCTACAGCATGAGACAGGCGATGTGGTACGCGATACGTCTTGCGATGAACGTCTGTACGATAAGCAGCGTGTCTTTCGTTTCCAACTTGCTTTATTAGGCTGCGTCGCTTGGTTCAGCGATTGATGCAGTTTGGGTACGGTCACTGCTCCCGATCCCTCTTTATGTACGACAAGACGGCCGAGTCGCGGCGACTCCTCTTCCAGTATTTCGATTCTGCTAAGCCTGGGTAGGCTTGCTCGTAGGCTGGTCGTATGCTCTCACCTTGAGCCCTGGTGGTATGCTCTCGCCAGCTGTCGCTTTGAGCACCAGCGATTCCGATTGGTTGGGGGCGCATTGCAGTTCGCATTTATTTAAGCAACGTTCTAGGCTATTTATTGCTTCCTGTAGTGCATTCCGTTGTTGGCCCGTAGATGGTTCTTTGGGCCATATTGTCATATTGCTACGGAACAATTGTGCGATCACGAAAAGACGAGCAGTGCGAAGACGACGACGACGATGAGAAGCTAGCGGCGGCTGTTGCCTCTTGGCCAAGCGCAGCGTATTTTCTTGTAAATATACTTGTACATAGCTTTTCGTCTGCGTCTTCCTACGTAACATATCTGGTGGAGGTGGACGTTCCCTGTGCCTCGTCACGGAGCTTCGCAGTGGACGGTACGTCGAGCCTTCCTTCATGGATCCCGGCGACGACAACCGGACTCCCCCGGCGACGACAACCGGACTTCCCCGGCTCCTACACCTGCCGCCACTTCGACGACCTACATCACTCTCCCCGCTCCCCGTGATCCTGGCGTATTCTCCGCCAAAGATGCGGAAGACGTCGATGACTGGATCAGCCTGTATGTACACGTCAGCCGCAATAACCGGTGTGATCCTACTATTATGCTCGCCAACGTAGTCTTTTACCTCGGTGGCACTCCTAGAGTTTGGTATCGCACGCACGAAGATGAGCTCACCAGTTGGGATTCACTTAAGACACAGCTTCGGCACATGTTCGGCAACCCCTACGGTCACCAACTTGCCGCGCAGAAGGCGCTTTCCGGCCGTGTGCAGACGTCAACAGAGCCCTATGTCACGTACAGTCAGGACGTCTTGGCTCTGTGCCGCAAAGTTGACACCCACATGACTGAGTCAGACAAGGTTGCCCACATCCTCAAAGGCATTGCCGATGACGCCTTCAACTTGCTCGTTTGCAACAACGTAGCGACGGTGGATGCTGTTATAAAAGAGTGCCGCCACCTGGAACTCGCTAAAAGCCGACGTATTGACCAGCAGTTTGCCCGTCTGCCCAACACTCCAGTGACATCTTCCTGTGCCGACACTCCTCGTCCCAACAACACTGCCGATGTTACCAGGATTGTCCGGCGTGAGATCGAGGCCGCCTATCCGGCTGCCTTCGACTCCAGTCCCACCAACACATCTGCAGTCATGGTCTCACTGATCCAGACAGTTGTACGAAAACATGGGTCTTCACACCATCTGCTCGGCCCATCGTCCTGATACCCGCCCGGCTTCTTCGTTTCCGCCCCGTCCCGCACCTTCTTACCCACCACGTTTCCGCAACCCATCAGAATGGCGCACTGCGGACGACAAGCCCATTTGTTTCCACTGCCATCGAATCGGGCACATTTCTCGGCACTGTCGCAGTCGCTGGAGTTCCCCGACTCGGTCTACTTATACCACCTACTCTCGCCCCCCAGGTGGCCCTTCTCGTTCCTATGCCGCACGCTCCGATAACGCCGCCGCTGACTCTCCTGTACCGAACCGCTCCTATTCTCGTTCGCCTTCGCCCCAACAACGACAATCTCGCTCTCCCAAGCCCCGTCGCTCCTATTCGCCGACTCCCTTCGGACGCCGCTGCCAGCTGGAAAACTAGACGATGCAGCGCGTCGAGGTGACGCTGCATTGCTCCCTACGCCGCCAAATCCTCTACCGACGTTGCCCACTCATCTGCACCTTCTTGACGTGCAAGTTGACGGTGTTTCTGTGTTTGCACTCATAGACACTGGGGCGCATTTGTCCGTAATGAGCGCTGGCCTTCGTAACCGGCGCAAGAAAATTATCAAGCCCGCTGCGACGCCTCTTGTCCGTGTCGCCGATGGCGGAACAGCCCCCGTAATTGGTATGTGTACCACCCGCATCTTCTTTGCCGATCGCTCAACAATCGTGCTATTCACTGTGATCGCCCACTGTGCCTATGACATCATCCTCGGCTTAGACTTCCTCTCCGCACATTCTGCTCTCATCGATTGTTCCGCCAGTACTCTCCGCCTGGACCTGCCTGTTCTGGAGCCTGCTGAACCACACCCCAGTCGCCTCAGTTCCGTCGACTTCGTTCGTTTGCCACCTTCGGCACTGACCTACGTTGACCTAGTGTCTTCCCCACCAGTCCCCGACGGTCACTGCATCGTGGCTCCTATGCAAGACGTCCTCCTTACACACGGTATCACAGTACCTCATACAGTTTTATCTATTACGGCGAATTGTGTCTGCCTGCGAGTGGTCCACTTTGGCTTGACGACACAAGTGCTGCCACGCGGGATGTCTTTGGCCCAGCTTTGCTCATTCGCGGATTACTCAGCAGCATCGATTGCAGTAGACGACACTTCGTCGGCAAATTGTACCATCGCTGACTTACAGAAAATGATTGCTCCCGACTTGCCGTTCGAGCACATTCGTGAACTCTACCGCGTTCTGTTTTCCTACCACGATATTTTTGACTTGAACGATAGTCCTTTGGCCCAAACTACAGCTGTCAAACACCGCATTAATACCGGCGATGCCCCTCCTATTCATCGCCGTCCTTATCGAGTGCCACCAGCTGAGCGTCAAGTTATTCACGCCGAAGTTCGCAAAATGCTTGCCAAGAAGATTATTAAACCATCACATAGTCCATGGGCGTCACCTGTTGTACTGGTCAAAACGAAGGGTGGCTCATGGCGCTTTTGCGTGGACTATCGGCACCTTAACAGGGTTACCAAAAAGGACGTGTATCCCCTACCTCGCATTGATGACGCCCTTGACTGCCTCCACGGTGCTCGCTATTTCTCCTCTATTGACCTTCGCTCCGGCTACTGGCAGATTGCCGTGGACGATCGCGACCGCGACAAGACTGCTTTTGTAACACCCGACGGTCTTTATGAATTCAAAGTGATGCCATTCGGTCTATGTAACGCCCCTGCCACTTTTGAACGCATGATGGACTCCCTTCTTTACGGTTTCAAATGGTCCACGTGTCTGTGCTACTTGGATGACGTTATCATATTCTCCCCAACGTTCGCTACGCACCTGGAGCGCCTCTCAGCAGTCCTGGACGTTCCTCGTCGAGCCGGTCTGCAACTCAACGCATGGAAGTGTCAATTCGGCCGTCGCCAGATTACCGTCCTTGGACATCTCGTCGACGCGAACTGAGTGCAACCGGACCCAGGCAAGATCCATGCTGTTGCGCACTTCCCTGTTCCGAAGTGTGTCAAAGACGTGCGCAGCTTCATCGGCCTTAGTTCGTACTTCCGCCGTTTCGTGAGAAATTTCGCCGCCATAGCACGACCACTAACCGAGCTTTTGAATAAAGACGCCCCTTTCCAGTGGGGCGATAACGAGGCCTCTGCATTCTCACATCTAATCGACATTCTCACAACGCCTCCCGTTCTGGCCCATTTCGATCCTTCTGCGCCTACCGAAGTCTGTACTGATGCCAGCGGTCACGGAATTGGCGCAGTACTGGCACAACGCCAGCATGGCCACGACCGTGTTATCACTTACGCCAGCAGGCTCCTCTCACCCGCGGAGCGCAACTATTCCATCACTGAGCGTGAGTGTCTGGCCCTAGTTTGGGCGGTTGCGAAATTCCGCCCATACTTATATGGCCGACCCTTTTCCGTTGTCACAGACCATCACGCGCTTTGCTGGCTATGCTCACTGAAAAATCCTACAGGAAGACTTGGTCGCTGGGCCTTACGCCTCCAAGAATATTCGTATACTGTCACCTATAAATCTGGCCGTCTACACAAGGACGCTGACTGCCTGTCTCGCTACCCGGTCGACGAGCCTGACGACGCCGACAGTAGTAGCGCCAACGGCATTTTCTCTGTGTCTGCCTTCGCTAACATCGCCGATGAGCAGTACCGAGACCTATCGCTGCGAGTACCCATCGAGCGTCTGCGCTCAACACCTACCGACGCATCCGTTCGTCGATATGTCCTCCAGGGCGGCATTCTGTATCGACGGAACTTCCTCCCTGACGGCTCTGATCTTGTTCTTGTCGTGCCAAAATAGCTACGCCAGACTGTGCTCTTTGAGATGCATGACGCACCCACTGCATCACATCTGGGTAACCCGCACGTACGACCGCGTCCGCCGCCGCTTCTATTGGCCTGGTCTCGCTCGCTCCGTTCGACGCTATGTTGCTGCCTGTGATCCCTCCCAGCGTCGGAAAACACCTCAGGTGCTACCTGCCGGTCATCTCCAGCCGATCACCGTCCCTGTAGAACCGTTCTTTCGTGTTGGATTAGACCTGCTCGGTCCCTTTCCCACGTCATCCTCTGGGAACAAATGGGTAGCTGTCGCGAGTGATTGCGTCACCCGATACGCTATCACTCGGGCTCTCCCTACCAGTTGCGCCACTGACGTCGCGGGCTTTCTCTTGCGTGACATTATCTTGCTTCATGGCGCCCCGCGACAGCTGCTTACTGATCGTGGTCGAAACTTCCTCTCGAAAGTTATCGCTGACATTGTGCGTTGCTGCTCCATTCAACACAAACTGACTACCTCATACCATCCTCAAACCAATGGCCTGACGGAGCGGTTAAACCGTACTCTTACCGATATGCTGTCCAAGCACGTTTCCAAAGACCACCACGACTGGGACATTGCCCTTCCTTACGTAACAATTGCGTACAATTCTTCCCGGCACGACACCGCCCGATTTTGTCCATTTTACCTACTGTACAGTCGCGCACCTACCTTGCCCCTAGACACGGCACTTCCTCCTGGTGCGATCTCAACAAGCGAGTATGCGCGCGACGCCATCGCCCTCGCCGACCATGCACGCCAGCTTGCCCGTGCTCGACTGACAGCCTCACAAGCCACTCAGCATTGTCATTACAACGCCCGCCATCGTGACGTACAGTTTTCGCCTGGTGCGCTTGATCTCCTGTGGTCGCCCTCCCGTCACGTCGGACTTTCAGAGAAGCTCCTTTCGCGATACACAGGGCCCTACCGCGTGCTGCGCCAGGTGACGCCTGCGACTTACGAAATTGCTCCTGTGGGTTCAGCCTCGTCCTCTCTTCTGGCATCAAGTGATGTCGTGCATGTCAGTAGGCTGAAGGCCTACTACATTGCTTCCGAGTCCGATCTTTAGTCGCTCCGGGACGGCGCTTTTGCAGCCGGCGGTAGTGCTACGGAACAATATGTGCGATCACGAAAAGGCGAGCAGTGCGAAGACGACGACGACGATGAGAAGCTAGCGCGGGCTTTTGCCTCTTGGCCAAGCGCAGCGTATTTTCTTGTAAAGGTACTTGTACATAGCTTTTCGTCTGCGTCTTCCTACGTAACAATATCATTCCCATAGAAGGCTTGGCTGAGCCTTTCTGCTTCGTTTTTTGGGGCAAATGCGCCACTGGGATGTTAAGAACGGAGGCGCGCTTACCGAGCCCTTGTTCGGCACCTGAAGCTTTTCGCTGCTTAGGTTACCAAGCTCAATGGTGGCCGTTCAGTCCGACACCCAGTTTGCGTCGAAACAGTCGCTCACCACACCTCACAGGCTGCGGAGTCCCGCCTCGTGCGTCCCATTGTCAACGCAACCCACGACCACAGTTGCCAGTGTGGATCACTTGTCCTTCTTTCCCAGGCAGTCTAGTAGGTCTTCCTTGAGTTGTAATAGCACACCTTGCATGCAAAGGTACTGTCTCAAGCGGAAAGTTGTGTTGGTCATCAGCTCATTGTCTTCGAGTTCAGGAATGAGGCGTTCTTCCACCGTGTATAATTACCTGACTATAAAATATGCATGTGTTGCTTTTTTGCTTAAAGCGATACGAAGGTGTAGAGGCACTTTTAATAACTTTAACGCACATTACATGTCCATAATCTCATGGAACACAACGGCGCATCCAGAATTATAAAATGCATCAACGTGTACTAACTGCTTTTATTAACCTACACACTTTATTGTGAACACTCGCGCGAATCTCTATTGTTTCTTTGACAAAATACTTTTGTAAGGGTGCCTTCATTTCCACTAACCTTATTCTTTACTGACTTAGCGAACATTTGATTTTTTTTACACAACACACGGGTACACGATCTAATCATCATCTGCAGTATTCTTTTTATCTTTGAACACTTTTTCTAAAAAAGCCCAATAGGTTATTCCAACCCAGAAACTACAAATTACTGTTCTGCAGAATCGGATATCATTTGCAAGAAATGGCAATGCAGTCAATTCACAAATAATCTAACTACAATATTAAGCTAACACTGTTTAACTGCGCGAACAAACGAACCACAAAGACAGCGAGGGACAAGGACGGGCGCAGTCTTCGTCAGGTTTTTTAGACAGAACGACCTCAGACTGCTACAACAGGATAAAGAAGGAGGGTTTGTGGTAATGCCGTCGGGGCTTTTCGACGAGAAGGCGACGGCTGCTGTGAACAAGAACTTCAAGCCTTTGCCAGTGAAAGCCGCAAGGATAAAGGCGAAGGCCGTTTCTATGTGCAAGGAGATGGAACTGCACAAACTACCTACCTCAGTCAAAAAAACCAAAGGTGATGGCTTGATCATGTTTTTTACGGCCAAGACGCACAAAGACGATATCCCTTTCCGGTCTATCGTGAGTGAAAGAGGAACTTGGCAGAACGAAGTAAGCAAGTTTTTGCAGAAATGTTTATCGCACCCGAAACTGCACGACCCGTTTGAAACAAGGAACTCGGAAGCTGTTACTAGCGTTATAGAGTCGAATGACGATATTGGCCATGCCTTTTCCATTGACATAGAAGATTTGTTTTATTCTATCCCTCACGCTGCATTGTTTCAGGCTGTTCAGAAATGTATTGAAGTTAGTGGCGAAGTGTCTTTTCAGAATTCTACCGGGTTGACTGTTAATAGGTTTTTAGCGTTGCTTGAGTTTCACCTCAAATCTACCTTCATCCAGTTTAAAGAAGATTATTACGTGCAGAAACAAGGTATATGTATAGGATCTTGCGTTGCTCCTATCTTGTGCAATATTTACTTATCGGAATTTGATAGAGCGGTAAACGAAGGGATCGATCGTGGCCTGGTTGTTACCGTGTTCCGTTATGTTGACAATTTTCTTGTTCTTTTAAAAAAGCAAGCCGGTTACACATATGACGACGCCATCGCAGGTGTACTACACATTTTTCAGCGCCTTGGCAAAGGTCTAACATTCACCCATGAACTAACAAAGGTTAATAATATTCAGTTTTTAGACAACGCTATAAGCTTCTGTGACGACCATGTGTGCTGGAAATATAACCCAAGATCCCAAAAGAAACTGGTGCCCTACGATTCGGCTCATTCGAAAACGGTAAAGCGGGCAATAGCCACACAGTGCATCATATCAGCTATAAGAAAGTCCTGCACGCACAAAATACAGGAAAGCTTTGACAAGCAGATTGTAAGGCTGGAAGAAGCCGGTTTCCCGCAGTCAGTCATTTCATCAGTAGTGGAGGCAGTGCTTAAGAAGATAAAGACGCAAGGCAATGGTGCTGAAGACGCAAGGGAGCGCAAAAATAAGAAACGGACAGTTGTGCCTTATGTTCACAAGACTTCCCACAACTTAAAGAAGGTTGTGAAACGGTATGGAGTTGAGATAGCGCTCTCGGCTCCCGGCAAGCTCGCTGGGCTATGCTCGCGCATAGGAAGAAGTAAAAATAACTTCCAAGGGTGCGGAACAAAGCACTCCATTTCCCACGTAGATTGCAGTGTTGGAGTAGTATATCAGATACCTCTATCATGCGGCAAAGTTTACATAGGTCAAACAGGAAGGTGTGTGAATGTGCGCTTGCGTGAGCATGAGTTGTCTATTAGGAATAAAACGAATGGGCACCTGCCTGTCCACTGCCTGGCATGCACGTGCAAGCCGATCATGAAGCAAGTAAAGATTTTGTGCCGCTGCCGAGATAGCCGAGCCAGAGAGCTCGAGGCGTACCATATTAAAAAGAAGGGACTAGAATGTGTCAGTGACACCTCAGTTTATTTACATAACAGTTAGATGAAGTTTATTGACGAGCGTAGGTAGGTCGCGTTTCGCTTATACAAGGTTTACTTTTCTTTTACCTTGCCTTTTTTCGCGCACGCACAGTGGTGTATGTCAGGTGTGCACTTATATGTGTACGTTGTGGAATAAACTTTAGTTGCAAGTCTGCGCCCGTCCTTGTCCCTCGCTGTCTTTGTGGTTCGTTTGTTCGCGCAGTTAAACAATGTTCGCTATAATATCTACCAACTCGCCCAACAACAAGTTCTTCTAAAATATTAAGCTCCTTAGGTAGAAACATTACGGCACATATTTATAGATAAAAGTTCAAGGGTATCATAAAGGTCTGGTTCCGTGTTTCAAAATATTAAAATGACCGTGTCAAAGGGAATATCTGGCATCAATTTAGGTGCAGTGTTTACCACAGTACCACACAGCACTGCTAAGGGCATCTCGCGGTAGAACCCTCCTGTGACGTAGTATGAAGCTTTCGTGTCACTTGCGTGTGTTTGTGATCTAACTGCGATTTGTGCTCTACGCAACAACCGATTCGATGCACATTCACTTCAGTAGAAAGGGCGAGACGGACCACTTTATCGTGCCGCCCTATAGCTGAACTTTAGTTTACTCCTCCATGATACCTACGCTAACCTAACCTAATTTAACCTAACCTAACCTAACCTAAAATAAAATAACTGCCATAGGGCCTGCTACAAGATTTTCACTTTGTTTTATACTGCTTTACGGGTCGGAGGGGTGGTAACGCGGTATTCATGAGCTCCGACGCGCAAGTTGGTTTAAATTTATCTGCACCATGCATCTAAGGAGGGGTTCTGCGTGAGCGCAAATTCGCATGATGCATAACCATGTATATACATTACTTGCGAGCAGCCGAGCAGCTCTGGGAACGATTGCAGTTGTCTTTATTAAAGCACCGAGCACACTAACGAAGTTGTGCGCCGGCAGTCGAACAAAAAATGGAAACAGAATAGTAGCGGAAAAATCAATCAATATAAGGTTAATTTCGAGGGCCTTCGGCAGGGGGAAATGTTCTGGCTAAATGATTTGTAATGTCCTCTCGCGTAGCGTTTTCATTCCCCGGCCTCGCAAATTATGCCTACAATCAAGTACAGAATTGATGGTGACTCAATTCTCAAGCAACTATCTTTTGGGGATCGAACCTCAAATACGCATAATATGCGAAAAGTAGCTAGCTTCTTTTTATTAGCATAAACGAGAAAACATTAGCACACATTAGCAGCACATATGTTTAAGAATGGCGTACGTACCTGTCATAGCTGCGCTTTTCTTGTCGCCGCGATAGCTGTGACTTGGAATAGCGTCAGCAAGGGCAGCTAGTTGTCGTTGTTGCCTTCAACATATGGCACATACCCTCGAATCATAGTTTGAAATGGAAGTATAATATTAAGTCGTTGCTTCCCGTTAACTTAGTCGCTGGTACTGCCTATATTTAAATAATAATCATTACTTATTTTTTGAAAACTGATCTGGTTGTCGAGTGGTCGGTCTTCTTTCTTCTTCTCGTCTGTCTCACACTGCTTCAAGCTATGTGGGCTTGGTGTGGGCGTTCGAAGAGCCCGCCTTCCTCCATGATTCTTGACTCTACAGCTTGTGGTTTTTCGTCCGGCAGAATGCACCGTGGTACCATATGTTTGTCTTTCCCTTCCTTGAGTTGTCAAAAGCTTAATCTAATATGACACGTCTATTTTTCTTTAACTATACACCTTGCCCATCGCTAAGCGAAGCATTTACCCGTCCCATGTTTGAACCATTCATGTTTCACAGGAATCGCCCGACCTCTCACCAATTTTATTTCAGGGTTTCTGGTGCCGAAATGTGCTTTGATTATTAAGAACTTCGTAGTGCTAGATTCCGGATTAATGCTTACAAGGCGAGATTCTTTGCGTTGCACCTAAATCTAAGTACACATGACCATTTTTCATTTCACCAAACTAGAATGTGACTGCGCTAGGGGGAGACCGAACCTCGTGCTCGGCGATGCAACTTACCTACCGTGGCGGGTCCAAACCCCAGATTCGTGTGTGTCGGTAAACCAGTCTCTCCGCCCTACAGGTGTACAGCTTGTGCAGATTGCTCACCGCCCGCAACACTAGTAAATGCAAATGCTAGACGTAGAAACATACGTAAATGCAAGTCAGCCGCTTTAGGACTTGCTGGTAATATTCCCGCCATCTTCGTATTCACCTACAGTTGTTCGGCAAGCATTTAAATATTAACATACGGTTTAACTTCCTCCTACCCACCGTGGTCGCTTGGTGTCTATCGTGTTGGGCGGCTAAGTACGAAGTCGCGGCATCGAATCCCGGACACGGCGACAGGATAGGATAGGAATAACTTTAATAAAGTGCCGGCAACCGACGGTTTAACGCGTGGTGACACTGTCCAAGCGTCGACCCGGGTTTATACCTTACTGTGCATTACCCCAGTTGGGCCCGTTTGTAGTGGGTCATGAGGCTTGTGCTTTTCGGGCGCACCCCGGGCCTGCTGTAGCGTGTACTCAGCTGCGCCTCGGCTATTTCTAACACGGCTACAGCATCTCGATGTAGACGAAATGCGAAAACAACCGTGTACTTAGATATTGATGCATGTTAAGGAACCCCAAGCGGTCGAAATTTCCGGAGCCCCCACTATGGCGTACCTCAATGAATTCGTGGCTTTGGCACCTAAAGGCGCACCCGAGAATGCAAATTTTTTAGCTCCCTTTCTTAGAAACACACACACACACCTGACTTTCAGTGAATATTTCCCGTCACTGATGTGACCGTACCCCAAAAATAACGCGGACAACTCCGTCCTAATGAACGAAAAAAAGGAACTTCAGGAAAAACGCCTTGATGCTGTGGTGTTTAGATATACGCCCACTCAATATGTAGCTAAATACCGTGTGGGATCAGTACACAATGAGATATATCTAAACACGAGATGTGCCTCTCATTGCAGCGTCCTCAACGCACGACCGAAGAAAAATGGAGCTCCCCGCTCAGGAGCTCAGACCTTCTCTTCGACGCTGCGTTGAGGCTCGGCCAACGTGGGAGCGCACCACTGCTCTACCGCCTTGAGTGGTAGCGTAACTCAGGACCTAAACAAAGTTCTCTGTTTGTCTGTCCCAAGGTAAATACGTTATTTGTTCGCAGATACACTATCCAATAGGGCCTACTTCATTGTCTGCTAGTAAATGCTGCGCTACTACGGGCTTACGTGCAGAAGAATGGACATCATATGATGCTCATCCTCCTGGCCGTAAGCCCGCAGTAATGCCTGCAATTCCCTAATAATCAAGGTGTGAAATAAATAAGGCAGCAGTATTACGGCACGCAGCCAGCCTTTGTAAGCCAAGTCTCCGTGAACCCCCTTCTCGCCCCCCCCCCCCCCCCCGTCGCTCTTGTCTCTCAAAAAAGTAGGCCCAACACGCCAATATACGCTCAGCGCATGGGGCATAGGGCCCAGGGTACATAGATCCCGGTTAAGCTGTGTATCAAGGCAGGCTTAATAGCATGTTTTCCCAATCATCCTATGCCCCTTTTCTCTCATTATGCTTGTGCGATTTTGGTCGTTTATTGCAACGTGTACATTCACCGTCTGTTTGGCTACGTGCAAATGCGGAACAGCATGCAGTGGCCGCGTCTAACACTGCTGTGGAATATAGTACAACGTAGCGCGATATGGTGACATGAGGTGCACTTTTCCTGACTTCAGTATTGTTACAGAATACTCTCTCTTAGTCTTACCTTCCTGCATGCCTTTAATATTGACGATCTCGCGAATTCACTGGCTGGAGATGCGCGGACTTAGAATGAAGGCCGCGCTCCTGCGGGATAATTAAGGTTTTGCCTGTCTGCACAGAAAAATATTCATGAGCCATTCCACTCTGTAAAGCTGGATGACCACCGAAGCTGCTTAGCGCAAGACACAGAGGTGACCCAGAATATTGAACAAAGGTACAAACATATTTAGTGTCCCAATCTGTGGTCATCCCGGCAACATCGGTACGCACACACATTCGCGTATCACCTCTGTTAATAAATGTGTACGTCACGTAAGACAATCAATGTATCATACCCCTTTAAGCAATGGCTCATACCCGTAAACGTGGCCTCCCGATTACGATGACAGAAGTGAAATTCTACGCTGGAAGCATGAGCGACAACGAAGCCAGCTGGGGAACACGACGACGCTCGATGCATTGCTGATGATGGTAGTTTTAGCACAACGGAGACAGCTGTGGAAGAAGACGACGACGAACGCGCGAGCAGTGGCACTAGCGCGCATGCGCAGTTGGCGCCGAGATCTTTAAAGCGAACTTGCGATTTCGCCGTGGCTGTGCTCCGAGGAGGCACATGACGTCACAACGGGTGCCTCGCCGCGGATATTTCTCTCTCCCTCGCTCCCTAGTCCCTACTGCGCATGCGCCACTAGTAGCAACGAGTCACAGGCAATCCGCCGCTGCGCAGCGTCGCGCCTTTCCGGCGCCGCCTTTTGATATGACGTCAGACCACGTTCCTCGTCCTTGCGCTCGCCTCCGTTCGCTGCCCCAGCTGCGTCGCATGCCTGATAACATGTCGGAGGATTGAAAAGGAGAGCTCGCGTGCGCCGCAACCACAGTTGAGGCAGCAGTATGGACAGCGACAATTCTGATAAGCCGGAGGGGGACTAGAATCGACATCGGAACGATATGAGGAGGGAACGAATCACCCAGGAAACAGAGGAACAGCGCGCCGAACGACTGGCTAAACGCCGCAACACAGCTAGATAACCAGACTAACCTGAACTTGCAATCAAGATTAACCAAGGCTAACCATGCTATGCCTTAGCTTTCGCTACGTATATCCTGGCATAGCCGAGCTAAGCCACTGCCATTTTTTTACCCTCCTTTTTGAAAAAGTCCAGCAAAACATTATTTTCAAGAACACCTAGTCTTACCCTTGTGCCTGGGACCTCTTTTGGTCCCACGTGTGACAAGGGTAGTTTAAGGGCCCGTTATAGGTCCCCGAGGGCACAGGGGTATGTGCCATGAATATTGACCCTTTCTGCGCTGTCAACAAGATTGGTCCACAAGATTATTTGTTTTTGTCGCCATTTCGGAAGGGGGGGGGGGGCATTTTAATCCAGACCCTAGCAATCGACCGCTTTGCTGTGAAAAATGCGTCATTGATGGTGCGACGGTACATGTCTTCCTACCAATGCTCACAGCGAAATATATTGCAACAAACTGCTAGCGTCTAGTTGATCGGGATTTTCTGTCGGGTGCTCATTCAGCAGCTGTTAAAGGCATTTGTGTTCGAGTTGCGGTGTAACAGAGTTACATTTTCTCGTATACCCGAATTACAATCAGGTACTATCATGTTTCTAGGTTATGTAGAAGTGGTCATTTACAAATTTTGTTACGCATTTTACTTTGAGACATTCAGTTTCTACAATAACCTACTTGCGCTAGGCGGAGAGCCCCACAAGAATGAGGATCTATGCTGCACTCCCGCTGTGGGCATGACGAACGCTTGCACATAATGTATCTGTATGAGGCACGTACCCAGCATACTTTTCAGGGGTGGGGGGCAACCCAGGGTAACATCATCATTATCATCAGCCTGGTTACGCCCCCTGCAGGGCAAAGACCTCTCCCATACTTCTCCAACCACCACTGTCATGTACTAATTGTGGCCATGTTGTCCCTGCAAACGTCCTAATCTCATACGCCAACATAACTTTCTGCCGCTGTAATCGGCCTGTAACCCTTAATGACCATCGGTTATCTTCGCTCCTCATTACATGTACTGCCCACGCCCATTTTGTTTTCTTGATTTCAACTATGATGTCATTTACTCTCGTTTGTTCCCTCACCCAATCTGCTATTTTCTTATCCCATAACATTACACCCGTCATTCTTCTTTCCATAGCGCATTGCGTCGTCCTCAATTTAAGCAGAAACCTTTTCGTAAGCCTCCAGGCTTCTGCCGCGTACGCGAGTACTGGTAAGACAATGCTGTTATACACTTTTCTCTTGAAGAATAATGACAACCTGCTGTTCACGATCTGAGAATGCCTGCCAAACGCATCCAAGCCCATTCTTATTCATCTCGTTATTTCAGTCTCGTGATCCGGATCCGCAGTCAGTACATGTCCTAAGTAGATGTATTTCCTTACCACTACCAGTGCCTCGCTACCTATCGTAAACTGCTGTTCTCTTCAGAGGCTGTTCAACATTACTTTAGTTTTCTGCAGATTAGTTTTAGACCAACCCTTCTGCTTTGCCTCTCCAGGTCAGTGAGCATGGATTGCAATTGGTCCCCTGAGTTACTAAGCAATGCCATATGATCAGCAAACCGCAAGTTACTAAGGTATGCTCCATTAACTGTTATCCCCAATTCTTCCCACTCCAGGTTCCTGAATACCTCCTGTAAACACGCTGTGAATAGCATTGTAGAGATCTTATCTCCATGCTTGACGCATTTCTTTATTGGAATTTTGTTGCTTTCTTTATGGAGGACTACAGTGGCTGTGGAGCCGCAATAGATATCTTTCAGTATCTTTACATATGGCTCGTCTACCCCGTGATTCCGCAATGCCTCCATGGCTGCTGAGGTTTCGACTGAATGAAACGCTTTTTCGTAATCAATGAAAGCTATATATAATGGTTGGTTACATTCCGCACATTTCTCTATCACCTGATGGATAGTGTGAATATGGTCTATTGTTGAATGGCCTTTACGGAATCCTGACTGGTCCTTTGTTTGACAGAAGTCTAAGGTGTTCCTGATTCTATTTGCGACTACCCTAGTAAATATTTTGTAGGCAATGGACAGTATGCTGACCAGTCTATAATTTTTCAGGTCTTTGGTGTCCCCCTTCTTATGGATTAAGATTATGTTAGCGTTCTCCCCAGATTCTGGCACGCTCAAGGGCATTAAGCATTGCGTATGCAGGGTGGCCAGTTTTTCTAGAACAATCTGCCCGCCATCCTTCAACAAATCTGCTCTTACCTGATCATCCCCAGCTGCCTTCCCCCTTTGCATAGCTCCCAAGGCGTTCTTTACTTCTTCCGGTGTTACTTGTGTGATTTCAAATTTCTCTAGACTATTCTCTCTTACTGTATCTTCGTGGATGCCACTGGTACTGTATAAATCTCTATAGAACTCCTCAGCGACTTGAACTATCTCATCCGTATTAGTAATGATATTGCCGGCTTTGTCTCTTAACGCATACATCTGATTCTTGCCTATTCCTAGCTTCTTCTTCACTGCTTTTGGGCTTCCTCCGTTCCTGAGAACATGTTCAATTCTATCCATATTGCAGTCCTTTGTGTCTGCTGTCTTACGCTTGTTAATTAAATTCCAAAGTTCTGCCAGTTCTATTCTAGTTGTAGGGTTAGAGGCTTTCATACTTTGGCGTTTCTTGCTCAGATCTTTAGTCTCCTGCTATAGCTTACTGGTATCCTGTCTAACGGAGTTACAACCGACTTCTATTGCACAATCCTTAATGATGCCCATAAGATTGTCGCTCATTTCTTCAACACAAATGTCCTCTTCCTGAGTTAACGCCCAGTACCTGTTCTGTAGCTTGATTCGGAATTCCTCTAGTTTCCCTCTTACCGCTAACTCATTGATTTGCTTATGTACCAGTTTCTTCCGTTCCCTCCTCAAGTCTAGGCTCATTCGAGTTCTTACCATCCTATGCTCACTGCAGCGCACCTTGCCGAGCACGTCCACATGTTGTATGATGCCAGGGTTAGTGCAGAGTATAAAGTATATTTAATTTATAGTCTCGCCATTCGGGCTCCTCCACGTCCAGGTTCTGCTATACCGCTTGCGGAAGAAGGTTTTCATTATCCGCATATAATACTGTTCTGCAAACTCTACTAATAATTCTCGCCTGCTCTTCCTTGAGCCCATGCCATATCCCCCACTGACTTCTCTCCAGCTTGCTTCTTACTTACCTTGGCATGGAAGTCTCCCATTAGTATAGTGTATTTTGTTTTGACTTTACCCATCGCCGATTCCACGTCCTCATAGATGCTTTCGACTTCCTAGTCATCATGACTAGATGAAGGAGCGTAGACCTGTACGACCTTCAATTTGTACCTCTTATTAAATTTCACAACAAGACCTGCCACTCTCTCGTTAATGCTATAGAATTCCTGGATGTTACCAGGTCTATCCTTATTAATCAGCAATCAGACTCCTTGTTCTCGTCTCTCCGCTAAGCCCCGTTAGCACAGGACGTGCCCGCTTCTTAGCACTGTATATGCTTCTTTTGTCTTGCTCAGCTCACTGAGCCCTATTATATCCCATTTACTACCCTCTAATTCCTCCAATAACACTGCTAGACTCGCCTCACTAGATAACGTCCTAACGTGAAACGTTGCCAGGTTCAGATTCCAATGGCGGCCTGTCCGGAGCCAGGAATTCTAGCACCCTCTGCTGCGTCACAGGTCTGCACTCAACGCAGAACCTAAGCGTTCCGTCTTTCTTTTTGAGGAGGACCACCGGCGATGACCAAAGGCTTTGGGGTGGTTGTATGACGTCATCGTCGAGCATTTCTTTCACTTGTGCATTAATAACGTTGCGCTCTTTCGTCGATACGCGATAACGCACTTGTCGTATGGGACGAGAATCGTCATACGTGATTATTCGGTGCCTCGTGATGGGCGTCTGGCGTACCTTAGAGGAAGATGCGAAGCACTCCTTGAACCGAAGAAGCAACTCGCGCAGCGCTTTCTGCTTTTTCTCCGAAAGGTCTGAATTGATGTCGATATTGCTGAGTGTCTGAGCTGGGTCCTGCTTCGTCATAGAGGCAAAGCATTCAGCAACGTCGGCTATGGGCTCAGCGAAAGCGATAGTAGTACGACGAAATAGGTGCCGATGTTCCTGGCTGAAATTCGTCACGAGGAGCGCCGAAAGTCCACCTCGAAACATAATGAGACTGCGGGCTGCACATACACCATGAGTGGGCATAAGAGAGGAATTGCCCTCTGCAACAGCTTCGCCGTCACGCAGATCGTCGCATACGACCGTTACCAAGACACTTGCGCGTGGTGGTACAGTTACACTGTCGGCGTAAACTCGAAGCGCGTTACGTCGGCAATTGTCGCAGTTGTTCGCTGCTCTTTCTGTCGAAAAAGTCACTGTGCGCTCCCGGAGGTCTATAATGGCACCATACTCTCGCAGAAAGTCGACGCCCAAGATGAGGTCCCGAGAACAATCGCGGAGTATAAGGCAGCTGGCTGCAAACATGGACCCACGAATTTGCACTCTGACCGTGCACATGCCCAACGGTGTTACGATGTGCCCGCCAGCAGTACGAATTTGCGTTCCAGACCAAGGCGTGATGACTTTTCTAAGTTCCTTCGCTAGTTTTCCGCACAAGATTGAGTAGTCGGCCACAGTGTACATTAGCGCACTAACGTGGCGGCCGTCGAGCACAACAGGTATGTCTAGCGAGAGTCTGTCGCTGAGTTCGGCTGCTGTCGTCGCTGAATCGTGCTGAATGGACTGTGCTCGCGTCGATGGGAGGTCTTCGGAAGGGCGATTATCAGCGGCCTCGCCCCCGAAGGTCGCTGTTCTTAGTTTTCCTGGCGAGGGCTTGGCGATCGTCCATGCGCTGCCATTGGGGGGCTTCTAGGAGCGGCGGAAGAACGCCTGGGGGACGGCGAGCGCGACTGCCGCCGCGGGAACAGTGGCATACTCTGCTGGGTCAAGTATTCTTCAATCGCCCTCAGCCTTTCGCCATATCTGGGCCTTCGTGAATCCGCGGCAAGACCTTGCAGTCCGAGGCGGCGGTATGGGCACTCGCGGTATACGTGACCGGCTTCTCCACAATGATAGCACACAGGCCTTCTTTCCGGGGTACGCCAGACGTCAGACTTCCTTTTGAGAGGGCGCCGATCCTCCATACGTTGGATCGGTTGCACTGATGGGAGCGGTGGGACGTATGACGCGGCGTAAGACGTGGTGGGGCCGAAATGGGTAGGATCGGGGACAGGGACTCGCCTCAAAACTTCCGCATACGACGGCCGCTGCAACTGTGCTGTCACAGGCGGAGCATTGCTGCTTGGAACAGGACGTTGGATCGCTTGCTGCACTTCGTTCCTCACGAGGGCAGAAATGGAACTTAGCGTGGGCTGAGGCGGGCAGGTGAGCCGTTGAAGCTCATCACGCACCACAGAGCGGGTAAGGTCTCGGATAACGTCCAGGCTTCCAAACGCAATCGCTTCCGTCAGTGAATCAGCGTTCGCGTGCCTGTCATACGGAGCTGAGCACTGGTCCGAAGGTGAAGTTGCGTTCAATTCCCTTTCATACAAAGCTGACCGCTGGTGTAACATCTTTTCCATCGTGGTGGCTTCGGTTAAGAATTCAGCCACGGTCTTCGGCGGGCTTCGAACAAGGCCAGCAAATTGCTGTTCCTTAACTCCCCGCATTAGATGGCGCAGCTTCTTTTCCTCGGACATGGTTGGGTCCACCCGACGGAAGAGGCGCGTCATATCCTCGACGTACGACATCCCGCTCTCGTTCGGCAGATGAATGCGGGATTGGAGCGCCCATTCGGCTCGTTCGCGGCGATCAGCATTGGTTTAGGTCTCTAGCAAGGCACGACGGAACTCGAGCCACGTTTTGATGAGCCCTTCTCGGCTCTCGTACCAAGTGCTGGCACCGTCCTCGAAGCTGAAATAGACGTTCCTTAACTTCGCCGCGTCGCCCCATTCGTTTATATCGGCAACGCGCTCAAATTAGGCTAGCCAGTCTTCTACATCCTCGAAGATATCCCCGTGGAACACTTTCGGCACTCGGAGATTCTGCAGCAGATACTGAGTTGCCGTTGTGGCCGTACCTTGCCTAGTGGTCGGTAGGGACGTCGATGCTCCTTCCATACCGGCGTGTGCGGGCGTCGATGTTGTTGCGGAGAGAGGATCAAGCTCCGGAGGCAATCCTCGGATTCTCCTGCTTGCCCGGTGAACAGGGGTGTCCACTAGTATAGGGCTGGTGCTCCTGCTACCAGGAGGGGTTTGTGGCATCGGATGAACCGTACCTCGCACCTCCACCAGGTTTGTCACGAAAAAACAATGTAAGATGTGCCTGGCGTTGGCGAGGCCGACAGTTGTACAAGATGGCGTACAATAAATTCAAGCCGGCGTCCTCTGCTTCTCTGCTTTTACTTCTTCTACTCCAGCGCCCGTCTCTTGCTGAGCGCGCGTTCCAGTCCCATCTTCTTTTTCAGCGCTGGCTCGTGACACCTAGCGGCAATATTTTGCGGAACAATCACAGTTCTTTTGGATCCCTAGTTTACTGCTCTATAAGGTGCCACCACCGACTCGTATTGTTATTTGCTAAGTTGCGTAACGATGCATGGCCGCCAGTCCCGTAGAACCGCGTAGAGCTGAGGAGGCTGTGGTTCTTGACGTACTGCACCCCCCCCCCCCTGAAAGGTTAGAAAAGCGCCCACATAAGCACAGCAGGGAAGTGGGTACATTAGGCGACTCGACTAATAACTGTCGAAGCGCCAGTCAAAACACACGCAATCATTTTCCACTTCCGGCAGCGTTCTTCCTTTTTAAACAGAAAGACTTTAATAAGTAAATGTTTTCGCAAAGAATAGTTAAATCTGTTAATTTTCGCTTTTCCTTGTTTGGCTGTTGTCTCTGCTCTCTCCCTTAGTGGATCCCTTAATTTCTGAACTACTTGAGACTCTTGTTCCCAGTTGCCAATTTTGCACCAAACGTGCTGTACAATTAGGAAAGAACGAGACGAGATAATCACTTACATTCATATTGCTTATCGGTTTAACGGTTATTGCAGGGTTTCATAATGGACGCTGTTTCGCATGATTTTAGTTTCTGCCTTATCTAACCCAACTCGCGGGTATAAGTTCTACCAGCATCGCGGTGAGCCATCACTCCAGTAAATAATGAAGCAAAAGGAAACGGCAAACGCAAATGGCCTTTTCTCAGGCCGCAACTCTTTCCATGAGCATAGAGACCAGTTAAATAGGAACTGATTCCCTTTCCTAGTCCCTGAATCAGTCTAAACAAAGAAGGCTGAACTAACAAAGCAACAGCGATGCATGTGACCGTTTCCATAGATGGTGACTACTGAACGCATCTCGAGTTGGAATGGAAAAACTTGATTGCTCTATATCTCAGAGAGATTGGCGGTGGGCCGATGTCTTCATGTCTTGAGTCCTGGCCGCTTCACAAGGTCACAGGGCACTGCTGTGTCTTGCTGCCTCGCAGGCGTGCTGCACAATTGCCCGTTGGGCTGCGAGCTCGCTGCTGGTGAACAGACCCTCCCATTGTTCCGCACTTTGGTTATTTAGTTTATGGAATGCTAAATTACACTTGCATTCCCACGTGATGTGGTATAACGTGGGGGTTGCCCCGCACCACGGACGTGTATCCCTGTACTGGGTAGGGAACATATTGTGTAGTGTGTGCAGGTTGAAGAACGTACCTGCTTGCAGTCTACGCCAGCTGACTGCCTCGTGCTGTGTGAGCGATTTGTGGGGTGGGGAGTATTTAAGTCTCCTTCCTCTGTAGTGCTTATTTCTGCATACGTCGGCTCCACCGTTAAGGGGGCCTCTAGGGCTTCCGACTGCCCTGCCATGTGCGTGAGTTCGCGAACTAGGCTGTCCACCCTTGAGTTGCCCTCTATCCCGGTGTGTGCTGGTATCCAGAAGATCCTATGTTTTATGTTTTTGTTGGGATGCTCTGTTTCATGGAGGATTCTCAGTGCTTCCTTACTAACTCCGCCGTGTATGTAGTTCCTGCATGTTGCTTTGGAGTCTGTTAGAATTATCAGAGATTTGTTCCTGCGGTAACGTTCAGCCGCCGCTAGAGCTACGGTGACTTCTTCCCCCTCCGTTACCGTGCAATTTCTCAGGGTCGCGCAGCTAATTGGTTCTCCCATGTGGTCTACCACTGCTGCCGCGACTCTAAACATTCTAGTGTTGTGGTCCCATGGGTATACGGCCGCGTCTGTGTATACTGAGTTTTCTAGTGTGGCTAGGTTTCGTTCCACGTAATCTGCTCGCGCCTGCCTTCTGGCGGCGTAGAGATTCGGGTCCATGTTTCGCTGTCGGGGGCTAATCTGCAGTGTCTGGCGAACGCTGTCTGGGATGCTAGCTGCCCGATCCTCTATTCCGTCTTTGTTATGCCCTATTCTTTGTAGGAGCTTGCGGGCGGTGGCAGTCTGCTGGAGCCTGGCGATCTGTGCATTGAGCTGCACTTTCGCGAGTTCTTCGCAATTGTTGCTTCGGCCCATCTGTAACAGTATATTGTTGGACGCGTTTCTTGGCAGATGTAGCGCTGTCTTATACGCTTTCCTTAGTAGCGTTTCCGTCTGGTCTTTTTCGTGCTAGGTAATGTAGTGGTACGGGAGCGAGTACGTGACTCTGCTGACCACCAGGCTTCTGACCAGCTTGATTGTGTCTCCTTCTCTCATTCCGCTTCTTCTTTGAGATACCCTTGTTATAATTCGGCTTACTTGTTCTGTCGATTTTTTTAGCAAGCTGATTGTGTGGCTGCATTTCTCGCTTCCTTGAATCCACATGCCTAGGATGCGTATCATGCTTCTTTCAGGTATGTTTTGTCCCTCTAGTTTTACTATTAGCTCTTCCTTGATGGCTTTTCTTCCCACTCTCAGGATTTCTGATTTCTCGGTGGAGCACGCTAGGCCCCTTTCTCTGACATATTATTCCACGCACTTGGCCGCTTCCTGCAGTTTTTCTTGCTTCTGTCCTAGGGAGCCTCGATTGACCCAGACCCTGATGTCGTCAGGATATATTTCATGCTGGATACCATCAATCTTGCTGAGTCTTCGAGTCAGTCCGATTATTGCGATGCTGAAGAGTATTGGTGAGATCACGGAGCCCTGCGGCGTGTCTTTGCGTGGGGTGGTAAAGGCGTCATTTCGCAGATCCCCTAATCCCACCGTTGTCGTGCGTTTGGTCAGAAAGGCCCTCACGCAGTCGTGGATTCTCTTGCCGCAGATGGCGTTGTTCAGTCCTTCCATGATGGCTTCGTAGCTAACGTTGTCGAAGGGCCTTTCGATATCTAGGGCCATAATAACGTTTTCGCCTGCTCTGGGTGACGTGTTTATGATTTCTTCTTTTATCTGTAGCAGAACGTCCTGTGTGGACAGGTTCGCCCGGAAGCCAAAGATGCTGTGCGGGTGTAGCTCCTTGTCCTCCAGGTGGTGTTGGATTCTTCTGGTGACTATCCTTTCGTAGAGTTTGCCGAGGCACGAGGTGAGGGAGATGGGCCTCAGGTTTTCAATCTGAAGCTTTTTGCTGGGTTTAGGTATCATCACCACGACAGCGTGCTCCCATTCTATCGGTATCGTGCCCTATGCCCACGGTGTGTTGAGGTAGGCTGTGAGCTGATCTATTACCTCGTCGCTGAGATTGCGTTTTACGGAGTTTCTGATCTTGTCGGCACTCGCGGCTGTGTTTTCGGTTGTCGCTCTAATTGCCGCATAATCTTCCTCTCTTGTAATCACTCTGTCCATGTCGGGGTTCTCTGTCCCCAGATACTGTCTGTCCCCCGTCGTAGCCTTTGGGATTGTCTTTGCCGCAGCATTTTACACGCACTGCCTCCAGTAGTTCCTCGTCGGAGCCGTCGTGCTGGTGGACAAGTTTCTAGATTTCTTTGCCGCTTTGCGTTTTCGGTTTGCTTGAGTTCATGAGGGCTTATAGTATGCGCCACGTTTTGGCATGTGCTGAGCGTGCCACTCAGTGAGCTGCAGAACTGCTGCCACCCTTGCCTGGCCAGCTGTGTTGCGTACTCTTCTGCCTTCTCTGTGATCTCTGCTATCTTCTTAAGTTTCCTGTTAAGCTTCTGTCTGTTGCAGCGTATTGTGAGCCCGCGTCTTGCCTCCCATAGCCCGAGTACCCACCGGTCCACCTCCGGTGCTTGTTCTGTTCTATTTGCTGTGTGTGGAGTTCTTGTATCTGTTTTAGTTGTTGGCTCCATTCCTCTGTCAAGGTGATTTCCCTTCTTTAGTTCTTCGCTGTGCTTACGGAAGGTTTCCCAATCAGTGATATGGGCTGTGCTGATTTATTTTGTTGATCGCGCGAGCACCGAAACGATGAGAAAATTGGCCTTCAGTCCTCAGGAGATGACGATAATTACCGCCATCCTAAACGAGGGAAAAAGGCAGCAAAATGTTAACCGCCGAATAGCTGTCGAGTCTCAAGTTTGATTTGCCGGCGCTTTAGGAATGTGATTGAGGAGCGGTGGCGTGTGTGGGGGGGAGGGGGATATGCCAATTAATTTCGGGCGGAAGGTGCCACCCACCGGCGCCCCCCCCCCCCCACCTCCCGGTGAATGTGCCCGATCTGTATTTGATGCGCCGGCACTCTGCCCGTTGCATCTGTCACAAGAGCGCATGCTACGACCGTAATCGACAGTATCACAAACACTAGATGGATGGATGGATGAATTGATGGATGGATGGATGGATGGATGGATGGATGGATGGATGGATGGATGGATGGATGGATGGATGTTATGAGCGCCCCCCTTTGGGACTGGATGGTGGGTTGTGCCACCAAGCTCTTCTTATTATACTAATGTCCTAACTAGGTTAACAAAGGAAAAAAAAGACGGTGAATTCCCATGACCAAATATTTTGACCCCGTATTGTGAACTTTGTTTTTTGTATGCCTCCGCTTTTTGTCGTTTCCCTGCTTTTTTTCCACGAATCTTCCGATCGCCTCTTACTAATCCCTACTACGGACATGTTTAATTTCCCCCTGAAACCCAAGGGCTTCAAAGAGGCCTGTGGTGCCTAAATCGACTGCAGGGCAGATATCTTCACATTCTAATAAAACATGTTCTATGGTTCCCCTAGCTTTACCGCAGAAAGCACATGCCTATTCTTCCTTCTTATATTCGCTCTACAGGTGCGTGTTCTAAGGCATCCTCAACTCGCTTTGAGAACTAATGAGTTTCTCTTTGAGTTATCATAAATTGTTTCTTGCCCGATGTCGTATTTTTCTCTTAAGTACTTAATCATGACAGGTTTCTTTTCTATCACCGCCACCCATGAGATTATTTCTGCCTCTCTGACTTTCCGCTTGATGTTCTTTGCTGCTGTGTTGCCCTCCCTACTGGCCGCATACTTGCTGGTAAGCTTCCTAGTTCTCTTTCTCCACTCTGAATCAATGTTTTTCCTGTACAAATACCTCAGCACTCTTCTAGTTCAAATACTTTCTTCTATATTCCTCAGACGTTCTTCATAATCAATTGTACTATGAGCTTCCCTCACTTCAAAACTTGTCCAGCCCATATCACCCTGCACAGCTTCATTTGTTGTCTTCCCATGAGCGCCGAGTGAAAGGCGTCCGACTTACCTTTCGTTGCCATCGAGTCTTGATAGTACTCCTGATTTCAAGCAAACAATCGCATTTCCAAATGTAAGTCCTGGATCCATTACACTTTTCAACATACACCGGGGCACCTCATACCTATTGTATCCCCATACGCCTAATGTTTCATTGTGGCTGCATTTCTCTTCCCATTTAATGCTATTGTTTTTCCTATGTTTCAACATATCTATTGCCTTCGCTTATGGATATACCAAGGCATTTATATTCTATTTCCTGAGGTATTTGCTGGCCCTGTATTAGCAGTGTCTGTTCACTGTTTTCTTTGAATACCACAACATCTGACTTTTTAACGCTAGTGGGCATGGCAGCGGTGCATCAGACAACATGTTGACGAACCTGTTTTGCTACGCTGTACAGGTTCTCGCAGTGGCTCTGGACATGCAGTCCGTAATCCTGGGTTTTGTGTAGACAAGGCTGCCTACAAATGATCTTAAATCCAGCGGCTTAGATGGAACGGCACGTGTGGACCAGTGTGTCATCATGGAAATCAACTTTGCATCCATGACAGCATCTGCGATTGCGCCAAAGTTGATCACATCTCATCACGTGAACGTTCGAGAGGGTATAAAAGGGTTCGACGCAGCCACTGCAACCAGTGCGCATGGCAGCGGCACATCAGACAACATGTTGACGAACCCGTATCGCTACGCTGCACAGGTTGGTGTTTACTTGCCTACACAAGGCTATCGTAGTGATGACGGCGTTGGTGGTGCTGCCGTGCCTACCCGATATTGGAAATTTATTTTGATGTATTTTGTAATTTAAGCAGAATATTTTGCTATGTGGTGACGTTGAGGCCAACCCAGGCCCAACTGAGCGCGAAATCTTGATGGAACTTCTTCAGGGACAGAGTAGCAAGACTGCATCTATCAAGGATGTTCTGGCAAAACAGGAGAAAATGGAAGCTTACATTGCAAGCGTGTCTGAGAGAATCAGTTGTTTAGAAGCACAGATGAAAGTAATATGGAGTTAAAGGCGGAAATGAAGGCATTAAAATCCACGGTAATAAAACTTGAAAGTAACGTGTCATTCTTGACGTCCTAGGTAGACGAACTAGAGAACAAAAGTCGAAGGAACAATTTAGTTATATTTGGCATACAAGAAGAACCACTGAAAGTCCTGATGAACTTGCAAATTACAATGAGAATCGACATTTTTTTGGTGGAGCTCGGCCTCACTGTTAACAATATTTAAAAGTGTCACAGAATTGGCAAAAATAATGAAAAGACTCGTCCAGTTATAAACAAACTGCTCGACCACCGAGATAAAGTGTCAATACTGAAGGCTTGTCGGAAACTAAAAAGACGTGATTATCCAATATCACAGCATTTTTCAAAGAACGTGCGCGAAACATTAAAGAAACTTTGGCTGAGCTCAGCAGAAGAACGAGCAGAAGGCGAGAAGTTAAGCTGTTCTTTCACAAGCTCATCTTAAATGGCACGCTCTACGGGTGGAATGAGCAGAAGGGAGGGCGCTTCAATATAGCGAAAAATAAGAGGTGACCTATAATATCAGATAGGCGGAACATCACCATCCTTAATGTTAACTGCCGCAGCATCGTGAATAATATCGAGTGCCTCGAAGCGCTGTTGGTCTGCCACGATCCTGATTTAGTTGTGCTCACTGAAACGTGGCTGAGGGAAAACGTTTTTGACAGTGAGTTCGTTTCAAGAAACTGCAACGTTTTTCGACAAGATCGTGAGGAGGCGTAGCGGTTCTTTTCAAATCTTCATTACATGTTATAGCAATGCCTGACGTAACAGGTGTGGAAAGCCTCTTTTGCAAACTTTACGGAAATAAAGTATGCTACCTATTAGGAGTAGTTTACAGGCCTCCGATTTAATCTGCTACAATATTTCAACAGCTGAACGAGTATATGCATCGCTACATAGAGCCTGAAGACAAAGTGATTCTAACAGGTCATTTTAACCTTCCCAATCTGCTCTGGAACACCTTTTCGATAACCAGTGCCAAAAGTGTCGAGAATGAAATGTTAGACACTGTGTTCCATTTCGACCTCTTACAAGCTATAAACAAGGCAACCAGAATTAGAAACGGTTCTGAGTCAATCCTTGATCTGTTCCTTATAAGTGGCAATATTGAAGAAAAGGTTATCTGCAGCGTCACCACCGGCATTTCAGATCAGAAAGCAGTAGTCTTTACGTTAGAGCGCGTCCCATTGGAACAGCGACGCGATGTCAAGTTGTTTCCTAATTTTTCTAAAACAGAAGACGAGTCTTTTCGTGATGCTCTAAGTTTTAATTATGTTTCTTTCAGAAACAACACTTGTTCGGTGAATAACTTGTGTCTTTCTTTCCAGGTGGTAATTCACGAATGCATTCAGCGTTTCGTGCCAAGTATAGATAAAAAGACGTAACTTTCGTAATCTATGGATAAGTCGAGTAACGCTGCAGTTGCAGCGAAAATTGAAACGCCTAAATCATCAACATCATCATCAGCCTGGTTACACCCACTGCAGGGCAAAGGCCTCTCCCATACATCTCCAACAACCCCGGTCATGTACTAATTGTGGCTATGTCGTCCCTGCAAACTTCTTAATCTCATCCGCCCACCTAACTTTCTGCCGCCCCCTGCTTCGCTTCGCTTCCCTTGGAATCAAGTCCGTACCCCTTAATGACCATCGGTTATCTTCCCTCCTCATTACATGTCCTGCCCATGCCCATTTCTTTTTCTTGATTTCAACTAAGATGTCATTAACTCGCGTTTATTCGCTCACCCAATCTGCTCTTTTCTTATCCCTTAACGTTACACCCATCATTCTTCTTTCCATAGCTCGTTGCGTCGTCCTCAATTTAAGTAGAGCCCTTATCGTAAGCCTCCAGGTTTCAGCCCCGTAGGTGAGTACTGGTAAGATACAGCTATTATACAGTTGTCTCGTGAGGGAGAATTGCAACCTGCTGTTCATGATCTGAGAATGCCTGCCAAACGCACCCCAGCCCATTCTTATTCTTCTGATTATTTCACTTTCATGACCCGGATCCGCGGTCACTACCTGCACTAAGTAGACGTATTCTCTTACCACTTCCAGTGCCTCGCTACCTATCGTAAATTGCTGCTCTCTTCCGAGACTGTTAAGCATTACTTTAGTTTTCTGCAGATTAATTTTTAGACCCTCTCTTCTGATTTGCCTCTCCAGGTTAGTGAGCATGCATTGCAATCCCCTGAGTTACTAAGCAAGGCAATATCATCAGCGAATCCTAAGTTACTAAGGTATTCTCCATTAACATTTATCCCCAATTCTTCCCAATCCAGGTATCTGAATACCTCCTGTAAACAAGCTGTGTTTGTTTACAGGAGAGATCGTAGGAGAGTGTTTGTACAGGAGAGATTGGAGAGATCGTATCTCCCTCCCTAACGCCTTTCTTTATTGGGATTTTGTTGCTTTCTTTATGGAGGACTACGGTGGCTGTGAAGCCGCTATAGATATCTTTCAGTATTTTTTACATACGGCTCATCTACACCCCGATTCCCTAATTTATCCATGACTGCTGAGGTTTCGACTGAATCAAACGCTTTCTCGTAATCAATGAAAGCTATACATAGGGGTTGGCTATATTCCGCATATTTCTCTATCACTTGATTGATAATCTCAATATGGTCTACTGTTGAGTAGTCTTTACGGAATCCTGCCTGGTCCTTAGCTTGACAGAAGTCTAAGGTGTCCCTGATTCTATTTGCGATTGCCTTAGTAAATAGTTTGTAAGCAACTGACAGTAAGCTGATCGGTCTATAATATTTCAAGTCTTCGGGGACCCCTTTCTTATGGATTAGGATTATGTTAGCGTTCTTCCAAGATTTCGGTACGCTCGAGGTCATGAGGCATTGCGTATACAGGGTGGCCAGTTTCTCTAGAACAATCTGCCCACCATCCTTCAACAAATGGGCTTGTACCTGATCCTCCCCCTGCTGCCTTTCCCCTTTGCATAGTTCCCAAGGCTTTCTTTGCTTTTACGGCATTACCTGTGGGATTTCGAATTCTTCAAGACTATTCTCTCTTCTATTTATCGTCGTGGGTGCCACTGGCGCTGTATAAATCTCTATAGAACTCCTCAGCCACTTGTACTATCTCATCTATATTAGTAATGATATTGCCGTCTTTGTCTCTTAACGCATACATCTGATGCTTGCCAGTTCCTAGTTTCTTCTTCACTGCTTTTAGGCTACCTCCGTTCCTGAGAGCATGTTCAATTCTATCCATATTACACTTCCTTATGTCAGCTTCTTACGCTTGTTGATTAACTTCGAAAGTTCTGCCAATTCTATTCCAGCTGTAGGGTTAGAGGCTTTCATACATTGGCGTTTCTTGATGAGATCTTCCGTCTCCTGCGATAGCTTAGTGGTATCCTGTCTAACGGAGTTACCACCGACTTCTATTGCACACTCCTTAATGGTGCCCACAAGATTGTCGTTCATTGCTTCAACACTAAGGTCCTCTTCCTGAGTGAAAGGCGAATACCTGTTCTGTAGCTTGATCTGGAATTCCTCTATTTTACCTCTTACTGCTTAATCATTGATCGGCTTCTTATGTACCTGTTTCTTCCGTTCCCTCCTCAGGTCTAGGCTAATTCGAGTTCTTACCATCCTATAATCACTGCAGCGCACCTTGCTGAGCATGTCCAGATCTTGTATGATGCCAAGGTTAGCGCAGAGTATGAAGTCTATTTCATTTCTGATCTCGCCGTTCGGGCTCCTCCACGTCCACTTTCGGCTATCCCGCTTGCGGAAGAAGGTATTCATTATCCGCATATTATTCTGTTCGGCAAACTCTACTATTAACCCCCCCCCCCCCCTGCTATTCCTAGTGCCTATGCCATATTCCCCCACCGCCTTGTCTCCAGCCTTGCTTGTTGCCTACTTTGGCGTCGAAGTCACCCATCGGTATAGTGTATTTTGTTTTCACTCTACCCATCGCCGATTCCACGTCTTCATAGAAGCTTTCGACTTCCTGGTCATCATGACTGGATGTAGGGGCGTAGACCTTTACGACCTTCATTTTGTACCTCTTATTATGTTTCACAACAAGACCTGCCACCCTCTCGGTAATGCTATAGAATTCCTGTATGTTACCAGCTATATTCTTAATAATCTGGAATCCGATTCCTTGTTCTCGTCTCTCCGCTAAGCCCCGGTAGCACAGGACGTGTCCGCTTTTTAGTACTGTATAGGCTTCTTTTGGCCTCCTAACTTCAATGAGCCCTATTATATCCCATTTACTGCCCTCTAATTCCTCCAATAGCACTGCTAGACTCGCCTCACCAGATAACGTTCTAGCGTTAAACGTTGCCGTGTTCATATTGGCACGCGCTAGTTACGCTAGATGTCGAGGAAGAAGAAGTGTGCGTGGTAGCTGCTGCGAAAACGAACTGTAAACGGCCGTTCGCTTAGAACTGACTGACTGTCTTTTCCTTTCGTGACAAACTGGTGGAGGAGCTGGGTACGCATACATCGTATGCCTACGGGTCCTCAACCAGAAGCTACCGACGCCAGTACCTCGGGGACGGCAGAAATCTATCGAAGCAGCTGTCGCCTCCAAGGTCTTCCACCGCAATACAGCCCCCTGGCAAGCTCCGTGAGGAAGATGTCAACCACTACCGCAAGCCAAACCGAGGGGATCCCAAATGCTGCTGTACCATGCATTCTCAACGCGCCTCGCACGCCTAACCCGTTCCATGGCGACGCCTTTGAGGACGTTGAAGACTGGTTGGACCACTTCAACCGGGTCGCCGCCTTTAACGACTGGGACGATCGCCGTAAGTTGAAGAACGTCTACCTTTCCCTTTTAGACGCGGCGAGAGTATGGTACGAGAACCACGAAGCCTCATTTACCAGCTGGCAGGAGTTTTACCGACTGCTTTGCGAAGCCTTCTGCACTCCCGAAAGGAAAGAAAGAGCCGAACAGGCACTGTCTTCGAGGTTCCAAATGCCAAACGAAACCGTCGCCATGTTCGTCGAAGACATGACGCGATTGTTCCGTCGGGCCGATCCACTAATGCCAGAAGACAAGAAGGTGCGTCTGTTAATGCGAGGCGTAAAAGAACAGCTTTTCGCGGGCCTCGTGCGCAATCCTCCTACAACAGTCTCTCAGTTCGTTCGTGAGGCAACAGTCATGGAACGTATGCTTCGGCAGCGGCTCTCGCAGTATGAACGCCAGACCACCATGACTGCTGCATGCTCTCTCGTACCTGCAAATGATGACAGGGAGTCCCTTACCGAGCTAATACGACAAATCGTTCGAGAAGAACTGCAGAAGTCCTATGCATCAGCTCCGGCACCTCCCAGTGCCGCGGTTCTTACGGATGTCATTCGGGAAGAAATCGGCAAAGTGGTTCATCCCTCGCCACCACCACGACCCGAACCTCCCACGTTCTCGTACGCGGATGCTCTTCGGGCTTCCGCGCCTTCGACGGGCCGTTTTTCACAGCCGCCTGCTGGGATTTCTCGACGCTCCCCAAGTCCGATCCACCGCACGAATCTGCAAGCACCTTTTCATCCTGGTCCGCGCAAATCTACAGTATGGCGCGCCCCCGACAACAGTCCGTTGTGCTATCACTGCGGGGAGGCTGGTCACATGTATCGCGACTGCCAGTACCGACGGATTGGTCTGCGGGGATACCATCCGGACGCCCGTTGCCCGCGCTATGGCGAACGCCCGCACGACATCGAGCAATACTTAGAAAGTAACCGGCTTCCTCCTGCCCAACAGCGAAGACAGTCACGGTCGCCTTCACCTCGTCGGTACGCGTCACCAAACCGTGCTCGACCCGCCTTTGATTCCGCTGGAGTCAACGGTGGAAGCCCGCGCCGGGGAAACTGAAAACGGCGACCTCCGGGGGTGAGGCCGCTGTCATGCGAACCGTCAAATATCCTCCGCCGACGCCATCCCCTCGCGACGTACCGCTGACGCCTTCATTCGAAACTGCAAAAAGAACTTCTGCTGCTATTACTGTTTCAATCGACGGTTATCCGGTAACTGCACTTGTCGATACGGGAGCTGACTACTCGGTTATGAGTGCCTCACTGGCCACTCGGCTACGCAAGGTGCTGACAGCGTGGGACGGCCCACATCTGATTACGGCCGGAGGACACCTCGTGTCACCCATTGGACGATGCACCGCCAGACTTGCAATTTCTACTTCGACTTTCGTAGCGTCTTTCCTTGTGCTGCCCAAGTGTTCTCGGCTAGTTATACTGGGCATGGATTTTCTCCAGGAGTATGGGGCGATCATTAACCTTCGTGACTTGTTCGTGACTTTTTCTAACTACGTTTCTTCGGATTCGAGTGTGGAGGATGAACATCACCGCGCGGCTTTACGCGTGGTCGATGACTGCGTGACGTTACCGTGTCCTCTCGTGACAATATTGACGCGTGCATCTATTCTTCTATGCAGACGACAACGAAGATAGGGACATTACCGGATTTCGTCTAGTGGTTCAGTGGGATTCGGCGAGATCGAAGAAGACGTGGCTCTGGCCTGTTTTGTGTTTGAACATGTTGTGCTGCGGCTCTTGAGCGTCTCCCTGTCTACTGTCCGCGTTGTACTGCGACACTGGTGGAGGTGCTGGGTACGGACCGCGCCTGATGTTCGGGAGTCCTTCTGGGAGTCGTTCCTCTAGCCCGGACGCGTTATCACCAGTTTCAACACCCGCGCATCGCTTTAGTCGTCGACTGCTAGGCCTTGCCCTGGAGTTCTCCCCCTTCAACCACCCCTGTCCAGGAGCTCCACACATCTCGCAATGGCCGAAACCAGCCCAACGCAAGCACCCCAAAGTAGCCAGTTTTCCAGTCCACAGCAAGTAACCGTTCTGCATCCTCTGGTCCCCGATCGCTGTCACGGAGCAGTCTTCGAAGGCATCGAAGACTGGCTTGACAAATATGAACGCGTCGCACAGATTAATCAGTGGACTGAGCAGCAAAAGCTCTCACGTCTATTTCGCCCTTGACGACAGCGGCCGTACTTGGTGCGAAAACCGCGAAGCTAGCCTAACGACATGGAATGACTTTCGTCAGAAAATCATAGATACTTTTGCGAGTGCCGACCAACGCGACCGTGCCCATCAGAAGAATAGATGCACGCGTCAATATTCCAATGGCGGCCTGTCCGGTGGCGTAGAGGTAGAACACCTGCCTCGCGTTCAAGAGCTCCGTGGTTCGAATCCTGGTGCAGCGCAATTTTCCACCGGATAAAAAAAGAACCACGTGTTGATAAAATTGCATAAACATAAACAGGCCTTGAGTGTGGCCTCGTCTCGGTGACCAGAACCGGTAATGCACTCCCTCACCAGAGCAGGATTGGCCACCCTGGTGCAGTACTTAGCCACAACCTCCTATAGGAACACAACAATCAAACCCCGGCCGTCAGTCGCCAGCAGCGGTGAAGCAACTGACCACGGCGGCGGTCAGACCTGCGACGCAGGAGAGGGTGCCAAGAACAGGAAACGCCCTGGACAGGAAACGCTTAAATAAGAGAGCGAGAACGACCAAACAGGTCTGACTTGAAACTAATGGTCGCACAGATATCGAAGGAGGTGAAGAACAAGATTGCGCGTGATAAGAAAAACTATTTCAGTACAACACTGCCATCCATTACCAAAACATCACCCGAAACATTTTGGAGGTTGGTGAGCCCGAAGCCTCGCTCTAACGACGGATGCATAGTTGATGGTGGTTGCCTGCAGGATGATGCAGGGGCTTCGATGGCATTTAATAAGAAGTTCAAAGACGCATTTACACAAGATGACGGCCATCTTCCGCCTTTTGAGGTTTCCATACCTGCTTTTCCTGATGTAGTAATAAGTGATGATGACATCGTAATTGTGCTCTTGAACCTTGAGGTGAAAAAATCTCCTGGGCCAGACGATATCCCAAATGCTTTCTTGAAACGTTATGCTGAGTGGTGTGCAAAATACTTACATGTTCTGTACACTAGATGTTTAAACGAAGCTGCACTAGCTGATTATTGGCGGGATGCCAGAATCATGCCTTTGCATAGACCTAGTGACAAAACACTAATTCAGAATTACCGTCCAATTTCGCTAACTTCAACAGCTAGTAAAATCTTAGAGCTTACTAACATTGTCTCGAGCGACAAACATGTTGACATTGTCACAGCGAACTGCCTTCGAAAACTATTTTTTCTAAGACGCTCTCTAAAATTTGCTACACCTCCTGTGCGTTTTCTTACAATGCCTTCATTCGACCTAGTGCTGGAATATGCGATTGTCATATGGGATCGCTTTAGTAAAAGAAACATTACTAAATTAGAAAAAGTTCAAAAAAGGGCACTACGATTCATATATAATTTGTATGGCCGCACTTCATTTACAGAGCTCCTCAAGAGAAGTGGATTGCCATCTGTGATACAAAGGAGCCGAATATACCGTTTAAAATTTTTATTTCAGCTCATAAAAGGCCACTACAACATTGATACATCACGCTTTATCACTTTTTTTACTGGCTATGCTGCACGTCATCGACACTAATAGACAATAACACCGTTAACTACTTAAAATGTTTGCTTCAAATTTTCCTTTTTTCTTAGAGCTATTGTTGAATGAAGCAATCTTACTGATGACGTTGTAACCCAATGTACACTAGCATTATTTAAGTCCCATCTATGTTTATGTAGCGAGTGATTTACTGTGTAGGGTTCAGTAACTGCTTGCATTTGCACATCGCGAGCGAGCTATGTTATCTACTGCTGCATTTTGTGCTTAGATTTTTCAATTTTCCTTTGTATGCACCCTGCTAAGGTTGTGGAAACAGGACCGCAGTATCAATAAATAAATAAATAAATAAATAAATAAATAAATAAATTTCCGGCCTAACCTATCAGCTTCCTGTCCACAGATAGTAAGATGTTCGTTATCACTTGGCTTGTTAGCTTATTATTCACGCCTTTGCCACGGAAACGGGTTTACACACTGCCCCAGACAAAACAGAGTTTGTCGTCATTCATGGTGGCAGGTCTACCTTTGGTAAGCAGGAAGAAAAGCAGTCTTTTAAACTGTACATCGGTGACCAACCCATCACACGGAAATCTACTATGCGAATACTCGGTATGCACCTAGACGAGAACTGCACAGCGAACACTTGGTTCCAATGCGTTACGAAGACCAGCAAACAAATCCTGCATGCTTTACGCAGAATCTCTACCCGCACCCGTGGAGTAAACAAACGTGAAATGCGGCAGTTCGCTCAAGCTTTTCTTGTCTCCCATATCATGTACGGGCTGCCGTATCATCCAGTCCACCGCACACAGCTGCACACGCTCGACCGGTTACTTAACGAAGCCAAACGCATTCTAACTGGACTCCCAAGGTACACAAGCCTCGAAGCGCTTAAAAGTTGTAGCAAACTCAACAACCTGTCCGAGCTCGTAGACATGCACATCTATACACATGAGACGAGACTTCGCGCCACAAAAGCCGGGCGACACACGCTCATGCTCCTCGGGTATGACGTCAACAAAATGTCGATTTTGCCCAACAACACGCCGCCGTGGGAAATCACGGCTCTCACCGATGGCAGGCCACTTCCTCTCAATATGGACCCTACTCAGCCAATGCGGCGCCTTGCATATGCCAAGAGGCATGCTAAGGCTACGAGTTCACTCTCCTTGACTGAACGCATCGTATACACGGACGCTGCACTGCCTGCAGACGACGTTAGTAACACCTGTTATGCGACTGCGTGGTACGACCAGACAAATGAAAATCAGAACCGCCGCCATCATATATCTACAGAAGCAATGTCCAGCACCCGCGCTGAGCTAATGGCCATCCTAGATTATTTGGAGTGGGCCCTCGCAACTTCATCTCAAACTGACCCTGTTCACCATCATGTGCACACAGATTCTCAGGCTGCCCATCGGGCATGTGCTAATATTATTTACACAGATTCCGTACTGCAGAATATCCGGCACCAGGCACGCCTGCTCCGCGAATGCGGTCACGATGTTACCATTCACTGGGTCCCTGCACACTGCGGTATCCCCGGAAACGAGAAGGCTCATAGACTGGCGCGCGCTCATCTCTCTACCGCGCTAGCCAGAGCCTCCGATCACCCTTATCCTCTCCTAGCTACCACACCTGAGGTAGCAGACCCAATGGCAGACAAGCATGCGACCAAACAACGGCGTGCCGCCTACCTCGCAGCAGTGGGCAATCTACTCTCTATACCGTCGCTTCCCCCGAAGGTATTCACACGGCGAGAGTCAGTCTTACTTCGGAGAATCCAGACAAGCACACTCCTTACTCCTCACTTGTTGAACCGTTTCCACAAGGGTGGCACACCACTACCCCTAAGTGGGTTCTGTTCCATGTGCACATGCTGTGCTGATCTAAACCACTTTTGTTGGGAGTGCCCCCTCTACATCCCACCAAGGCTTCGTGCCCTGGCCACCATACAGCGGGGACCCTGGCCTTCTTCTCTCCGGACTTGGGCGTGCCCGGATACCACGTCTCCGGACCATGCCATCGAGCTCTGGCGAACACTGCTGCTGTTCCTTCCGGACCCTGCAGCACCACCCGTCGGCGATCGGCTCCGCGACAGCCACAAGCGTCATGCCGCCCCCACTTAGCTCCCTCCAGGACGTTCATTAATAAAACGGAGGCAGCCTTACCCTTACCCTTTTCCAAAAACACCCCGCCTCTTTCCACCGCAGCCTCTTCGACGCATTTTAATGTGGAATAAACGTGGTTCCATTCATTCATTCATTTAAAATAAACCTGGAAACTGCTGCTCTGCTACTGTACCCGCCTGTTTGTATGAGACATTCAACCCGACATTACTTTCCTCTAGCGACCTTTCCATCCTCACCATGTACATCATAAACAGCGGTGGGGATAAAGGGCACCCCAACGTCAGTGCCTTTTTGATATCACCTTTCTCTTCGCTCCTCATACGTTTCCATTCCACGCAAACGGTATTTTCTAGGTTAATTTCTTTCAAAAGCTGTAAACAATCGTCGCCTAAACCTTCCCCTTTCAGAATATCCCACAACATGTGGCGGTCTACCTTGTCATGCGCTCCTGTAATGTCTAAAACGGGCATATATAACGGTCTGCTTTCTACTCTTGATATTTCAATACACTCTCCAACATCCGTTACTGTACTGTCCAACATCCGTACCGTAACCTAGCGGCAGCGCCAATTGAAGCAAGCACACCTGAAACGGTAGCTGGAAAAGGACTCTCTCTTTCAGTTCTCGCGTAACAGAATTACGTTTTCTCGTATATTCGTATTACAATGCAAAGCCATCATGTGTGTAGCTTGTGTGAAAGTCGCAGTTTACGCATTTTCTAACGCAATTTCCTTTTCAACTATAATTCAGTTCATTAGGGCACTTGCGCTTGACCGAGGGCCTAGAAGAATGAGGATGTATGCTGCTATTCGGCGCACGTGCGGGCGCGCCCATGACGTACTTCGCATGTAGCGGTGGTGCTTGTGTCACGTCGTCTGTCAGTCGGGGTGGTGCTACTTGTTTAATGTCGGCAACAGTTTCGCTGTACATCCATTTCACAGGGTGGAATGCAGGCATTGTTTTCTCTACTTGGCACCCTAGTAACAAAACATCGCTCCGCTCACTTGACCATATCAGCGCGATAGCATTCGTGTCGCAGAAAAGCCGCTGTCGGCGTCGACGCCATAGCCGGCGTCTCATGAGCGAAAATTGTCATGGATATTTTATGCGACACTAAAGTTCTTTTTCTACAACGAAGGTTACGCATATTCCTTGTTGTTTACAAAGCTATTCCTCGTAATTTTGAGAGTGACATCCCACAAACACACGTCATGAAACAAAACACCAACAGCGCATGTCTTTTATGTTAAACCTTCCTAAAGTTACATATTAGAAGTGCGAAACAATAACAGAAGATCGGCCCACGCAAGAGGCTGCGTTTTACCACAAAGCTCGTCTTCGTGCAAGGCGTTCGCAGCCAGCGTTTGCCTGTAAAAATTACGGTTACATAAGGTGCAGTTGCCGGGAAGGGTGAAAAGCAGTGTGGGACCTTTGAATGCTATCGCGTTGCACTCTCAAAGGCGAAGCTTAGGTGTCCTCAAAATTTTTATAACGCGATTACCATCCTTTGCCTAGTTCAGGCGTTTCCTATCTATCTATCTATCTATCTATCTATCTATCTATCTATCTATCTATCTATCTATCTATCTATCTATCTATCTATCTATCTATCTATCTATCTATCTATCTATCTATCTATCTATCTATCTATCTATCTATCCAACTATCTATCTATCTATCTATCTATCTATCTATCTATCTATCTATCTATCTATCTATCTATCTATCTATCTATCTATCTATCTATCTATCTGTCTGTCTGTCTGTCTGTCTGTCTGTCTGTCTGTCTGTCTGTCTGTCTGTCTGTCAGTCTGTCTGCGTCTGTCTATCTGTCTGTCTGTCTGTCTGTCTGTCTGTCTGTCTGTCTGTCTGTCTGTCTGTCTGTCTGTCTGTGTGCCTGCCTGCCCTTCTGGCTGTCTGTTCTCTTAAGCCGACAAAATAGCCTAAACTGTATCCCACCAGTTTGGACTACTTGGTCTGCTTTCCTGGACGTGATCCCGTCGTTGTCGGTGCATCGTCGTCATTCCATCTCTATAATGCGACTTCCTTCGTACGACCAGCGCAGCGCCAGTGTCATACAGTCTTCATGCATCTGCTGTGGCAACCCAATCATGATGCTGTCACGGTTGTTCTATCGTTTTCAGCCGACTCACATCATGCCGTCGTCGTCATACAGGCTTCGTGATACAGTTTCATCACGCCATTGTCGTCGTACGCTCGTCATTGTACCATTATTGTCATACCATTGTCGTATAATGACCATCATACACTCGTCGTCATCTATTGATTGTTTTACCACAGTTGTAATGCCTTCGCAGCCTTTCTATGGTCGTTCTATGATCGGCTCCATTACAGACATAAGCAGCGGTACAAGTTAGTTATAAAAGACTGAAGAGATCTATACAAGAATGCTCGAAGGAGAAGCATTGATAGCATAATGGAGTAACTTAAGCATTCTAGGTGACGATTGTCTCCCACCAGTTTTCTATGGCAGACTACAGGCAGCACGTGTTATGTTCTGGAATCTTCATCGCTGATTGCTTCTGATGACGTCGCATGGACCGACAACTGGAGCCCACCAATCGGAGGCACGTCTACGAGGTTTCCGGAGTGTATAAAGCCTTCCCTGCGTCCGTTTCTGTTCAGTGGGAACGGCAGCACCGAAGCGACCATGTCGCTAAGACATTGCTGGCTTGCTTTCCAGGTTGGTTACTACTCTCCTATTTATGGTTTCCGTTCTAATAGTCTTTGTCTAATTGTGCTGCTGCTCCCAATGAAATGCTCTGAAATTTTGTGCACGTTGTGGTGTTGCTTGCAACTCTTGGTGGCGGGAGATATAGAGAGTAATCCTGGCCCCTCCACTGAGGATATGCTTCAGCTTATCTTGGACAAGCAAGCATTGATGATGATAGACTTACACGTTTTGAAGAAAAATTAGACACGGTGGTGCAGTCATGCACTAAGCTAGTTACACTTGAACGTAATGTACGCGATCTTGAGTGCACTATCAGACTACAGCAGCAAAGAATTAATGACTTAGAGGATAGAGCTAGACGGAACAATATTATGGCTTTTGGTGTACAGGAGAGCCCGAATGAGACGCACAAAGACATAGAAGGCAAAGTAATTAAGGGTGTGTTTGGTGCCCACCTTGGTGTGACAGTGTCCTCAGTGGAAAGGATTCACAGGCTCGGCCAAAAGAAGGCAAACCGAGATAGACCCATTATCCTGAAGCTATATAACTGCAATGAGAAAATGGCCATTTTTAAGCACTGCAAGAAACTTAAGGGTACGAAGATAACACTATCTCATGACTGCTGAAAAGAATCTGTGCAGAAACGAAGGCTACTTTGGCGTTCAGCGCAGTCTGTTCGGCAGTCTGGCGCAAGGATACAACTCGAGCACTATTTATCGGCGAGGTCGCGTATACATGGGACTTGACGGCAAATAGACGAGCCGAAGCACGCACTAACCGCCAATTTGGGCACCACGAGTGTTCGTGACAACAGAAGCCCCAAGAAATAAGGCTACTAAATATAAATGCACGAAGCATTGTTAACAAGCACGAACCATTCGAATGCCTGACTTTAATGCTATACCCTCACGTGGTTGGCATCACGGAGACGTGGTTACAACGCGACATTAAAAATGAAGAAGTTTTTCCTAATTCTTTTCATGTCATACGTAATGACAGGACAACAAGGGGCGGTGGCGTTGCCTTGTTAATCAAGAACTCAATTAAGTACGAACCACTTCCCGTCATTGAGGATCACGAGAGCATATGGTGCAAATTATTTATGGATAGATTCGTTTTAATAATTGGTGTTATTTATCGTGCCCCTTGTAGTTCCTCAGACTTTCTTCAGAAGCTTGATCATTACATTGTAAGCATAATTAAAAAAACGTAGTAGGTTAATACTAATATGCGATTTTAACTTGCTTGGTATTGATTGGAACGCACGCATATCAAGTACTGTCGATAGACTACACGCGGACTGTATGCTGAAAATAATGGCAAAACATAGTCTAATTCAAGTGGTAAATGAACCAACGCGAATACAGGGCCAATGCCACACGATACTTGACCTGGCATTTTTATCAGACGACAGCTCAATGTAGAAAATGTAGAAAATGGAATATTGGACCATAAAACCATAGCAGCCACCTTTATGGTAGACGATAAGGGTTTTGCCAAACATTGTAACACGCATGTGCTAAATTTCCAAAGGGCAGATGACACATCAATCCTTGATCATCTTGTTAGGTTTTCACACGATACCGCAGGAAAATGATGTGCAGCGTCTTTGGACATATTTTAAGTCAACAGTTTGAGATTGCATATCGCAGTTTGTACCTGTCAGACGAAAATGTGTAGAAAAGGCAAACCCATGGATCACTAGAACCAAAATTCACTTGAAACGCCGACTACGACGCAGCCGGCAGGCAACGCCAAGAAACCCTGACACGATACCTTTTCTTAGCGTGCAGGTCCGAACTGAATTAAAGACAGCCAGTGCAACTTCATTTCAACTATTTTGACCAATTACATGCTCAATAGTTCGGACAGATTCTGGAGCTACCGGTTCAAAACCAGTTATAACTGCAGTCCGCGTGGACGATAGCACTTGCAGCAAGCCAGACCTCGTGGCAAAGGACTTCTTCTGCTCAGTGTTCTCGCCTCGTCAAATCGACCCCCCGATACGGGAATCATGGGACACCTGCGGAGACGAAATTCAGATTTCCAAGGAAGGAGTATTAGAGCTCCTATTGAAACTAATTTGTAAGAAGTCATCAGGGCCAGATGACATACCTAATGAATTTCTGAAACGCTATAGTGACTGGGTTGCAGAATTCCGAGTACAAATTTTTCGGGCATCATTAGACACCCGTACTTTACCTGATGCTTGGCTAATGGGCAGGGTAGTGCCGATCTTCAAAGAAGGAGACATATTCAACGTGAACAATTACTGTCCTATTTTTATTACGTGCACTGTTTGTAAATTGTTGGAACACATACTCTGCAAGTATATAACATATTACATGGAAACGCAAAAATATTTTATGCTAAACAAGATGGATTTCGTAGGCACCTCTCCACCGTGACCCAGCTGTTCGAGACAGTTAAATACTTTGCTTCAGCCATAAACAATACAGAAGACAGATGTCATAGACTTGGATTTTTGCAAGGCATTTGGCAGGGTTTGCCATTCAAAACTTGTGCGCAAGCTTTATGACGCTGGTCTTAGTCCGAAAATCGTACGATGGTTTCAGGCTTATTTAAAGAATCGTCGACAGTTCGTAGAAATTTCTAATGACTGGTCGTCAACATTGCCAGTTACGTGCGGCGTTCCACAAGGGTCGGTCTTGGGGCCGGTACTGTTTCTGATATACATTAATGGTATAGCCATGAGCATTAACCCACTAATTGAAGTACGACTATTTGCTGATGAATGTTTGGTGTTCTTCCGGGTAAAAAGCGCCAGTGACCAAATTTTATTGAGTGAGTCATTGCAGATTAATAATCACTGGTGTACCTTATGGGATATGCAAATTAATTTTAAGAAGTCGGCTGGCATGACTGTGTCAAATAAGAAACTACCTGCGCTTTTTTTCCTATGCTATTGGCGGTGATATGATAAAACGTACAAAAGAAATGAAATATCTTGGAATAATTATAACACATGATCTAAAATGGAACCGTCATGTGGCGATCACTTGTGGATCCGCACAGCGAAAGCTCGGGTTGTTAAAAAGCCAACTGAAGTTTGTCAGTTCTGATGTAAAACTAAGTGCATACCGGGCAATTGTTTGCCCTAGTCTAGAGTACGCAAGTATAGTCTGGGACTCATACCAGCAATACCTCATTAATAAACTAGAGAAAGTACAGCGTCTTGCTGCCAGGTTTATCTTTTCCTACAATCGAACACAATCAGTTACAGAGTTACGTGATAGGGCTAACCTTCCGACACTTGCTGAGCGCCGGAGGGTTGATAGGTTAAAATTCATGTTCAAATTACAAACGCGAAGCCTAAACGTGGATCCCAGCCCATACTTGCTACCTCCTGGCAGAATATCACCAAGGAATAATCACAGCTATGCTTTCATGCCTTATTCCTCCAGAGTTGATGTATTTAAGCATTCTTTTTTGGTTAAAACAATTGTTGACTGGAACAAACTTAATTCCGAGGTTTTTCAAGATGTTCACTCTGTGGTTTCCTTTGAGAGAAATTTGGAAATGTTGTTTTACTAATCGTAAGTGAATATATGCCTTGTACTTACACAATTACTGATTAATTATCTCTGTGGTTCTCTTTGAAAGAAATTTGGAAATGTTTTCCTAATCGTAAGTGTATATATGTATGCCTTATACTTATATGCCTTGTATATAATTACTGAATAATTATTTCCACATGCCACTGTTTTGTTATGAGATTGTATTTCCCACCCTGTAAGAGCCCGAACAGGGCTCACAGTATGTACAAATAAATTATTAAATAAAATTTGTCCCATCGCCGTTTGAAACAAGATGCCAGTAAATTTTCATCACTACCTTATAACCTTGTGCCGTCGTTGTCATTCCCCCTTAAATTTCAGCTACCCGCCGTGGTCGCTCAGTGGCTATGGTGTTGGGCTGCTGAGCACGAGGTCGCGGGATCTAATCCCGGCCCCGGCGGCCGTATTTCGATGGGGCCGAAATGTGAAAACACCCGTGTGCTTAGATTTAGGCGCACGTTAAAGAACCCCAGGTAGTCGAAGTTTTCGGAGTCCTCAACTACGGCGTGCCTCATAATCAGAAAGTGTTTTCGGCACGTAAAACTCCATAATTTTTAAATTTCAGCGTTCCCGACGACGTCGATCCTTCTTTGTAATTCCATTGCAATGAAACGGTCATCATTGAATGATTATGCAGCCATTGTCATACCATCATCGTGATGGCGCCATTGTCGCATAGTCGCTATAATTGCAGCTTTGTCATACCATCATCGTCATGCCGTCGCGGCCGTGTGATTGCCGTCACTTCAGCCTCTTCGTCTGACTCTCATGACGACATCGTCGACATGCTACTGTCGTCATAACGTTGGCTTCATATCATTGTCACGCCATGATCTTGATTACGTCGTCGTCATACATTTATTGTCATACCGTCGTCGTGAGGCCGTCGTGGTAGTTCTGTGATTGTCGCTCTAACTTCGACATCCAACTTTCGTTCTGTCGTTGTCACGCCGCCGTCGTCAGAGAGTCATCGTCATGCCATGTAGTGATGCCATCGTTGTCACGCTGTGGTTTTACATTCGTTCAAGTAACGCCATTCCATTCTCGTCATTCCAAAGTCGCCATACCGTCTCCGTTGATCCATTGCCGTCATTTCTTCTTCAACATTGCACCGTAATCATGCTGTCGTTCTTCATCGTGATTTCGCCGCCATGGTCGTGCCATCGTCATTGCGTCGTGGTGCAGACAGTTGCTTTGATGCATCTGTTGTCCCACCGCCGTCGTCATGTCGTCCAGTTAGTGCCATTGTCGCTATTCCAGCTTTGCCATCCGCTTGTCATCATGCCGTTGTCATCATGTCATCGTCGTTATCTACTCGTCATTCATACTCACGCTCTCGTGTTCCCGCTGTGACCATTATACTGACAGGTGCACTTGTTTATCTTTGCCCGGTGACCACTTTTCACCGGCTAACAAATGTGTTATCGCCCGGCGCAGGACACATCTCTATGCTCGGAAATTTCTCGAGTGTTATCGATGGTACCGTTCGTTGTCTGCTGTCACTGAACTTTGCTTAATCTGAATGCATGCGCTACGCGAATTCTGTAGTGATTTGTGGAAGCCACGCGAGCACCATCAATGACTCGAAGCTTCGTCGAGGCATGTATCAAAGCCGACGCGCTTGACTCGCAGATCAGATTTTCGGCCATCGCCACCTGTGTTCTCTGCTATCGTTGTGCTTTGAATGTCACTTGCTTTTAGGGACAAAAGTTCACCCAATAAGTATTTAGTTTCGTCATTCACAGTTTCACTACCCTCTCCTTGACCGCCACTACGACATGACAATACTATCATCACCATTTATATATCGTCATGTCACTGTCGTCATACCATCGCCGTCACACCGTCCGTCGTCGTCCCAACACCGCGTTTGTCCTTCTATTCTGTCTTCGTCATTACATCGTCATCACTTCGTCGGCGGCACGCTGTCGCCATCGTGCCGCCACGGTCATGGGCGAGCTTGGCAAGCGTGTGCCATCAAGTGGTAACACCAATTAATATTATTATTATTATTATTATTGACAATACAATTACAAAGAAATGTCAGGGGGACCTCCTGTTACAACACTTATGAAACATATAATTTGGGAGTAGAAACGAAGGTAAGAACCGCGTGAAAATACAATCAACATATTAGAAGTAATTAATGAAACATGTGGTAGTTGACGATTACTAAAAAATGAGCAAGAATAATTATATATTGAAATGTAAATGAAGGTGCGAACATGACAGTAACAGAATGATTATGTCAAACAACAAACTATACAACAAAATTAATTTACAAACGGCTAATAATGTATCAATACAAAACGAGAAAAACAATAAAACATGGCTACACAGTAATTAATGTATACACGCGCGTATACATACAGACACATATACACACATATATATGCATACACATATATACATACATGCATACATATGCATACACATATAGACATATATACACTTGTCTAATTATCAGGTAAGGTGTGTTATTAGTAAGAACTGTTTTAGAAGCCGCCGGAAACAGTGTAGTGAAGAGCACGACTTAACATTTCATGGCAGTGAATTGCAAAACGAAATTGCAGGAAAGAAGGCTGTCATTTTACCGTAGTTTGTGTTGACTTTACGAAGCAAGAGACTTATTTTCAGAAAGCCGCGTGTAATTGTATTTAAAAGTCGCGTTGGGGGAAGTAACACAGTTGGAATGTCACTGTTTCAACTTCTATACAATATAACACCTAGTTTGAGTTGAAATGTGCAGGTTAAAGATAGAATTTCAAGAGTGTGAGAAATGGGCGCTGCTGATGCGGTATATGAACTGTGGGTAATTATTCGGACCGCGAAAGGTGTGTGATGAACAGTGCGTGACGCCATGGTGGGTGGTTCACAATCATCAAGGCATATGAATAGTGCTTTTCAGGCGAAAATGGCCAGATCGACTCCAGAGATGCTGTACACCCGGCTGTCTGTAGGCTTTCTTGCTTTGATGCGGCAGTTGTCGACCCAAAGGAACTGCCACTGCTTTTCCCTTTTAATAGTCAATCCTTGACCAAACAGCCGCTTGTTCTCCGGAGTCAGGTGATCTTTGACGAATATGGGCTTACCCTGATTCGTTATGCCAATGGACCTGGTTGACAGACGCGCCTTCCTAGCCTTTCTAGCGAATTCGGTCTTCTTTTGACGAGAACAAGAACGCGCAATAGGGCTCGGGCCACCTTTAGCAGGGAGCCTGTGCACAACATCAATATCTGCAGGACTCACAGGACATCGAATTTTTTCTGCGATATGTTGCGGAATTGCTTCAGAGCTTTCGCCCTTTGTTTCCGGTACAGCTTTGATTTCTTTTTCCACATTATTCGTGCAGGAGTATTGCTGCAATACAGCAACCTGTTTTCTTAGCTGCTCATTCGCTCGCGAGAGCTCCTTATTTTCTTTGTCCAGGCCTTCCTGATTAGTCATTGTTTCAAAGGTTTTCGTAAAAGAGCGCGATGCTGGTACGCAATTCCTCAATTTGTTTTCGGAAGGAATCCATGTCTCAAGGCACCTCATTACACGTTGGCATTATGGTTTGGCAGAAGAGGGCAAGGCAAGAAAAATGTGAAAACGAATTCCTATGCAGTGACGCAAATGCAACCAACCTGCGTAAGCGACGGAGAACGATCGAAAGAATGTTGCGTTGCTGTGACCTCGTCTGCCAAGTGATGAATCCTACGGTGATCCTAGTTTATATGGCTATCAAATGCCGTTGGTTCTTGGGGAGATGGACAGGCCGCGTTCGTCACAGGTGGCACATGGTGCTCTGCTGACATAGCCACTCCTGTTATATCTTTGTCATATAAGGCACACGTGCTTTAAATAAGGATGACCGATGCAGTGTTGACGCTCGTTAGCCGCAGTACAGGACGGGACCTGTAGGACCCTGCGTAGGCGACGGAAAACGATGAAAAGAATGTTCCGCTGCAGTGACCTCATCTGCCAAGTGATGGATTCTGCGGTGATCGCAGTTTATATCGCTTCCAAATGCCGTTGGTTCTTGGGGAGATGGACAGGCGGCGTTCGTCACAGGTGGCACGTGGCGCTCTGCTGACACAGCGACTCCTGTTATATCTTTGTCATGTAAGGCACACGTGCTTTAAAGAAGGATGACCGATGCAGTGTTGACGCTCGTTAGCCGCAGTACTGGACGGGACCTGTAGGAGCTTGCATAGGCGACGGAAAACGATGAAAAGAATGTTCCGCTGCAGTGACCTCATCTGCCAAGTGATGGATTCTGCGGTGATCGCAGTTTATATCGCTTCCAAATGCCGTTGGTTCTTGGGGAGATGGACAGGCGGCGTTCGTCACAGGTGGCACGTGGCGCTCTGCTGACACAGCCACTCCTGTTATATCTTTGTCATGTAAGGCACACGTGCTTTAAAGAAGGATGACCGATGTAGTGTTGACGCTCGTTAGCCGCAGTACTGGACGGGACCTGTAGGAGCCTGCGTAGGCGACGGAAAACGATCAAAAGAATGTTCCGCTGCAGTGACCTCATCTGCCAAGTGATGGATTCTGCGGTGATCGCTGTTTATATCGCTTCCAAATGCCGTTGGTTCTTGGGGAGATGGACAGGCGGCGTTCGTCACAGGTGGCACATGGCGCTCTGCTGACACAGCCACTCCTGTTATATCTTTGTCATGTAAGGCACACGTGCTTTAAATAAGGATGACCGATGCAGTGTTGACGCTCGTTAGCCGCAGTACTGGACGGGACCTGTAGGAGCCTGCGTAGGCGACGGAAAACGATCAAAAGAATGTTCCGCTGCAGTGACCTCATCTGCCAAGTGATGGATTCTGCGGTGATCGCACTTTATATGGCTTCCAAATGCCGGTGGTTCCTGGGGAGATGGACAGGTGGCGTTCCTCACAGGTGGTACGTGGCACTATGCTGACACAGCCCGTCCGGTTATAGCTTTGTCATGTAAGGCACACGTGCTTTAAATAAGGATGACCGATGCAGTGTTGACGCTCGTTAGCCGCAGTACTCGACGGGACTTGTAGGAGCCTGCGTAGGCGACGGAAAACGATCAAAAGAATGTTCCGCTGCAGTGACCTCATCTGCCAAGTGATGGATTCTGCGGTGATCGCAGTTTATATCGCTTCCAAATGCCGTTGGTTCTTGGGGAGATGGACAGGCGGCGTTCGTCACAGGTGGCACGTGGCGCTCTGCTGACACAGCCACTCCTGTTATATCTTTGTCATGTAAGGCACACGTGCTTTAAATAAGGTGACCGATGCTTTGTTGACGCTCGTTAGCCGCAGTACTGGACGGGACCTGTAGGAGCCTGCGTAGGCGACGGAAAACGATCAAAAGAATGTTCTGCTGCAGTGACCTCATCTGCCAAGTGATGGATTCTGTGGTGATCGCAGTTTATATCGCTTCCAAATGCCGTTGGTTCTTGGGGAGATGGACAGGCGGCGTTCGTCACAGGTGGCACGTGGCGCTCTGCTGACACAGCCACTCCTGTTATATCTTTGTCATGTAAGGCACACGTGCTTTAAATAAGGATGACCGATGCAGTGTTGACGCTCGTTAGCCGCAGTACTGGACGGGACCTGTAGGAGCCTGCGTAGGCGACGGAAAACGACCAAAAGAATGTTCCGCTGCAGTGACCTCATCTGCCAAGTGATGGATTCTGCGGTGATCGCAGTTTATATCGCTTCCAAATGCCGTTGGCTCTTGGGGAGATGGACAGGCGGCGTTCGTCACAGGTGGCACGTGGCGCTCTGCTGACACAGCCACTCCTGTTATATCTTTGTCATGTAAGGCACACGTGCTTTAAAGAAGGATGACCGATGCAGTGTTGACGCTCGTTAGCCGCAGTACTGGACGGGACCTGTAGGAGCCTGCGTAGGCGACGGAAAACGATCAAAAGAATGTTCAGCTGCAGTGACCTCATCTGCCAAGTGATGGATTCTGCGGTGATCGCAGTTTATATCGCTTCCAAATGCCGTTGGTTCTTGGGGAGATGGACAGGCGGCGTTCGTCACAGGTGGCACGTGGCGCTCTGCTGACACAGCCCGTCCTGTTATAGCTTTGTCATGTAAGGCACACGTGCTTTAAATAAGGATGACCGATGCAGTGTTGACGCTCGTTAGCCGCAGTACTGGACGGGACCTGTAGGAGCCTGCGTAGGCGACGGAAAACGTTCAAAAGAATGTTCCGCTGCAGTGACCTCATCTGCCAAGTGATAAATTTTTTACTTAAATGATATTCCGCAACAAAAAAACGACACGGACGTGAGAGAAGACGACACACCAAGCGCAAACTTTCCACTACGTTTATTTTGTTAATTTTTGTTTAGTTTTTGCCGCGAAATATCATTTAAGTAATGGATTACCAACTTGCCCTGAATGCTGCTCTCATGATAAATTCTGTGGTTATCCTAGTGTATACGGCTTCAAAATGCCGATGGTTGTTAGGGAGATGGACAGGTGGCGTTCCTCACAGGTAGTACGTGGCACTCTGCTGACACAGCGCGTCCTGCTATACCTTCATGATGTAAGACACACGCGCTCTACATAAGCATGGTCCAGTCACTGTTGACGCTGGTTCGCGGTAGTACTGCGCCGGATCTGTAGGAACCAGCGTAGGTGACGGAAAGTGATCAACAAAATGTTGCGTTGCCGTGACCTCATCTGCCAAGTGATAAATTTTTTACTTAAATGATATTGCGCGACAAAAAAACGACAGGGACGTGAGAGAAGTCGACACGAAAAGCGCAAACTTTCAACTGAGTTTATTTTGTTATTTTTTGTTTATTTTTTGCCGCGCAATATTATTTAAGTAATGGATTACCAACTTGCCCAGAACGCTGCTCTCATGATAAATTCTGCGGTTATCCTAGTATATATGGCTTCAAAATGCCGATGGTTCTTGGGGAGATGGACAGGTGGCGTTCCTCATAGGTAATACGTGGCACTCTGCTGACACAGCCCGTCCTGTTATAGCTTCATGATGTAAGACAACCGCGTTTAAATAAGCACGCTCGATGCACTGTTGACGCTGGTTCGCGGTAGTACTGCGCCGGATCTGTAGGAACCAGCGCAGACAACGGAAAACGATCAACAGAATGTTGCGTTGCCGTGACCTCATTTGCCATGTGATGAATTCTGCGGTGATCGTAGTTTATGTGGCTTCCAGATGCGGATGGTTCTTGGGGAGAGGGACAGGTGGCGTTCGTCACAGGTGGCACGTGGCGCTCTGCTGACACAGCCCGTCCTGTTATATCTTCCTGATGTAAGACACACGCGCTTTAAATAAGCATGGTCGATGCACTGTTGACGCTGGTTCGCTGTAGTACTGCGCCGGATCTGAAGGAACCAGCGCAGGCAACGGAAAACGATCAACAGAAGGTTTCGTTGACGTGACCTCGTCTGCCAAGTGATAAATTCTGCGGTGATCGTAGTTTATATGGCTTCCAGACGCCGATGGTTCTTGGGGAGAGGGACAGGTGGCGTTCGTCACAGGTGGCACGTGGCGCTCTGCTGACAAAGCCCGTCCTGTTATATCTTCCTGATGTAAGACACACGCGCTTTAAATAAGCATGGTCGATGCACTGTTGACGCTGGTTCGCGGTAGTACTGCGCCGGATCTGTAGGAACCAGCGCAGGCAACGGAACACGATCTACAGAATGTTTCGTTGACGTGACCTCATTTGCCATGTGATGAATTCTGCGGTAATCGTAGTTTATGTGGCTTCCAGATGCCGATGGTTCTTGGGGAGAGGGACAGGTGGCGTGCGTCACAGGTGGCACGTGGCGCTCTGCTGACACAGCCCGTCCTGTTATATCTTCCTGATGTAAGACACACGCGCTTTAAATAAGCATGGTCGATGCACTGTTGACGCTGGTTCGCGGTAGTACTGCGCCGGATCAGTAGGAACCAGCGCAGGCAACGGAAAACGATCAACGGAATGTTTCGTTGACGTGACCTCATTTGCCATGTGATGAATTCTGCGGTGAACGTAGTTTATGTGGCTTCCAGATGCCGATGGTTCTTGGGGAGATGGACAGGTAGCGTTCCTCATAGGTAATACGTGGCACTCTGCTGACACAGCCCGTCCTGTTATATCTTCCTGAAGTAAGACACACGCGCTTTAAATAAGCACGATCGATGCACTGTTGACGCTGGTTCGCGGTACTACTGCGCCGGATCTGTAGGAACCAGCACAGCAAACGGAAAACGATCAACGGAATGTTTCGTTGACGTGACCTCGTCTGCGAAGTGATAAATTCTGCGGTGATCGTAGTTTATATGGCTTCCAGATGCCGATGGTTCTTGGGGAGAGGGACAGGTGGCGTTCCTCATAGGTAATACGTGGCACTCTGCTGACACAGCCCGTCCTGTTATATCTTCCTGATGTAAGACACACACGCTTTAAATAAGCACGGTCGATGCACTGTTGACGCTGGTTCGCGGTACTACTGCGCCGGATCTGTAGGAACCAGCGCAGCAAACGGAAAACGATCAACAGAATGTTGCGTTGCCGTGACCTCATTTGCCATGTGATGAATTCTGCGGTGATCGTAGTTTATGTGGCTTCCAGATGCCGATGGTTCTTGGGGAGAGGGACAGGTGGCGTTCGTCACAGGTGGCACGTGGCGCTCTGCTGACACAGCCCGTCCTGTTATATCTTCCTGATGTAAGACACACGCGCTTTAAGTAAGCATGGTCGATGCACTGTTGACGCTGGTTCGCGGTAGTACTGCGCCGGATCTGTAGGAACCAGCACAGCAAACGGAAAACGATCAACAGAATGTTTCGTTGACGTGACCTCGTCTGCCAAGTGATAAATTCTGCGATGATCGTAGTTTACATGGCTTCCAGACGCCGATGGTTCTTGGGGAGAGGGACAGGTGGCGTTCGTCACAGGTGGCACTTCGCGCTCTGCTGACACAGCCCGTCCTGTTATATCTTCCTGATGTAAGACACACGCGCTTTAAATAAGCACGCTCGATGCACTGTTGACGCTGGTTCGCGGTACTACTGCGCCGGATCTGTAGGAACCAGCACAGCAAACGGAAAACGATCAACAGAATGTTTCGTTGACGTGACCTCGTCTGCCAAGTGATAAATTCTGCGGTGATCGTAGTGTATATGGCTTCCAGACGCCGATGGTTCTTGGGGAGATGGACAGGTGGCGTTCGTCATAGGTAATACGTGGCACTCTGCTGACACAGCCCGTCCTGTTATATCTTCCTGATGTAAGACACACGCGCTTTAAATAAGCACGGTCGATGCACTGTTGACGCTGGTTCGCGGTACTACTGCGCCGGATCTGTAGGAACCAGCGCAGCAAACGGAAAACGATCAACAGAATGTTGCGTTGCCGTGACCTCATTTGCCATGTGATGAATTCTGCGGTGATCGTAGTTTATGTGGCTTCCAGATGCCGATGGTTCTTGGGGAGAGGGACAGGTGGCGTTCGTCACAGGTGGCACGTGGCGCTCTGCTGACACAGCCCGTCCTGTTATATCTTCCTGATGTAAGACACACGCGCTTTAAATAAGCATGGTCGATGCACTGTTGACGCTGATTCGCGGTAGTACTGTGCCGGATCTGTAGGAACCAGCAGAGCAAACGGGAAACGATCAACAGAATGTTTCGTTGACGTGACCTCGTCTGCCAAGTGATAAATTCTGCGGTGATCGTACTTTATCTGGCTTCCAGACGCCGACGGTTCTTGGGGGGAGGGACAGGTGGCGTTCATCACAGGTGGCACGTGGCGCTCTGCTGACACAGCCCGTCCTGTTATATCTTCCTGATGTAAGACACACGCGCTTTAAATAAGCATGGTCGATGCACTGTTGACGCTGGTTCGCGGTAGTACTGCGCCGGATCTGTAGGAACCAGCGCAGGCAACGGAAAACGATCAACAGAATGTTGCGTTGCCGTGACCTCGTCTGCCAAGTGATAAATTCAGCGGTGATCGTAGTTTATGTGGCTTCCAGATGCCGATGGTTCTTGGGGAGAGGGACAGGTGGCGTTCGTCACAGGTGGCACGTGGCGCTCTGCTGACACAGCCCGTCCTGTTATATCTTCCTGATGTAAGACACACGCGCTTTAAATAAGCATGGTCGATGCGCTGTTGACGCTGGTTCGCGGAAGTACTGCGCCGGATCTGTAGGAACCAGCACAGCAAACTGAAAACGATCAACAGAATGTTTCGTTGACGTGACCTCGTCTGCCAAGTGATAAATTCTGCGGTGATCGTAGTTTATATGGCTTCCAGACGCCGATGGTTCTTGGGGAGAGGGACAGGTGGCGTTCGTCACAGGTGGCACGTGGCGCTCTGCTGACACAGCCCGTCCTGTCATATCTTCCTGATGTAAGACACGCGCGCTTTAAATAAGCATGGTCGATGCACTGTTGACGCTGGTTCGCGGTAGTACTGCGCCGGATCTGTAGGGATCAGCGCAGGCAACGGAAAACGATCAAGAGAATGTTGCGTTGCCGTGACCTCGTCTGCCAAGTGATAAATTCAGCGGTGATCGTAGTTTATATGGCTTCCAGATGGCGATGGTTCTTGGGGAGAGGGACAGGTGCCGTTCGTCACAGGTGGCACGTGGCGCTCTGCTGACACAGCCCGTCCTGTTATATCTCCCTGATGTAGGACACGCGCGCTTTAAATAAGCATGGTCGATGCACTGTTGACGCTGGTTCGCGGTAGTACTGCGCCGGATCTGTAGGGACCAGCGCAGGCAACGGAAAACGATCAAGAGAATGTTGCGTTGCCGTGACCTCATTTGCCGTGTGATGAATTCTGCGGTGATCGTAGTTTATGTGGCTTCCAGATGGCGATGGTTCTTGGGGAGAGGGACAGGTGGCGTTCGTCACATGTGGCACGTGGCGCTCTGCTGACACAGCCCGTCCTGTTATATCTTCCTGATGTAAGACACTCGCGCTTTAAATAAGCATGGTCGATGCACTGTTGACGCTGGTTCGCGGTAGTACTGCGCCGGATCTGTAGGAGCCTGCGTAGGCGACGGAAAACGATCAACAGAATGTTTCGTTGACGTGACCTCATTTGCCATGTGATGAATTCTGCGGTGGTCGTAGTTTATGTGGCTTCCAGATGCCGATGGTTCATGGGGAGAGGGGCAGGTGGCGTTCGTCACAGGTGGCACGTGGCGCTCTGCTGACAGAGCCCGTCCTGTTATATCTCCCTGATGTAAGACACGCGCGCTTTAAATAAGCATGGTCGATGCACTGTTGACGCTGGTTCGCGGTAGTACTGCGCCGGATCTGTAGCAACCAGCGCAGGCAACGGAAAACGATCAAGAGAATGTTGCGTTGCCGTGACCTCGTCTGCCAAGTGATAAATTCAGCGGTGATCGTAGTTTATATGGCTTCCAGACGCCGATGGTTCTTGGGGAGAGGGACAGGTGGCGTTCGTCACAGGTGGAACGTGGCGCTCTGCTGACACAGCCCGTCCTGTTATATCTCCCTGATGTAGGACACACGCGCTTTAAATAAGCATGGTCGATGCACTGTTGACGCTGGTTCGCGGTAGTACTGCGCCGGATCTGTAGGAACCATCGCAGGCAACGGAAAACGATCAACAGAATGTTGCGTTGCCGTGACCTCATTTGCCGTATGATGAATTCTGCGGTGATCGTAGTTTATGTGGCTTCCAGATGGCGATGGTTCTTGGGGAGAGGGACAGGTGGCGTTCGTCACATGTGGCACGTGGCGCTCTGCTGACACAGCCCGTCCTGTTATATCTTCCTGATGTAAGACACGCGCGCTTTAAATAAGCATGTTCGATGCACTGTTGACGCTGGTTCGCGGTAGTACTGCGCCGGATCTGTTGGAGCCTGCGTAGGCGACGGAAAACGATCAACAGAATGTTTCGTTGACGTGACCTCATTTGCCAGGTGATGAATTCTGCGGTGATCGTAGTTTATGTGGCTTCCAGATGCCGATGGTTCATGGGGAGAGGGGCAGGTGGCGTTCGTCACAGGTGGCACGTGGCGCTCTGCTGACACAGCCCGTCCTGTCATATCTTCCTGATGTAAGACACGCGCGCTTTAAATAAGCATGGTCGATGCACTGTTGACGCTGGTTCGCGGTAGTACTGCGCCGGATCTGTAGGGACCAGCGCAGGCAACGGAAAACGATCAAGAGAATGTTGCGTTGCCGTGACCTCGTCTGCCAAGTGATAAATTCAGCGGTGATCGTAGTTTATATGGCTTCCAGACGGCGATGGTTCTTGGGGAGAGGGACAGGTGCCGTTCGTCACAGGTGGCACGTGGCGCTCTGCTGACACAGCCCGTCCTGTTATATCTCCCTGATGTAGGACACACGCGCTTTAAATAAGCATGGTCGATGCACTGTTGACGCTGGTTCGCGGTAGTACTGCGCCGGATCTGTAGGAACCAGCGCAGACAACGGAAAACGATCGACAGAATGTTTCGTTGACGTGACCTCGTCTGCCAAGTGATAAATTCAGCGGTGATCGTAGTTTATATGGCTTCCAGATGCCGATGGTTCTTGGGGAGAGGTACAGGTGGCGTTCGTCACAGGTGGCACGTGGCGCTCTGCTGACACAGCCCGTCCTGTTATATCTCCCTGATGTAGGACACACGCGCTTTAAATAAGCATGGTCGATGCACTGTTGACGCTGGTTCGCGGTAGTACTGCGCCGGATCTGTAGGAACCAGCGCAGACAACGGAAAACGATCAACAGAATGTTTCGTTGACGTGACCTCGTCTGCCAAGTGATAAATTCAGCGGTGATCGTAGTTTATATGGCTTCCAGATGCCGATGGTTCTTGGGGAGAGGTACAGGTGGCGTTCGTCACAGGTGGCACGTGGCGCTCTGCTGACACAGCCCGTCCTGTTATATCTTTCTGATGTAGGACACACGCGCTTTAAATAAGCATGGTCGATGCACTGTTGACGCTGGTTCGCGGTAGTACTGCGCCGGATCTGTAGGAACCATCGCAGGCAGCGGAAAACGATCAACAGAATGTTGCGTTGCCGTGACCTCATTTGCCGTGTGATGAATTCTGCGGTGATCGTAGTTTATGTGGCTTCCAGATGGCGATGGTTCTTGGGGAGAGGGACAGGTGGCGTTCGTCACATGTGGCACGTGGCGCTCTGCTGACACAGCCCGTCCTGTTATATCTTCCTGATGTAAGACACTCGCGCTTTAAATAAGCATGGTCGATGCACTGTTGACGCTGGTTCGCGGTAGTACTGCGTCGGATCTGTAGGAGCCTGCGTAGGCGACGGAAAACGATCAACAGAATGTTTCGTTGACGTGACCTCATTTGCCATGTGATGAATTCTGCGGTGGTCGTAGTTTATGTGGCTTCCAGATGCCGATGGTTCATGGGGAGAGGGGCAGGTGGCGTTCGTCACAGGTGGCACGTGGCGCTCTGCTGACACAGCCCGTCCTGTTATAACTCCCTGATGTAAGACACGCGAGCTTTAAATAAGCATGGTCGACGCACTGTTGACGCTGGTTCGCGGTAGTACTGCGCCTGATCTGTAGCAACCAGCGCAGGCAACGGAAAACGATCAAGAGAATGTTGCGTTGCCGTGACCTCGTCTGCCAAGTGATAAATTCAGCGGTGATCGTAGTTTATATGGCTTCCAGACGCCGATGGTTCTTGGGGAGAGGGACAGGTGGCTTTCGTCACAGGTGGCACGTGGCGCTCTGCTGACACAGCCCGTCCTGTTATATCTCCCTGATGTAGGACACACGCGCTTTAAATAAGCATGGTCGATGCACTGTTGACACTGGTTCGCGGTAGTACTGCGCCGGATCTGTAGGAACCAGCGCAGACAACGCAAAACGATCAACAGAATGTTTCGTTGACGTGACCTCGTCTGCCAAGTGATAAATTCAGCGGTGATCGTAGTTTATGTGGCTTCCAGATGCCGATGGTTCTTGGGGAGAGGTACAGGTGGCGTTCGTCACAGGTGGCACGTGGCGCTCTGCTGACACAGCCCGTCCTGTTATATCTTCCTGATGTAGGACACACGCGCTTTAAATAAGCATGGTCGATGCACTGTTGACGCTGGTTCGCGGTAGTACTGCGCCGGATCTGTAGGAACCATCGCAGGCAACGGAAAACGATCAACAGAATGTTGCGTTGCCGTGACCTCATTTGCCGTATGATGAATTCTGCGGTGATCGTAGTTTATGTGGCTTCCAGATGGCGATGGTTCTTGGGGAGAGGGACAGGTGGCGTTCGTCACATGTGGCACGTGGCGCTCTGCTGACACAGCCCGTCCTGTTATATCTTCCTGATGTAAGACACGCGCGCTTTAAATAAGCATGTTCGATGCACTGTTGACGCTGGTTCGCGGTAGTACTGCGCCGGATCTGTTGGAGCCTGCGTAGGCGACGGAAAACGATCAACAGAATGTTTCGTTGACGTGACCTCATTTGCCAGGTGATGAATTCTGCGGTGATCGTAGTTTATGTGGCTTCCAGATGCCGATGGTTCATTGGGAGAGGGGCAGGTGGCGTTCGTCACAGGTGGCACGTGGCGCTCTGCTGACACAGCCCGTCCTGTCATATCTTCCTGATGTAAGACACGCGCGCTTTAAATAAGCATGGTCGATGCACTGTTGACGCTGGTTCGCGGTAGTACTGCGCCGGATCTGTAGGAACCAGCGCAGGCAACGGAAAACGATCAAGAGAATGTTGCGTTGCCGTGACCTCGTCTGCCAAGTGATAAATTCCGCGGTGATCGTAGTTTATATGGCTTCCAGACGCCGATGGTTCTTGGGGAGAGGGACAGGTGCCGTTCGTCACAGGTGGCACGTGGCGCTCTGCTGACACAGCCCGTCCTGTTATATCTCCCTGATGTAGGACACACGCGCTTTAAATAAGCATGGTCGATGCACTGTTGACGCTGGTTCGCGGTAGTACTGCGCCGGATCTGTAGGAACCAGCGCAGACAACGGAAAACGATCGACAGAATGTTTCGTTGACGTGACCTCGTCTGCCAAGTGATAAATTCAGCGGTGATCGTAGTTTATATGGCTTCCAGACGCCGATGGTTCTTGGGGAGAAGGACAGGTGGCGTTCGTCACAGGTGGCACGTGGCGCTCTGCTGACACAGCCCGTCCTGTTATATCTCCCTGATGTAGGACACACGCGCTTTAAATAAGCATGGTCGATGCACTGTTGACACTGGTTCGCGGTAGTACTGCGCCGGATCTGTAGGAACCATCGCAGACAACGCAAAACGATCAACAGAATGTTTCGTTGACGTGAGCTCGTCTGCCAAGTGATAAATTCAGCGGTGATCGTCGCTCATATGGCTTCCAGATGACGATGGTTCTTGGGGAGAGGTACAGGTGGCGTTCGTCACAGGTGGCACGTGGCGCTCTGCTGACACAGCCCGTCCTGTTATATCTTCCTGATGTAGGACACACGCGCTTTAAATAAGCATGGTCGATGCACTGTTGACGCTGGTTCGCGGTAGTACTGCGCCGGATCTGTAGGAACCATCGCAGGCAACGGAAAACGATCAACAGAATGTTGCGTTGCCGTGACTACATTTGCCGTATGATGAATTCTGCGGTGATCGTAGTTTATGTGGCTTCCAGATGGCGATGGTTCTTGGGGAGAGGGACAGGTGGCGTTCGTCACATGTGGCACGTGGCGCTCTGCTGGCACAGCGCGTCCTGTTATATCTTCCTGATGTAAGACACTCGCGCTTTAAATCAGCATGGTCGATGCACGGTTGACGCTGGTTCGCGGTAGTACTGCGCCGGATCTGTTGGAGCCTGCGTAGGCGACGGAAAACGATCAACAGAATGTTTCGTTGACGTGACCTCATTTGCCAGGTGATGAATTCAGCGGTGATCGTAGTTTATGTGGCTTCCAGACGCCGATGATTCATGGGGGGAGAGGCAGGTGGCGTTCGTCACAGGTGGCACGTGGCGCTCTGCTGACAAAGCCCGTCCTGTTATATCTTCCTGATGTAAGACACGCGCGCTTTAAATAAGCATGGTCGATGCACTGTTGACGCTGGTTCGCGGTAGTACTGCGCCGGATCTGTAGGAACCAGCGCAGGCAACGGAAAACGATCAAGAGAATGTTGCGTTGCCGTGACCTCGTCTGCCAAGTGATAAATTCAGCGGTGATCGTAGTTTATATGGCTTCCAGATGCCGATGGTTCTTGGGGAGAGGTACAGGTGGCGTTCGTCACAGGTGGCACGTGGCGCTCTCCTGACACAGCCCGTCCTGTTATATCTTCCTGATGTAGGACATACGCGCTTTAAATAAGCATGGTCGATGCACTGTTGACGCTGGTTCGCGGTAGTACTGCGCCGGATCTGTAGGAACCAGCGCAGGCAACGGAAAACGATACCCAGAATGTTGCGTTGACGTGACCTCATTTGCCATGTGATGAATTCTGCGGTGATCGTAGTTTATGTGGCTTCCAGATGCCGATAGTTCATGGGGAGAGGGGCAGGTGGCGTTCGTCACAGGTGGCACGTGGCGCTCTGCTGACACAGCCCGTCCTGTTATATCTTCCTGATGTAAGACACTCGCGCTTTAAATAAGCATGGTCGAGGCACTGTTGACGCTGGTTCGCGGTAGTACTGCGCCGGATCTGTTGGAGCCTGCGTAGGCGACGGAAAACGATCAACAGAATGTTTCGTTGACGTGACCTCATTTGCCATGTGATGAATTCTGCGGTGATCGTAGTTTATGTGGCTTCCAGATGCCGATTGTTCATGGGGAGAGGGGCAGGTGGCGTTCGTCACAGGTGGCACGTGGCGCTCTGCTGACACAGCCCGTCCTGTTATATCTTCCTGATGTAAGACACGCGCGCTTTAAATAAGCATGGTCGATGCACTGTTGACGCTGGTTCGCGGTAGTACTGCGCCGGATCTGTAGGAACCAGCGCAGGCAACGGAAAACGATCAAGAGAATGTTGCGTTGCCGTGACCTCGTCTGCCAAATGATAAATTCAGCGGTGATCGTAGTTTATATGGCTTCCAGACGCCGATGGTTCTTGGGGAGAGGGACAGGTGCCGTTCGTCACAGGTGGCACGTGGCGCTCTGCTGACACAGCCCGTCCTGTTATATCTCCCTGATGTAGGACACACGCGCTTTAAATAAGCATGGTCGATGCACTGTTGACGCTGGTTCGCGGTAGTACTGCGCCGGATCTGTTGGAGCCTGCGTAGGCGACGGAAAACGATCAACAGAATGTTTCGTTGACGTGACCTCATTTGCCATGTGATGAATTCTGCGGTGATCGTAGTTTATGTGGCTTCCAGATGCCGATGGTTCATGGGGAGAGGGGCAGGTGGCGTTCGTCACAGGTGGCACGTGGCGCTCTGCTGACACAGCCCGTCCTGTTATATCTTCCTGATGTAAGACACTCGCGCTTTAAATAAGCATGGTCGATGCACTGTTGACGCTGGTTCGCGGTAGTACTGCGCCGGATCTGTTGGAGCCTTGCCTGCGTAGGCGACGGAAAACGATCAACAGAATGTTTCGTTGACGTGACCTCATTTGCCATGTGATGAATTCTGCGGTGATCGTAGTTTATGTGGCTTCCAGATGCCGATGGTTCATGGGGAGAGGGGCGGGTGGCGTTCGTCACAGGTGGCACGTGGCGCTCTGCTGACACAGCCCGTCCTGTTATATCTTCCTGATGTAAGACACGCGCGCTTTAAATAAGCATGGTCGATGCACTGTTGACGCTGGTTCGCGGTAGTACTGCGCCGGATCTGTAGGAACCAGCGCAGGCAACGGAAAACGATCAAGAGAATGTTGCGTTGCCGTGACCTCGTCTGCCAAGTGATAAATTCAGCGGTGATCGTAGTTTATATGGCTTCCAGACGCCGATGGTTCTTGGGGAGAGGGACAGGTGCCGTTCGTCACAGGTGGCACGTGGCGCTCTGCTGACACAGCCCGTCCTGTTATATCTCCCTGATGTAGGACACACGCGCTTTAAATAAGCATGGTCGATGCACTGTTGACGCTGGTTCGCGGTAGTACTGCGCCGGATCTGTAGGAACCAGCGCAGACAACGGAAAACGATCAACAGAATGTTTCGTTGACGTGACCTCGTCTGCCAAGTGATAAATTCAGCGGTGATCGTAGTTTATATGGCTTCCAGATGCCGATGGTTCTTGGGGAGAGGTACAGGTGGCGTTCGTCACAGGTGGCACGTGGCGCTCTGCTGACACAGCCCGTCCTGTTATATCTTCCTGATGTAGGACACACGCGCTTTAAATAAGCATGGTCGATGCACTGTTGACGCTGGTTCGCGGTAGTACTGCGCCGGATCTGTAGGAACCAGCGCAGGCAACGGAAAACGATCAACAGAGTGTTGCGTTGCCGGGACCTCATTTGCCGTGTGATGAATTCTGCGTTGATCGTAGTTTATGTGGCTTCCAGATGGCGATGGTTCTTGGGGAGAGGGACAGGTGGCGTTCGTCACATGTGGCACGTGGCGCTCTGCTGACACAGCCCGTCCTGTTATATCTTCCTGATGTAAGACACTCGCGCTTTAAATAAGCATGGTCGATGCACTGTTGACGCTGGTTCGCGGTAGTACTGCGCCGGATCTGTTGGAGTCTGCGTAGGCGACGGAAAACGATCAACAGAATGTTTCGTTGACGTGACCTCATTTGCCATGTGATGAATTCTGCGGTGATCGTAGTTTATGTGGCTTCCAGATGCCGATGGTTCATGGGGAGAGGGGCAGGTGGCGTTCGTCACAGGTGGCACGTGGCGCTCTGCTGACACAGCCCGTCCTGTTATATCTTCCTGATGTAAGACACGCGCGCTTTAAATAAGCATGGTCGATGCACTGTTGACGCTGGTTCGCGGTCGTACTGCGCCGGATCTGTTGGAGCCTGCGTAGACGACGGAAAACGATCAACAGAGTGTTGCGTTGCCGGGACCTCATTTGCCGTGTGATGAATTCTGCGTTGATCGTAGTTTATGTGGCTTCCAGATGGCGATGGTTCTTGGGGAGAGGGACAGGTGGCGTTCGTCACATGTGGCACGTGGCGCTCTGCTGACACAGCCCATCCTGTTATATCTTCCTGATGTAAGACACACGCGCTTTAAATAAGCATGGTCGATGCACTGTTGACGCTGCTTCGCGGTAGTACTGCGCCGGATCTGTAGGAACCAGCGCAGGCAACGGAAAACGATACCCAGAATGTTGCGTTGACGTGACCTCATTTGCCATGTGATGAATTCTGCGGTGATCGTAGTTTATGTGGCTTCCAGATGCCGATAGTTCATGGGGAGAGGGGCAGGTGGCGTTCGTCACAGGTGGCACGTGGCGCTCTGCTGACACAGCCCGTCCTGTTATATCTTCCTGATGTAAGACACTCGCGCTTTAAATAAGCATGGTCGAGGCACTGTTGACGCTGGTTCGCGGTAGTACTGCGCCGGATCTGTTGGAGCCTGCGTAGGCGACGGAAAACGATCAACAGAATGTTTCGTTGACGTGACCTCATTTGCCATGTGATGAATTCTGCGGTGATCGTAGTTTATGTGGCTTCCAGATGCCGATTGTTCATGGGGAGAGGGGCAGGTGGCGTTCGTCACAGGTGGCACGTGGCGCTCTGCTGACACAGCCCGTCCTGTTATATCTTCCTGATGTAAGACACGCGCGCTTTAAATAAGCATGGTCGATGCACTGTTGACGCTGGTTCGCGGTAGTACTGCGCCGGATCTGTAGGAACCAGCGCAGGCAACGGAAAACGATCAAGAGAATGTTGCGTTGCCATGACCTCGTCTGCCAAATGATAAATTCAGCGGTGATCGTAGTTTATATGGCTTCCAGACGCCGATGGTTCTTGGGGAGAGGGACAGGTGCCGTTCGTCACAGGTGGCACGTGGCGCTCTGCTGACACAGCCCGTCCTGTTATATCTCCCTGATGTAGGACACACGCGCTTTAAATAAGCATGGTCGATGCACTGTTGACGCTGGTTCGCGGTAGTACTGCGCCGGATCTGTTGGAGCCTGCGTAGGCGACGGAAAACGATCAACAGAATGTTTCGTTGACGTGACCTCATTTGCCATGTGATGAATTCTGCGGTGATCGTAGTTTATGTGGCTTCCAGATGCCGATGGTTCATGGGGAGAGGGGCAGGTGGCGTTCGTCACAGGTGGCACGTGGCGCTCTGCTGACACAGCCCGTCCTGTTATATCTCCCTGATGTAGGACACACGCGCTTTAAATAAGCATGGTCGATGCACTGTTGACGCTGGTTCGCGGTAGTACTGCGCCGGATCTGTAGGAACCAGCGCAGACAACGGAAAACGATCAACAGAATGTTTCGTTGACGTGACCTCGTCTGCCAAGTGATAAATTCAGCGGTGATCGTAGTTTATATGGCTTCCAGATGCCGATGGTTCTTGGGGAGAGGTACAGGTGGCGTTCGTCACAGGTGGCACGTGGCGCTCTGCTGACACAGCCCGTCCTGTTATATCTTCCTGATGTAGGACACACGCGCTTTAAATAAGCATGGTCGATGCACTGTTGACGCTGGTTCGCGGTAGTACTGCGCCGGATCTGTAGGAACCAGCGCAGGCAACGGAAAACGATCAACAGAGTGTTGCGTTGCCGGGACCTCATTTGCCGTGTGATGAATTCTGCGTTGATCGTAGTTTATGTGGCTTCCAGATGGCGATGGTTCTTGGGGAGAGGGACAGGTGGCGTTCGTCACATGTGGCACGTGGCGCTCTGCTGACACAGCCCGTCCTGTTATATCTTCCTGATGTAAGACACTCGCGCTTTAAATAAGCATGGTCGATGCACTGTTGACGCTGGTTCGCGGTAGTACTGCGCCGGATCTGTTGGAGTCTGCGTAGGCGACGGAAAACGATCAACAGAATGTTTCGTTGACGTGACCTCATTTGCCATGTGATGAATTCTGCGGTGATCGTAGTTTATGTGGCTTCCAGATGCCGATGGTTCATGGGGAGAGGGGCAGGTGGCGTTCGTCACAGGTGGCACGTGGCGTTCTGCTGACACAGCCCGTCCTGTTATATCTTCCTGATGTAAGACACGCGCGCTTTAAATAAGCATGGTCGATGCACTGTTGACGCTGGTTCGCGGTCGTACTGCGCCGGATCTGTTGGAGCCTGCGTAGACGACGGAAAACGATCAACAGAATGTTTCGTTGACGTGACCTCATTTGCCGTGTGATGAATTCTGCGGTGATCGTAGTCTATGTGGCTTCCAGATGGCGATGGTTCTTGGGGAGAGGGACAGGTGGCGTTCGTCACATGTGGCACGTGGCGCTCTGCTGACACAGCCCATCCTGTTATATCTTCCTGATGTAAGACACACGCGCTTTAAATAAGCATGGTCGATGCACTGTTGACGCTGGTTCGCGGTAGTACTGCGCCGGATCTGTTGGAGCCTGCGTAGGTGACGGAAAACGATCAACAGAATGTTTCGTTGACGTGACCTCATTTGCTATGTGATGAATTCTGCGGTGATCGTAGTTTATGTGGCTTCCAGATGCCGATGGTTCATGGGGAGAGGGGCAGGTGGCGTTCGTCACAGGTGGCACGTGGCGCTCTGCTGACACAGCCCGTCCAGTTATATCTTCCTGATGTAAGACACGCGCGCTTTAAATAAGCATGGTCGATGCACTGTTGACGCTGGTTCGCGGTAGTACTGCGCCGGATCTGTAGGAACCAGCGCAGGCAACGGAAAACGATCAACAGAATGTTGCGTTGCCGTGACCTCATTTGCCAAGTGATAAATTCTACGGTGATCGTAGTTTATATGGCTTCCAGATGCCGATGGTTCTTGGGAAGAGGGACAGGTGGCGTTCGTCACAGGTGGCACGTGGCGCTCTGCTGACACAGCCCGTCCTGTTATATCTTCCTGATGTAAGACACACGCGCTTTAATAAGCATGGTCGATGCACTGTTGACGCTGGTTCGCGGTAGTACTGCGCCGGATCTGTAGGAACCAGCGCAGGCAACGGAAAACGATCAAGAGAATGTTGCGTTGCCGTGACCTCGTCTGCCAAGTGATAAATTCAGCGGTGATCGTAGTTTATATGGCTTCCAGACGCCGATGGTTCTTGGGGAGAGGGACAGGTGCCGTTCGTCACAGGTGGCACGTGGCGCTCTGCTGACACAGCCCGTCCTGTTATATCTTCCTGATGTAGGACACACGCGCTTTAAATAAGCATGGTCAATGCACTGTTGACGCTGGTTCGCGGTAGTACTGCACCGGATCTGTAGGAACCATCGCAGGCAACGGAAAACGATCAACAGAATGTTGCGTTGCCGTGACCTCATTTGCCGTATGATGAATTCTGCGTTGATCGTAGTTTATGTGGCTTCCAGATGGCGATGGTTCTTGGGGAGAGGGACAGGTGGCGTTCGTCACATGTGGCACGTGGCGCTCTGCTGACCCAGCCCGTCCTGTTATATCTTCCTGATGTAAGACACGCGCGCTTTAAATAAGCATGGTCGATGCACTGTTGACGCTGGTTCGCGGTAGTACTGCGCCGGATCTGTTGGAGCCTGCGTAGGCGACGGAAAACGATCAACAGAATGTTTCGTTGACGTGACCTCATTTGCCAGGTGATGAATTCTGCGGTGATCGTAGTTTATGTGGCTTCCAGATGCCGATGGTTCATGGGGAGAGGGGCAGGTGGCGTTCGTCACAGGTGGCACGTGGCGCTCTGCTGACACAGCCCGTCCTGTCATATCTTCCTGATGTAAGACACGCGCGCTTTAAATAAGCATGGTCGATGCACTGTTGACGCTGGTTCGCGGTAGTACTGCGCCGGATCTGTAGGAACCAGCGCAGGCAACGGAAAACGATCAAGAGAATGTTGCGTTGCCGTGACCTCGTCTGCCAAGTGATAAATTCAGCGGTGATCGTAGTTTATATGGCTTCCAGACGCCGATGGTTCTTGGGGAGAGGGACTGGTGCTGTTCGTCACAGGTGGCACGTGGCGCTCTGCTGACACAGCCCGTCCTGTTATATCTCCCTGATGTAGGACACACGCGCTTTAAATAAGCATGGTCGATGCACTGTTGACGCTGGTTCGCGGTAGTACTGCGCCGGATCTGTAGGAACCAGCGCAGACAACGGAAAACGATCGACAGAATGTTTCGTTGACGTGACCTCGTCTGCCAAGTGATAAATTCAGCGGTGATCGTAGTTTATATGGCTTCCAGATGCCGATGTTTCTTGGGGAGAGGTACAGGTGGCGTTCGTCACAGGTGGCACGTGGCGCTCTGCTGACACAGCCCGTCCTGTTATATCTCCCTGATGTAGGACACACGCGCTTTAAATAAGCATGGTCGATGCACTGTTGACGCTGGTTCGCGGTAGTACTGCGCCGGATCTGTAGGAACGAGCGCAGACAACGGAAAACGATCAACAGAATGTTTCGTTGACGTGACCTCGTCTGCCAAGTGATAAATTCAGCGGTGATCGTAGTTTATATGGCTTCCAGATGCCGATGGTTCTTGGGGAGAGGTACAGGTGGCGTTCGTCACAGGTGGCACGTGGCGCTCTGCTGACACAGCCCGTCCTGTTATATCTTCCTGATGTAGGACACACGCGCTTTAAATAAGCATGGTCGATGCACTGTTGACGCTGGTTCGCGGTAGTACTGCGCCGGATCTGTAGGAACCATCGCAGGCCGCGGAAAACGATCAACAGAATGTTGCGTTGCCGTGACCTCATTTGCCGTGTGATGAATTCTGCGGTGATCGTAGTTTATGTGGCTTCCAGATGGCGATGGTTCTTGGGGAGAGGGACGGGTGGCGTTCGTCACATGTGGCACGTGGCGCTCTGCTGACACAGCCCGTCCTGTTATATCTTCCTGATGTAAGACACTCGCGTGTAAATAAGCATGGTCGATGCACTGTTGACGCTGGTTCGCGGTAGTACTGCGCCGGATCTGTAGGAGCCTGCGTAGGCGACGGAAAACGATCAACAGAATGTTTCGTTGACGTGACCTCATTTGCCATGTGATGAATTCTGCGGTGGTCGTAGTTTATGTGGCTTCCAGATGCCGATGGTTCATGGGGAGAGGGGCAGGTGGCGTTCGTCACAGGTGGCACGTGGCGCTCTGCTGACACAGCCCGTCCTGTTATATCTCCCTGATGTAAGACACGCGCGCTTTAAATAAGCATGGTCGATGCACTGTTGACGCTGGTTCGCGTTAGTACTGCGCCGGATCTGTAGCAACCAGCGCAGGCAACGGAAAACGATCAAGAGAATGTTGCGTTGCCGTGACCTCGTCTGCCAAGTGATAAATTCAGCGGTGATCGTAGTTTATATGGCTTCCAGACGCCGATGGTTCTTGGGGAGAGGGACAGCTGGCGTTCGTCACAGGTGGCACGTGGCGCTCTGCTGACACAGCCCGTCCTGTTATATCTCCCTGATGTAGGACACACGCGCTTTAAATAAGCATGGTCGATGCACTGTTGACACTGGTTCGCGGTAGTACTGCGCCGGATCTGTAGGAACCAGCGCAGACAACGCAAAACGATCAACAGAATGTTTCGTTGACGTGACCTCGTCTGCCAAGTGATAAATTCAGCGGTGATCGTAGTTTATATGGCTTCCAGGTGCCGATGGTTCTTGGGGAGAGGTACAGGTGGCGTTCGTCACAGGTGGCACGTGGCGCTCTGCTGACACAGCCCGTCCTGTTATATCTTCCTGATGTAGGACACACGCGCTTTAAATAAGCATGGTCGATGCACTGTTGACGCTGGTTCGCGGTAGTACTGCGCCGGATCTGTAGGAACCATCGCAGGCAACGGAAAACGATCAACAGAATGTTGCGTTGCCGTGACCTCATTTGCCGTATGATTAATTCTGCGGTGATCGTAGTTTATGTGGCTTCCAGATGGCGATGGTTCTTGGGGAGAGGGACAGGTGGCGTTCGTCACATGTGGCACGTGGCGCTCTGCTGACACAGCGCGTCCTGTTATATCTTCCTGATGTAAGACACTCGCGCTTTAAATCAGCATGGTCGATGCACTGTTGACGCTGGTTCGCGGTAGTACTGCGCAGGATCTGTTGGAGCCTGCGTAGGCGACGGAAAACGGTCAACAGAATGTTTCGTTGACGTGACCTCATTTGCCAGGTGATGAATTCAGCGGTGATCGTAGTTTATGTGGCTTCCAGACGCCGATGATTCATGGGGAGAGAGGCAGGTGGCGTTCGTCACAGGTGGCACGTGGCGCTCTGCTGACACAGCCCGTCCTGTTATATCTTCCTGATGTAAGACACGCGCGCTTTAAATAAGCATGGTCGATGCACTGTTGACGCTGGTTCGCGGTAGTACTGCGCCGGATCTGTAGGAACCAGCGCAGGCAACGGAAAACGATCAAGAGAATGTTGCGTTGCCGTGACCTCGTCTGCCAAGTGATAAATTCAGCGGTGATCGTAGTTTATATGGCTTCCAGATGCCGATGGTTCTTGGGGAGAGGTACAGGTGGCGTTCGTCACAGGTGGCACGTGGCGCTCTCCTGACACAGCCCGTCCTGTTATATCTTCCTGATGTAGGACATACGCGCTTTAAATAAGCATGGTCGATGCACTGTTGACGCTGGTTCGCGGTAGTACTGCGCCGGATCTGTAGGAACCAGCGCAGGCAACGGAAAACGATACCCAGAATGTTGCGTTGCCGCGACCTCATTTGCCGTGTGATGAATTCTGCGGTCATCGTAGTTTATGTGGCTTCCAGATGGCGATGGTTCTTGGGGAGAGGGACAGGTGGCGTTCGTCACATGTGGCACGTGGCGCTCTGCTGACACAGCCCGTCCTGTTATATCTTCCTGATGTAAGACACTCGCGCTTTAAATAAGCATGGTCGATGCACTGTTGACGCTGGTTCGCGGTAGTACTGCGCCGGATCTGTTGGAGCCTGCGTAGGCGACGGAAAACGATCAACAGAATGTTTCGTTGACGTGACCTCATTTGCCAAGTGATAAATTCTACGGTGATCGTAGTTTATATGGCTTCCAGATGCCGATGGTTCTTGGGGAGAGGGACAGGTGGCGTTCGTCACAGGTGGCACGTGGCGCTCGGCTGACACAGCCCATCCTGTTATATCTTCCTGATGTAAGACACACGCGCTTTAATAAGCATGGTCGATGCACTGTTGACGCTGGTTCTCGGTAGTACTGCGCCGGATCTGTAGGAACCAGCGCAGGCAACGGAAAACGATCAACAGAATGTTGCGTTGCCGTGACCTCATTTGCCAAGTGATAAATTCTGCGGTGATCGTAGTTTATATGGCTTCCATATGCCGATGGTTCTTGGGGAGAGGGACAGGCGACGTTCGTCACAGGTGGCACGTGGCGCTCTGCTGACACAGCCCGTCCTGTTATATCTTCCTGATGTAAGACACACGCGCTTTAAATAAGCATGGTCGATGCACTGTTGACGCTGGTTCGCGGTAGTACTGGGCTGGATCTGTAGGAACCAGCGCAGACAACGGAAAACGATTAACAGAATGTTGCGTTGCCGTGACCTCATTTGCCATGTGATGAATTCAGCGGTGATCGTAGTTTATATGGCTTCCAGATGCCGATGGTTCTTGGGGAGAGTGACAGGTGGCGTTCGTCACAGGTGGCACGTGGCGCTCTGCTGACACAGCCCGTCCTGTTATATCTCCCTGATGTAAGACACACGCGCTTTAAATAAGCATGGTCGATGCACTGTTGACGCTGGTTCGCGGTAGTACTGCGCCGGATCTGTAGGAACCAGCGCAGGCAACGGAAAACGATCGACAGAATGTTGCGTTGCCGTGACCTCATTTGCCATGTGATGAATTCTGCGGTGATCGTAGTTTAAGTGGCTTCCAGATGCCGATTGTTCTTGGGGAGAGGGACAGGTGGCGTTCGTCACAGGTGGCACGTGGCGCTCTGCTGATACAGCCCGTCCTGTTATATCTTCCTGATGTAAGACACGCGCGCTTTAAATAAGCATGGTCGATGCACTGTTGACGCTGGTTCGCGGTAGTACTGCGCCGGATCTGTTGGAACCAGCGCAGGCAACGGAAAACGATCAACAGAATGTTGCGTTGCCGTGGCCTCATTTGCCAAGTGATAAATTCCGCGGTGATCGTAGTTTATATGGCTTCCAGATGCCGATGGTTCTTGGGGAGAGGGACAGGTGGCGTTCGTCACAGGTGGCACGTGGCGCTTTGCTGACACAGCCCGTCCTGTTATATGTTCCTGATGTAAGACACACGCGCTTTAAATAAGCATGGTCGATGCACTGTTGACGCTGGTTCGCGGTAGTACTGCGCCGGATCTGCAGGAACCAGCGCAGACAACGGAAAACGAACAACAGAATGTTTCGTTGACGTGGCCTCGTCTGCCAAGTGATAAATTCAGCGGTGATCGTAGTTGATATGGCTTCCAGATGCCGATGGTTCTTGGGGAGAGGGACAGGTGGCGTTCGTCACAGGTGGCACGTGGCGCTCTGCTGACACAGCCCGTCCTGTTATATGTTCCTGATGTAAGACACACGCGCTTTAAATAAGCATGGTCGATGCACTGTTGACGCTGGTTCGCAGTAGTACTGCGCCGGATCTGTAGGAACCAGCGCAGGCAACGGAAAACGATCAACAGAATGTTGCGTTGCCGTGACCTCATTTGCCAAGTGATAAATTCTGCGTTGATCGTAGTTTATATGGCTTCCAGATGCCGATGGTTCTTGGGTGGAGGGACAGGTGGCGTTTGTCACAGGTGGCACGTGGCGCTCTGCTGACACAGCCCGTCCTGTTATATCTTCCTGATGTAAGACACTCGCGCTTTAAATAAGCATGGTCGAGGCACTGTTGACGCTGGTTCGCGGTAGTACTGCGCCGGATCTGTTGGAGCCTGCGTAGGCGACGGAAAACGATCAACAGAATGTTGCGTTGCCGTGACCTCATCTGCCTAGTGATGAATTCTGCGGTAATCCTAGTTTATGTGGCCTCCAGATGCCGATGGTTCTTGGGGAGATCGACAGGTGATGTTCGTCACCGGTGGCACGTGGCTCTCTGCTGACACCGCCAGTCCCGTTATATCTTCGTGATGTAAGGCACACGTGCTTTAAATAAGGATGGTCGATGCACTGCTGACGCTAGTTAGCTGCAGTACTGCGCCGGATCTGTAGGAACCAGCGCAGGCAACGGAAAACGATCAACAGAATGTTGCGTTGCCGTGACCTCATTTGCCAAGTGATAAATTCTGCGGTGATCGTAGTTTATATGGCTTCCATATGCCGATGGTTCTTGGGGAGAGGGACAGGCGACGTTCGTCACAGGTGGCACGTGGCGCTCTGCTGACACAGCCCGTCCTGTTATATCTTCCTGATGTAAGACACACGCGCTTTAAATAAGCATGGTCGATGCACTGTTGACGCTGGTTCGCGGTAGTACTGGGCTGGATCTGTAGGAACCAGCGCAGACAACGGAAAACGATTAACAGAATGTTGCGTTGCCGTGACCTCATTTGCCATGTGATGAATTCAGCGGTGATCGTAGTTTATATGGCTTCCAGATGCCGATGGTTCTTGGGGAGAGTGACAGGTGGCGTTCGTCACAGGTGGCACGTGGCGCTCTGCTGACACAGCCCGTCCTGTTATATCTCCCTGATGTAAGACACACGCGCTTTAAATAAGCATGGTCGATGCACTGTTGACGCTGGTTCGCGGTAGTACTGCGCCGGATCTGTAGGAACCAGCGCAGGCAACGGAAAACGATCGACAGAATGTTGCGTTGCCGTGACCTCATTTGCCATGTGATGAATTCTGCGGTGATCGTAGTTTAAGTGGCTTCCAGATGCCGATTGTTCTTGGGGAGAGGGACAGGTGGCGTTCGTCACAGGTGGCACGTGGCGCTCTGCTGATACAGCCCGTCCTGTTATATCTTCCTGATGTAAGACACGCGCGCTTTAAATAAGCATGGTCGATGCACTGTTGACGCTGGTTCGCGGTAGTACTGCGCCGGATCTGTAGGAACCAGCGCAGGCAACGGAAAACGATCAACAGAATGTTGCGTTGCCGTGGCCTCATTTGCCAAGTGATAAATTCCGCGGTGATCGTAGTTTATATGGCTTCCAGATGCCGATGGTTCTTGGGGAGAGGGACAGGTGGCGTTCGTCACAGGTGGCACGTGGCGCTTTGCTGACACAGCCCGTCCTGTTATATGTTCCTGATGTAAGACACACGCGCTTTAAATAAGCATGGTCGATGCACTGTTGACGCTGGTTCGCGGTAGTACTGCGCCGGATCTGCAGGAACCAGCGCAGACAACGGAAAACGAACAACAGAATGTTTCGTTGACGTGGCCTCGTCTGCCAAGTGATAAATTCAGCGGTGATCGTAGTTGATATGGCTTCCAGATGCCGATGGTTCTTGGGGAGAGGGACAGGTGGCGTTCGTCACAGGTGGCACGTGGCGCTCTGCTGACACAGCCCGTCCTGTTATATGTTCCTGATGTAAGACACACGCGCTTTAAATAAGCATGGTCGATGCACTGTTGACGCTGGTTCGCGGTAGTACTGCGCCGGATCTGTAGGAACCAGCGCAGGCAACGGAAAACGATCAACAGAATGTTGCGTTGCCGTGACCTCATTTGCCAAGTGATAAATTCTGCGTTGATCGTAGTTTATATGGCTTCCAGATGCCGATGGTTCTTGGGTGGAGGGACAGGTGGCGTTTGTCACAGGTGGCACGTGGCGCTCTGCTGACACAGCCCGTCCAGTTATATCTTCCTGATGTAATACACACGCGCTTTAAATAAGCATGGTCGATGTACTGTTGACGCTGGTTCGCGGTAGTACTGCGCGGGATCTGTAGGAGCCTGCGTAGGCGACGGAAAACGATCAACAGAATGTTGCGTTGCCGTGACCTCATCTGCCTAGTGATGAATTCTGCGGTAATCCTAGTTTATGTGGCCTCCAGATGCCGATGGTTCTTGGGGAGATCGACAGGTGATGTTCGTCACCGGTGGCACGTGGCTCTCTGCTGACACCGCCAGTCCCGTTATATCTTCGTGATGTAAGGCACACGTGCTTTAAATAAGGATGGTCGATGCACTGCTGACGCTAGTTAGCTGCAGTACTGAGCCGGATCTGTAGGAACCATCGCATATAGTTGTATCATCTCGAATATGGCGCTGTAGCGACGAAATTCAGAGATTGACCATTACAGCTGGTAAATAAACATGACTGCTGAAATTCGGTTGGTGCTAGAAAGCTCGAATACTAATCGCACAACTGTGAACAGTATCGTGAGATTACCTTTGTTGATTTACCAAGCTAAATTTATCCAGTTGTGAAACTTCTATGGAAGCCGATACGTTCAAAATAACGTGGTACATTGGCGGTTCACAGGGTTTAGCACTATCTGTGAGACGAGGCAACACTTCCGATGGAGAAAAAATTGATTCACACTGTTTTTATTGAAAAAAGAAGTCACGTTATTTAAGTTGTCGAAGGCGCAAAAAGTTGTGAACTTCAGCACTGAAAAAAATGGCGCCACCGTCGGCGTGACGAGGCATGAGGGATTACGTGGACACAGCGGCCGGGTCGGCTGCGTCGGAAGCGCCGAAGCGAGCTGTAAACGAAAGTTTAAAGTCACACCTGCGCCGCGCTTCTGATTAAGTGGTGAGGCTTTCTCGCCTTCCCTATCTGCTTGACAACATTTGAAAGTACTATAATAGGTAGTGGCTGCCTTTAGACGCGTGCAACAAGGTATTCTGCTGCTCGGTGCCGCAGTTCCAGACGCAGGCAACGGAGCCCGTTGTCAGCCTTATTCACACGTAGCCGCAGGGAATGGCGCTGCGTGAAGCTTGGCTGGTGAAACTTAGAACCGGCAGACAGCCATCGGCTACAACTCTGGTATGCAGCAAGCACAGACGCGAAGAAGATTACTGCTACGGCGCCGGGCTGGTGCGATTTTCGAGGAGTCGGAGAAAACGCGCAGTGAGACGCTCGCCCGCGCCCGCTGCCCGGCTAATATGTCATGACGGTTTGGTCTATGAACTTGCTGATGCTAGATACTGGCAAGTTCACTGGAACGGAAAGGGAGCGGTAAGACGCACAATAAAAAGACATGGCATATGGTCATGTTTGTGCTATGAATTATTGCACTGTATTACAAAAAAGAACAGAGAGAAATCGCAAGCTGAGAAGACAGATAAACATAGAGTGCTAAATAATATTTAAATGTCCAAGAATTTAGAAGACAAAGAAAGATTGAACTTCCGCGATGGCACATCACAGTCGCCTTAATCATCGCAGTCTCTATCACGAAATTACTTTTGAAGGTTCTGATAGCGTCCACGCAACAATGGTTGCTAGTGTGCTGCCAGATGCTCATATGCTGCGGCCTAAAGCTCACCGCGAGGTGCGAAGAGGCGCTCACAGCGAAAGCAAAACACTGTACGCGGACATGCATGCAGACGCGCAGTCGGTCGCTGAGAACCAGTGCGATCGCTGCATTGAGGCTTCGTTCATTTATGCCCCATTTGGTTATACAGACAGCCCACTAGAATAACATATTTCACACAGTTTACTCTCAGCGTTTGCCTACCTTTCACGCAATAAGCCGGTTCGGGAGGCTTCATCGCGGCGACCGCGCGCCGTGGCGTTCACTGTGCGTATTCGGTAAAGAGATAGTGTCTGTAAACGATTCTGTGCTTTCAGTTTGCCCAAGATTATTATATCGACAATCAAAAACCTCCCTCGTTTTGAGAGTCCCTGCATAAATGCCCAGGAGGGTTGCCGCGTGGTGTTTTTATTGAGCGCCGTAAGCGAAACCTATGAGCAGCGCACCACGTGATCCCTCATACTACGCAAGGGAAGCGCTTGCGACAGATGGCGACTCCGTAACTCCAATATTCACATGTCCTGCAATTCAGCGCAAATTCCGATTTGAGCTTTTAATTGTATAGTCTAGTAGAGCTGGATATGAGGAGTGTCAGCAAGATTTCGGGGAATATTTTTAGAGTTCTTGCATGGTGCAGCGCTGCATCGTTTTGCCTAGCTTTATTTTATTTTATTGTATTTTTCGATATGTATTACGCTAAATCTTCCGAAAAACGAAGATAATTTTGCTCCCACGAACAAAAAGAGTAGGTTTGCATTGCTTGCTTCATATATTCTACATCCTTAAAGGGAGTTTTATACATAACACAATCGAAACGTCTTTGCGAGCTCTACGCCCCAGTTGTCGCTTGCTTTTATCTCTTGCTCCACTTGCAGTTTTTAAACGGAAAGTTTTACTAACTACGTCGAGCCGAATTTCGCGGACGCCAGCAATTTTACCCTCATTTGACCGCAGCAGCGCCATAGCCTTGGCAACGCATCACATGACTCGCGGCGCCAAGCTCCGCCGCCGGCTTGGCGCATGCGCTCTCTGCAGCTGGGTCGCCGCCTGGCCACGTGACTCACCGCGCGCCTGGCTAAGACGAAGACCGCGCTCACCTAATCAGTGCGAGCTTGGCTATGGGTGCCAGCGAGGCCGGGCCGCCTTCTCTGAGCGTTGCGCAGGAGCGGGAGGCTTTGAGTCGTCGTCGCCAAGCGGTGTCTGACCACCCCGCTCATATTGCACGGCGAACTGTTTCACTAGAGAGGGTCAGGAACGCAAAAGGCGTCGCACCATCTAGATCAATGTGGCGACCGCGTTCGCGCACTGTCCGCTTGTGCTTCGACGCTGCGCATGTACTCGGCGTCTCTTTGCTGTCTAGCACTTGCGCTTTCCCTGTGAAACAAGAGGCGTCGCACCGTCGAACGATGCGTGTCTGCCCAAGCCTAATCAGAGTCATGTCTAGGCTCCGATTTCGGCACATCCGTTATACCTGGCTTAATGATGATTTTATACCCAAGTATTATAATTGCACGTAAATCAAAGGTTAACCTAGTGAAACGAAGACTTAACCAGAGTAAACCAAGCTTTCGTTTTGCACATCCAGGGTTAGCTAAGCTAAGCCCATGTTCGAATACGTACAGTGACTGCTTACTGCGCGCGGTCGCTGCGAGGGAGTCCCCCGAACCGGCTGCTTGCGTGAAAGGTAGGCAACGGCTGAGAGCAAACTATAATAAGTGTGTGGTTATAGTAAGCTGTCTCTACAACCGAGTGGAGCATAACAGAATCAAGCGTCAATGCAGCAATCGCACGGGTTCGCAGCGGCCGGCTGCGCTTCTTCTTCATGCGCAGTGCACAGTGCAGAGTGTTTCGCTTTCGCTGCCAGCCCATTTTCGCACCGTGCCGCGAGATTGGCTGTGGAATGTTAGCATTGTTGCACGGATGCTATCAGAGCTGTTCTAAAGTGATTTCGTAATAACTCACGACGCCTACGACGCCTACGGCGACTCGTGATGTGCTGTCGCGACGACTCAACCTTTTTTTCTGTTTTCTTTCTTCTAAATTATTTGGCGTTTCAGTAACATTATTTCACAAGGTGCGTCACCCTTTAGGTTGATCGGTCTTCTCAGCGAGCAATTTACCGCTGCTTCTTTTTCTTATTAGAGTGCATTTTATCTTTGGTGCTAACACAAACATTAGCATATGCCATACCTTTTATTAATGTGCGTCTAACCGGTCCCTTTCCATTCGAGTGAACTTTCCAGTGTCTAGCATCAACAAGTCCATAAACCAGAGCTTCATTAAAGGTTAACCAGAGCCCAAATTGAGGGTTAACCAAGTGAAAACAATACGTAACCAGGCTAAACAAAGTTTTCGCTTTGCATATCCAGAGTTAGCTCAGCTAAGCCGCAGCCAACTTTTTGTGAAAAGTGGTTTACATCCCATATACTTTTGAGTCCACAATACCAAAAGCTCTCTAATGGTCAATGTAAGCAGAGATCTTCATTACACAGAAGATGCCCTTCAACTAAGTTTAGGCCTCTAGTGACAGAAGTGTGGGGCCGAATCCATCCATTCATCGTGTGCGCACACTCAATATTTCTTTGCATTTATGTCGTCATGCTTTAGTTAAAAAAAAAATATTTGAAAGGTCCCTGTGACGAAGCTTTGCTCTTTTTGGGCGCCTTCAATATTTCGGCACTATTTTATGCAGAGGCCCCGCTACGATTTTGATTGTGCTTGCTGATAAAGGCAAGCTTAACTGCGTGCTGAATTTTTATGTTTCGGTAGTTCCAAGTTTTTAGAGCCCCAGATTTTATTAGGCTATCTTTATTTAAAAAATATCAGCATCAGGTAACTCCTACACCCAGAATCATCATCATGACTATCATCATAATTTATTGTCCCTTAAAAAAGTACCCTATTCAAGGTATTACATAAGGGGGCGGGGCAACAGCATAAATGCACATTATGGTCATTATTATATAAACGTTAACTTATTTATACAACGGTAAAGAAAATTTAGTATACATGCTAGAAGACGATGGGCGAGAAAAAACAACAAGAACAAAATAAAAGTAAGGCAAAAGTGATAGCAGCACCGATGGTAGAACTGGCAGCACAACCGGCACTACAACATAGCAGTAAAAAAGTGTAGACGTTAGCGTAAAGGCGCAGTAGTGGTAGGTTAAGGGTTTAAATAAAATGACAATAGGTTCCTAAATTTATCTGAATCACTTTCATTAACTATATCGTCGGGTAGTGGGTTCCATAGTTCAATAGCTGTGGGTAGAGTGAGTGAGTAAAGGCTTTATTTGAAAACAAGGTATCGACGGATGACCTTGTTAGGCAGCCACGAGCCCCTGGGCCCGGGCGGCTTCTTCAGCTCTCTTGATGACCTTGGCTTGCAGGTCAGGGCCGGAGCTGAGCAACACGGCCTCCCACTGCTCAGTATTACTTATTTCGTGATTTGTGAGGTTTTCAGCTGGGCACGACCACATAATATGGAACAGATCCGCTTTTTTCTTGCAATGGTTCCATGTATTAGGGTATTGGTCCGGGTAGTAGTAGTTATAGGCCACGAGGTTGGGGTAGGTCTTCGTCTGAAGTCGCCTCCAAGCTACTTCTCGTCGCTGTTAAGCGATTTGTGTGCTGGCGGGTATACTGCTCTGGCTAACCTGTAGTGCTGAGTTATTTCCTGGTAACTGATCATGCGATTCCTCTCTGATCCTAGCGTGAGCCGTACGGGTGCTCGGTTGGCGAGTCCTCGAGCTGCGGTATGGGCGGCATCGTTGCCGGGTGGGGAGGAGTGTGCTGGTGCCCAAGTGAACTGGATCGGTCGTTGGTGTTGGTTGGTGTCTAGTATGTGTTTTACGGGAACCGAGACCCGACCTTTCGCAAGATAGCGTACTGGTGCTCTGGAATCGCTAACAATGTAACGACAATGTGTGGAGGCTATTGCCAGAGCGATGGCCGCCTCTCGCGCTGTTTCAGTGCTTCTGGTACGGATTGAACCACCAGCGCGTATTTGACCTGAGGAGACCACCACTGCGAGGGACACACAGTTGCGTTCTATGTATTCTGCTGCGTCGACATAGACTACGTCTTTGAAGGCGTGTAATTTCTGATGCAGGGCTTTGGACCATACGTCCCTCCTTTCCTTGTGGAATTCGGGGTGCATATTTTTAGGCAATAGATTAATTTGGAGATGGCACCTATAATCGTGAGGAATGTCTGTTTTAGTGCTTTGAGTCGACTCGTAGTTGATGCTGACATTCAGGAGAATGTTTCGCCCGGTGGCACCCTGAGCTACCATGTCGTATTTCGCGTTGAGTTAGCCTTTCTGAGCTAACCTTTCGCACTAGTTCCTCGAGGGTGTTGTCCACACCTAGGGATAGCAATTCAGTGTTGGCTGTTTTTATAGGTAGCCCAAGAGCCTGTTTATAGCCACTCCGGATAATTCCCTCTATTTTCTCTTTCTCAACCGCTTTGAGGCAGAGGTACGGGGTGATGTAGATGATGCGGCAAAGCACGAAGGCTTGTACCAACATTCTTTCATGCCAGAGCGTCGGTTGGCAATGCTTGAGGTCAGTAGCAGTAGGTAAAAAAGATTTGTTGCAGCCATTGGATCTACCATGCAGGTGTTGTAGACTCACGTTGTTAAACAGATGGTGAAAAGTGCAGTTGGGTGGAAGTAGAATAGTGTTCCTGAGGTGGGAGAAATTATTGCACAGTTTGTGGAAAAGGGAAAGTTCTGAAATCTTCCTTACGAAATGTTAGACTAGGGATGCTGAGGGTTGATTTAATGCCACTTATATGCCAGTCAGAGATTGAAGCGATAAAACGCGCCGCACGATTCTGCACTGCTTCAAGCGATTTAATAGGGTAAGTATGGAGAGGACTCGAAATTTCTGAGGTATACTCAAGTTTAGTCCGAATGAACGTTTCATAGGCGAGCTCGAATACAGAAAAAGTAGAAGGAAAAATCGATCCTCTAAGGAGGCCAAGTAATTTAGGACAGTCGTTTATTAGATTCGTTATGTCTGCAGAACACCTAAGTTGATTGGTGATAGTAACGCCGAGATAACGGTAAGAGTGAGGGATGTAAAATTAGGAGAGTGCTGGCGGTTTATAGCTTGCCGCTTGCAAGTGACACACATCTACTTGCATTTGGAAACGTGGAGGGACCTAAGCCAAAGAGATAACCAAATTGCTAATTTCCTTAGGTCTTCCCGGAGTATTAGTTGGTCTTTTTGGGAGGATTCATCTCTTATTCGACATAACCTTGCATATGCTGCTATTCTTTGAAATCCACGCACAAAATTTAAAGTGGGTGCCCTCGAAAGGATCCAGTGGGAAGGTTCATGGCTTATTTAGTGAAAGTATCGGCAGACACACTCCCCGACCATTTTAATGCGTCAATAAGACATTCAAACATTGCCGCTTCGGCACAAGATTCAGAGGTTGAAGTTTCTTTTTCAGCTGAAGCACATGAAATGTGCTTTAAATCTAGATTATTATATACCGCCTCTTTTCACCAGAGAAACAAGGCATCACCATGCTGAATATCTTACCCTTTTTAGCGCCAGAACAAATGCGTTCAAATCTTCTTTTTTTTCCGCGCACGGTAAATGACTGGAACATTCATCCATCGGCATGGCTGCACAGCACTGAGATAATCGAGCAAACGGTTACATAGGACGTAGTGATATCTTTTTTTTTCTTTTCTGTTTTGTTGGTGCCTTACATTAGTATACACTTCTATTTTGTGGTACCATGTTACCTTATGCATATGCGTCTCCATTTGCTTGGTTGTAGTCGGTATGTTGCTGCTTGGCTTTTATTAAAGCATTTCGTGCATTTCTTTACTAGCTTGGCATTTATTATAGAGCTTATCGGTGTGAAAGCACCCTCTATTAGTTTGTTTTTGTTATCACACTTTCTACCTTATTTCTTGTTGTTGCTGTTACAATACTTGGTGTTAATGTGTTGATCCATCTGAATTGCATGTTACATTGTATTAGTTGAACGTGAACCCCGTGCTGAAAACAGAGCATTACCCGCTTCCGCTACTAGAACACTTGTTCGCAGGTTCAGAGGGCTTGAGTGTTTCTTGCATTTTGGATCTAGCCTCTGCATACCAGCAAGTAGAGCTATGCGAAGACTCCAAGTCACTCTTGACGATAAACACGCATAAAAGTCTCTTTCAATACCAGCGTCGGCCCTTTGGCATTGCAAGCGCTCCGGCAGTATTCCAGTCGCTCATGGACATAATTCTCAGTGGTATTCCTCACGTAGGATGCTACATTGATGATCCAATCGTTGGGGGTGGACGTCGGACTGTCGAGAGCGGCTAGAACAAGTACTGCGGTTTCAGGCCCACAATGTAACTCTTCAAAAGGAAAAATGCAAGTTTTTTTCAAAGGGAAGTTTGGTACCTGGGCCACAGTACCTGGGCTACGGTACCTTGTCTACCCTGGGATATCTGAAGCCGGAACCCAGCCTTTGGGATCAAAAGTTGAAGCAATTACGGCTGCGCCAGAACCCTCAAACGCTACGGAATTGAAATCATTCATGGGCATGGTGACCTTTTATTCCAAGTTCCTGTCGAACTTGGCGACCGTGGCAGCACCGCTGTACGCTCTTTTAAAGAAAGGCCTGCGGTGGCACTGGTCCAATAAATGCGCTGCTGCTTTCCACAAAACAAAGAAGCTGCTCACGTCGAGCCCAGTACACTGCTACTACAACCTAAAGCGACCGCTTGTACTAGGTTGCGATGCATCCCAGTACGGACTGGGCGCAGTGATTTCGTATGTGCAACCAAACGGGGACGAAAGGCCCATTGCGTTTGCCTTTCGAACATTATCGGCGGCGGAACGCGCGTACTCGCAAATTGAAAGAGAAGCGTTGGCCATAATATATGAGTTGAAGTTTCATCGATATCTGTACGGCCGTCGTGTTACGTTTTTCACGGACCACCAGCCGTTACTCGGCATTCTAGGTGCCTGCAAGCCAATACCAACTTTGGCCACTGCGCGCATGCAACGATGGGCGCTTATCTTGGCGGGATATCGTTAGGAGCTTAGGTATCGGAAAGGGTCCCAAATAGAAGTGCCTGATGCGTTATCGAGATTGCCACTTCCATGTCAAGCAAAGGATAAAGTGGCCGACTGTTTGGCAGTTTTAAACGAGGCCGTTGTCAGCCAGAGATGTCGCCACCGCTACCAGACCGGACAAAGTGCTGTGCAAGGTTGCTGAACTTACGCTTAGTGGATGGCCACTGCAAGTAGAAGCCGAGCTACGACCATACCACACCAGACGAATGCAACTATCGCTACAGCACGGATGCGTGACATAGGGTACCAGGGTTGTTGTTCCGCCCAAACTGCAAGAATATGTGTAGGCATTACTGCATGCTGAGCACCCTGCAACAGTCTGAATGAAGATGTTAGCTCGCGGCCTAGTGTGGTGGCCTGGGCTTGACGCAGCCATCGAAACCGTCGTGAAAAGTTGCAAAATCTGTCAAGCAACGCAGAGTAGCGCTCTCCGCGCCCCCTTTGGAACCCTGGCCATTTCCCGCTCGCTGCTGGCAAAGAGTACACGTTGATTTTTTCGAGTGCGAAGGCGCTTCATTCTTGCTGTGTGTCTACTCTTATTCGAAGTCGATTGATGTCTTTCACATAAAATCGACAACGGCCTTGAACACCGTTGAACGGCTTCGTACCCTCTGTGCTGCATACGGCTTGTCGGAACAGCGAGTGTCAGATAAGGACCCCCAGTTTACGGCGCGAGAGTTCAATGATTTTCTCATTGATCTTTGTAGGTTTCGTCCTGCTTTTCTTGTATAGAATTAAGGTAGCTATACAACCCCTGTAGATATATTCCAAGGTATTTATGTAAACGTTCTGTACTCCTTGATTATGTAATGCCGCTATAAGTGTTTGTATGTCTGCTGAATCAAATGCCTTTTTCGTAAATTAAAGCCATATAGAGAGGCTTATTATACTCTGCGGATTTCTCGATTACGTGATTAATGATATGGATGTGATCCATTGTAGAGTATCCCATCCTGAAGATAGCCTGTTCCCTTGGTTGAATAAAGTCCAGTGTTACCCTCATTCTATTGGAGATTACTTTGGTAAATATTTTATTTAATACTGGGAATAAGATAATGGGCTGATAATTTTTCAATTCTTTAACGTCTCCCTTTTAATGGATTAGTATGATGTTTGCATTCTTACAGTTTTATGGGACCCTTGCAGTCGATAGACACTTCGTATAAAGCCCCGCCAGTTTTCCAAGCATTATGTGTCCTCCATCTTTGATTAAATCGACTGTTATTCCATCTTCTCCTGTCGCTCTTCCTCGTTTCATGTCTTGCTGGGCCACTCTGACCTCATCGCTAGTAATAGGGGTTTATGTGTCCTGTTCATTAGGTTTTGTAATTGAGGTATCCTGACTCCTCTGGGTACTGTGCAGCTCAGTGTTGAAATATTCCGCTGCGTTTACTATATCTTCGAGATTGCTGGTCATATTACCCTGCTTGTCTTTTAGTGCATACATTTGGTTTGTCCTACCCCAAGTTTCTTTCTCATTGATTTCAGGCTCCGTCCATTTTTTACGGCTTCTGCAGTCTTTCGCACGTTATAGTTTCGAATATCACTTATTTTCACCTTGTTGATCAGTTTTGACAGTTCTGCGAATTCTATCCTATCTCTTGAATTGGACACTTTCATTTTTTGTGGTTTCTTTATTAGGCCCTTTGTTACTTGGGAGAGCTTGGTTACTGGTGGCCTTGGCGCCTTGCCTCCCACTTCAATTCCGGCCTCTGAAGCCAACCTAGTTAGGGTTTAATTCATTAGCTCTATTTCATCATCATCTCTCTGTTGTAAAGCTGCACATTTGTTTGCAAGTACCAGCCCCAATTTGTCTGCTTTTACCCTTACTGCCTCTAGGTTGACCTGCTTCTCCTTGACCAATTTAGCTCTTTCGCTCTTCAAATTGAGGTGAATCCTAGCCCTCACTAACCTTTGATCACTGCACTTTATCCTACCTATCACTTCTACATCCTGCACTATGCTGAGATAACCAGAAAGTATGAAGCCAATTTCATTTCTTGTTTCGCCTGTAGGGCTTTTCCAGGTCCACTTTCTGTCGCTACGCTTCTTGAGAAAAGCGTTCATCATTCGAAGCTTATTCCTTTACGCGAATTCATCTGGCATCTCTCCTCTAGCATTCCTAGTATCGACGCCGTAGTTGCCAATTGCTTATTCCTTAGCCTGATTTTTCCCCACTTTTGCACAGAAGTCGCCAATTACTATAGTATACTGAGTTTGCACTTTTCTCAACACTAATTCAACATCCTCATAAAACTCATCTACTTCCTCATCATCGTGACCGGATGTTGGAGCGTAGACTTGTACTACCTTTAATCTATACCTCTTATTAAGCTTACCTCTACTTAAGCGAAAAAATCTATAAATCCATCAAAACTTTTCTGAAAGAACAGACAGCCACAGTGGGGATAGGCAACTTACGCTCTGAGAAATTTGACATACCGCGAAAGGGAACGCCACAAGACTCCTTCATTTCGCCGATGCTATTCAATCTGGCGATGAGCTCGCTACCGAAGCAACTGAATCAAATAGAAGGGATTGGTCACGCAATATACGCTGACGACCTCACCATCTGGACTATGGAAGGGTCAACAGGAAAACAGCAAGACGCTCTGCAAGAAGCGGTTGACACTACGGAAAAGTACTGGAAGCATGTGGACTGACGTGCGCACCTGAAAAGTCAGAGCTCTTGGTGCTAAGAAAGCACACAAGAGGCCGACAACCGCAGCAGATACCAGACCCGATAGTGAAGGTGGGAGGCATCATGATTCCGCAGGTTACGACACTCCGGATCCTCGGGCTCCTGATTCAAAAGGCCGGGGCCGGGGGAGCAGAGTTGAAAAATATTCAGAGAACAGTGCAACAAATAACACACGTTATCAAAAGAGTGACGAGCAAAAGTCACGGACTCGAGGAAGAAGACTGCGTGAGAATGATACAAGCGCTGCTCACGAGCATCCTCACGTACGGGACCCCATACGTTGACACGAAGAACAGCCAACGAAACAAAGTAAGCGCCCTCATCAGGAAATCCTACAAAATTGCCTTGGGGCCTGTCCCCCTCCGCGTCCACAGTGAAACTACTCAAAATGGGAGTCCACAACACGTGGGAAGAGCTCGTGGAAGCACACAGCGTCAACCAACTGGAAAGACTAAAGCTGACAAAGACGGCAAGAGCCCTACTCCAAGATCTGGGCTACCAAGTCGAGGATGAAAGGCACCTACCTCAGCGTATCCCACACGAGAACAGAGACAGGCTACACACAAGTACCATTCCCAGAAACATGCATCCCGAGTACGACAGGGAAAGGAGACAGGCGAGAATACAGGCGCTCAAGCACATACTCGAACGCATCAACAGCAAAGGCAGCAAAGAAGAAAATGTGAGTTACACGGACGCAGCTGCGTACAAAACAAACGACCGATTTGCAATCAGCTTGGTCGACGAGAAGGGCGAACAACTTAAAGCCACATTCATACGTGCCAAGGACGCGAGCTCAGCGGAAGAGCTGGGCATAGCCCTGGCCATCGCAACGAGCAAGAAGACCCTGGTTACCGTGGTGACGGACTCGCAACAAGCATGCAGAAGGTATATGAACGGAAGGATCGGAAAGGCAGCACTTCGGGTCTTGAACAACATCGAGATAGAAGCAGCGCAAATCCTCTGGACGCCGGGACACGAGTCTCTCGCGGGGAACCAGGCGGCGCACGCCGTGGCTCGAGAACGTGCACGCCGAGCCATATCCGACACGCAGAGAACACGGACCAACGACTGTGACGAGGATGATGAACGGATATCCAAGAAGTACTCGGATATCTTGGCGCACTACAGGAAGCAGAGGCGTCGCTACCCACCGGCGCATAAGACGATGAGTAGAGAACAAGCGGTAACCTGGAGAAGACTCCACGCTGGAACCTACCCACACGGAACACTGCTGGACGCCATGCATCCGGGCACCTACGAGCGAGACTGCAATTTCTGCCCGCCGGACACGCCCAACGCCTTGGGCCATATGGTGCTGGGGCGCAAAAATAATCGAAAAGCACCACCCTCATCATCACCACCAGGCGATAACATGCAGAAAGCAGCAGATTCAGAGGAAGAATTGGAAGACCACCGGGAGGCTGTGCTGATGACGCAAGACCCTGACAGCCAGCTGCGGTCAGTGAACAGGGCTCGGGCGGCAGCAGCGAGCCATGGCTACCTGGACTGAGGAGGCCAACCACCTTCGGGCTCAAGAAGCCTGGTCTAACAATAAAGTTTACTTCTCTCTCTCTCTCTTATTAGGCTTGATTACCACTACAGCTACCCTTTCATTAATGCTGTAGAATTCGTCAATGTTGCCCGCTACGTCCTTATGAATTAGGAATCCTACAAGGTATTGCTTCCTATCTAGGAAACCTCTATAGCAGAGAACACGTCCGTTATTCAGCAATGTATAAGCCTCGCCAGTGCTTCTAATCTCACTAAAGCCGATGATATCCCAAACAATGTCTGATAATTCCTTAAAGAGTCCTGCTAAGCTAGCCTTACTCGAGAGGGTTCGGGTGTTAAACGTTGCAAGGGTCAGTTTCCATCGGAGGCCTATCCGTATCCAGAGATCCTTAGCCCCCTCTGCTGCGTTACAGGTCTGACCACCGCGTTGGTCAGGTGCTCCGCGGGCGCTGGGGACTAAAGGACATTGGGTAATTGAGTGAGCCATTTGGGAAGGGGTGGCCGAATACTGAACCAGAGTGGCGAATTCCTGATCTGGTAAGGGAGTGTCTTGTTGAAGCTTTGTGGGCTTTCCTAATTTGGTTATACCTGGATTAGTATAGCCCAACTCGCTCTCGGCATCTTTTGCCGGTTACAGGCGTCACTCCAAGCCTGCGGATGTTGTGTACTGGAAGAGGTCAGTTTCAAGCTCACCATGGTAAAAAAAAATGAAAGAAAAGAAGAAAAAAAAAAGAAAGAAATAACGTTTATAGCGGAATTCGAACTTCCCACTATGGCAACCGAGCATTCGAAATAGCTCAATCAGCTAATCCCACAGGCGCCGAGGCTACCTTATCGCCCGAATGTACAGCCCCGAGGCCCCTACGTGCCTAAACATTTCCTTGATTTGTCGGCGATAGATGCCTTTGGTAGATGGGTAACTCGATATACAACGATTTTGAAACGGTTCTGCCCTCGCAGTTCCGCAATCGCACATAGGCAGCATGCCGAGAATCTGGCTAGGTGTAAGGCATCTCGGCCGCCTTTGACAGCGCTGAGAACGTGGAGGGTTAAGATAGTGGTGGAAAATTGGTCGCTTCTCCCACCGGAAATGTGAGAGAAGCGACCATATACATATATACACACGGGGCACCTCCATCTTGTATTCCTTGAAGGCTGAGCTGAGGAGAATGGATAAGCTGCTCCGTCGTATGCACACATGTATATACACACCTGCATACACGAAAACTTTCGCTCACGGGCAAATCGGAAAAGTGCGAAGCCGGATTTTTCTACGGCTCGGAGCTAAATACCGCGCTACTCTAATTTAAAAACGATAATAACAGCAATAACATGCAGGCACAATGCTTCTAATTTTCCAACAATTCGGAATAGTAGAAGACGCAATGTACTGAGTGAAAACCAATTGCAAGAAGCATCTAGATTGCGATTTGGTGCCCTTTAAGGCTTTAGTCGTTATGCTGTTTGGGCCTGGCGCAAAGGAAAGTATAAGGTCATCGAATAAAGTGGAGAATCCTTGAGTAGTTATTATAACAACCGGTATTTCTGAATAGTGAGTAGATGGCAACGTAGGAATATTACTAGCAGGTTCATTAGTGAAGACCTATCAAAAACAAGAGGTATGGTAACGGGGCACTCAATTTCTTCTATCTCCAGCAATAATAAACCAACATGAAAAAATTGCTTCGGCCAAACAATCCCTAGATGAGGTTTTGTACCTTGCACTGTATCATTAAAACTTGCGATGTGCCATGGTGACGAGAGCTCTAAGCTCCCAGAACAAAAATGAAAATGCAGCCGTTTCACAGAAAAGGAAAGTTTTTGTATTTGCAGCAATATCAGCGTACACGATTTGCAGTTGCAACGTCTTGCCTCGCCGGACGAGCGAACTGTTTATTTAAACGCTGAAAATTTAGTCTGACTAGCATTTTTCGCAGGCGAAGGGAAGCGAGCGACGGAGTTTGCAAGATACATACCTCAGTGAAAATTTTGTGCAAGAAAAATAACTGTACATCTTAAGCGTGCGCATTTTTTCAACGAATGTATTTGTTTCAGAGATAAGAAAAATATTGGCTGAGACGAGGTGCAATATAGGACTCCAAGTTCTAAGTTCTAAGTTTAAGATTGTTCTAAGTTTAAGATTGTTCTAAGTTTAAGTTTAAGTTCTAAGTTTAAGATTGCAAAATATCATAAACTTCTTACCCTCTCATATTCTTAGAGCCTTAGTATAGAGCATTGTAAACAGTAATAAAATTAACTTATTTTATTGCGAAGCGCAATCAGTTCCACCTCGTTAGGAATAAGTTCTCCGATGTGTGAGACAGGCAGCCAAGACCGTGAGTTGTTTGGTGAACCGCGTTGCACACGCTACTAGTGAATCCCCGGTAAGCGCCTGACAGTTTTCATTTCTGATCATTTTCTTTCTTTTTCACACTATATTTGAGTATTGTTCAAGTTCGCCGAAAAGGTATCGTATATCTAGCCTCGTTCATTGCCGCCTGCGTACGGGTGTCAGGAGTGACAAGCGTAAACGAAGAAAGAGGACGAGGAAGAAGGAATGGAGTGAGCGCGTGGAGCGGCCATCTTGGAGAAGGGGCGCGCGCAGGGAAGGACGTGGTGGCCGGGCGCAGCGTTCCAGGAGAAGACGGCCGGAGATCGCCTCTCTGGGTCCTGCCCCAGTTTCAAGGCGACGCATCGACGTCTCGCCCGAGTACCAGGCTCGGCGAGCAGATGTCCGACGTCCCCTGAACTACCGCTGGCCCGGAGCTACCTGCCAGGACACGTCAGCGTTTGCACCACTGAACGTAGACGCGCGGAGGCTGGCTACAGCCACTCACCGTCCCGTCTAGAGAACTAAGCTGGGTCGGCGCGCACCGGGAGCGCCAGCCGGCACGAGCCCTGCTCTGCCGGAGGGCGACAGCTCCTCAGCGACCGTGCCTTCATCACTTCGGCCGGGGCATCGGTGATGCCGGACACCAGCGACGACTGAAGGCGACCAAATCGCAACGATGCACCACAGACCGGAGGACGCCAATATCCACACCGAACAGAACCGGTACTGTAAGCGCCCCTACTATAGCGTATAGACGATCGCCGCACGGACGTTAGTAAACGCGGTAGTGCGTGCGTAAAGCTTAGCAAGGGAGGACGCATTCTGTGTGCAATAAGTGTCGAAATTTACCGTGTGCTCCTGTAGTTGAAAGTCCAAATCGAATGAATGTTGTGTGTGTTGCGCCTTGCGTTCATGTGTTCCTTCTGCCTGCTCAAGCAAGCGTACCAGGCGTTAACGTATGCGTGACAACGTGTGACTCCGAAACAACGATGTTGGAATCATGGAGCGATACTACGCCCTGTCACCTGCGCACGTGCGACTCCGGCACTACGAGGCAGGAACCGTTTAAAAATCCTTCAATATCAAGATATCCAGCGCGATCAGGAAAACACTTCTATCGCGGGCAAATCAAATAAGTCTTTAGGCATGTAGGGCAATCGGGGGTTGTACTTCTCGGCGATAAGTTAGCCTTCCGGTCTGCATGATTATCTGACAGAGCGATGGCGAATGCTCGATTGCCATAGTCGGAAGTTCGAATCCCACAATAAGTTTTTTTAATATATATGATGGTGTGCTTGAAATTCAGCTCCTCCAGTGCACAACTTCTGCATTCTTGGAGTGACGCCTGCCACCGGCGAAAGATGCCAAGAGCGAGAGGGGCTATACTAATCCAGGTATAACCAAATTAGGAAGGCCCACAAAGCTTCAAGACACTCCATTACCAGATCAGGAATTCGCCACCCTGGTTCAGTATTCGGCCACCCCTTCTCAAATGGCTAACTCAATTACACAATGTCCCTTAGACCCCAGCGCCTGCGGAGCACCTGACCAACGCGGCGGTCAGACCTGTAACGCAGCAGAGGGGGCTAAGGATCTCTAGATCCGGATAGGCCGCCAATGGAAACTGACCCTTGTAACGTTTAACACCACCTGTCATCAATAATCAGCCACCTGTCATTTCAATAAACAGTTGCAAGTAGCGCCTTGTCCTGTCTGTATTTCTTCTTGTGTGCCGTCACTTTTGGCGCTTAATCTATTGAAAGCTATGCACCAACTACCCCCACAACGTGTTTTACTGCAGTACCTTTCTTCTACAGTGGGCCCCTTTCTATGTGTGCCTTCCAGTGCGCCGAATCCTTCGGTGGTGGTCTGTCATATCGTTCTTGCGACGTGCCGAGCGAGAACCCTAGGATACTGCATTAGGAAGGCACTTGTAGCGACAGAATTCGCCACACTGTTCGGTTGCGTTAGACCGTCGGTTGGCCATGTGAAACGAATGTGCAGGATACTACGTTCCGAGATATGGCGACAGGTCCGCCTGCTCTACGATTGGCTTCACCTGGTACGCTTTTCGCTTGACCCAGTGCACATTGCAAGTCCTAAGCTGCAGTCCCTTCGAAAGGTTGCAGCTCAGAATACGGAATTTCTATGGCGTAAGACCCTACCCATTCTTCCAAAAGGAGGCGAAACCAACGAAGCCAGCAGCACGGCGCTGCAAGTTCTCGGGGGAGCCTTCATCCCGGAAGACATCGTTGACGTCCTCAAGAAAGGCCCCAAGTTCAGCTCCGAGCCCGGGATCCCGGGACATGAGCTTCTTTCCTTGATTAGAAGGATTTCCAACAAAGGTGCACCAGAGGACAAGGAAAGGTGTCTGCTGGACGGAGTTGACAGCCTGACCAGAACGGTCTCTAAGAAAGGAACTCGTCCAAGAACCCCCACAAAACGTATCGTGAATTTTTTCAACGACAATGACCTTCGACTTCTGCAGGCCGACAAAGAAGGAGGCTTCGTGGCCATGCCGTCGGGCATGTTTAACGAAAAGGCTCTACAAGCCATCCAGAAGAATTTCAAGGTGACGAAACTCAAGCCAAGTAAGGAAAAGAGCCGTGCCATATCTTTATGTGAAGACCTTGGACTACAGAAGCTGGCTAGTAGCGTCCAAAAACTTAGGAAAAACTGTTTAAATGTATTCTTTACTGCAAAAACGCACAAAGATGATATGCCGTTCAGATGTATTGTAAGTGAAAGAGCTTCTTGGCAAAACAACGTTAGCCGCTACCTTCTAAAGCAGCTTAACACGTTGGTTATAGATGACCCATTCATGGTAAAGAATAGTTTTGACGTCATAGCCTTTTTACGTGAGTCCCAGTCGATAGGATGCTTGTTCTCAATAGATGTTGTTGACCTTTTTTATTCTATTCCGCAAAAAGAATTGTTAGCTGCCGTCCTGAGCTGCATTGAGATGAACGGGCAGGTATCCTTTCAGAATACAGCAGGAATTTCCGTGGATAACTTCATGGCACTCTTGGAGTTTTATTTGTGCTCAACAGCTGTGTGTTTTCAAGGCCACTTTTATGTGCAAAGGAAAGGAATTTGTATTGGCTCGTGCGTGGCTCCCGTACTTTGCAACATTTTGCTTGCGGGCATCGACAGAGCGCTATCGAAGGTGTTTGACGGAGGCAATGTGCTCAAGGTTTTTAGGTATGTTGAGGATTTTTTAATTTTACTGACGGAACAATCTCCCTTGACTTAATCGCATACTGTGCGGGGCATTTTAACTGATTTTAAACAGCAAGGAAAAGGCTTAGATTTTACTTTCGAACTAGCCAAGGATAACAGCTTGCAGTTTTTAGATCTTGACATAACCTTTAGTGACGAAGGCTCCTGCTGGATGTACCGACCCCGTGCCCGCAAAGAGGTGTTGCCGTATGAGTCTACACACTCCAAGACTGTTAAACGAGCAATTGCCACTACGTTCCTAGAATCCGCACTGAAAAAATCATGCTGTCATAAGGCACAAGCAAGCTTTGACGACCAGATTTTGAAGTTTAGGAAGGCTGGCTTTCCTTGCTTGGCTTTAAGCGCAGTTTCAGAGGCGTTATTGAAAAAACTCAAAAAAGAAAGAGAAAGAAGTGAAGAAGGTCAAACAGTCGAAAAGAAAGGTAAAGCGGTGGTGATACCATATTCTCATAAAGTGGCGCATAATCTGAAACACGTCGCCGTGAAATACAAAATTCCTGTGGTTTTTTCCGCGCCGCGAAAACTTGCTACTTTGTGCCGCCTGATTGGTCCGGATGACTCTAAAAAAGTAGGGTGTTTTATTAAACATACGAACCCCTTTGTTAAGTGTGAAGAAGGGGTAGTATACCACATACCACTGAACTGTGGAAAAGAGTATATCGGCCAAACTGGGCGATGTATTAATGAACGCCTGCGGGAGCATAAGCTATCATTGAAAAATGGATATGGTTCAAACTTGCCGCTTCATTGCAAGGCCGGCGGAAATGAGGATGAACGGGTATGTGAAGCGAGGCTTCATGATACGACAATCATGTATAAAAGTAAAGATTCTGTTGCGCGGGAATTGTTGGAGGCCAACGAGATTAAGAAAAGAGGGGACAACTGTATCAGTACCCCGTCTATGAATATATACTCAGTATGTTTTTCGATAAGTTTTAGATTTAGATTAAGCGTGATTCCCTTTATCTTCAGTGTTCTCGCACGTGCGCTTTCACATATTTAGTGTCCCTCCTTTTTTAGTTCCCCTCTCCTCATGGCTATATAATCAGCCACCTGTCATTTCAATAAAAATTTGCAAGTAGCGCCTTGTCCTGTCTGTATTTCTTCTTGTGTGCCGTCACTTTTGGCGCTTAATCTATTGAAAGCCTACAGGTACGGTAACGTACAGATGTTGGCACAGCGCTGTGTCGCCGCTTACCGCTTATTGTGTATGCGCCGTGCGAAGTGAAGTGTAGCTGATTTCAAATCGCTAAGGCCAGCATTGAACTATAAGAGCAGTTTCGTTCGACCTAATTGCTTACATTTCAGTTCAGGTCCGCCGGTGGCGAGGGCACGAACTCGACGGCGCCAGGTTAACCTTCGCTGAACAGGATCGACATTGGCTCAAACTTCGTGGGCACAACTTGAGAGGGTTAAACTTGTGCTTTTCAACTTGGTAGGCGTGCTTGACTCATTTGGAGCTCGATTAATTATATATACAAGTGAAGACGCTGTCGCTATTGTGTTATCCGTTCGACGGCCGATCGCGAGGGGTTCGATCGAACGATGGTCGGCACGCTAATTTTGCTGGTGCCTTCGACAAGAAAGTCTGTCGCAGTACAATTCGCGGGTTTTTCGTTCATTTATTCATGAAAGGCGGCAACCACTTGGCTCATGGTGCAGTTCGAACAACTCAGACGATGCCCTTGCCGCTTTCTCTTTTAAAGGGGAGTTGCGGTCTTATATTACGCACGTTTTCGGAACCGCACTGACGTCTAGCTACCAGTAGAGTTTCAACGCGGTACACGGCATGATTGTTTGCAGCAGCACGAATCCGAGCGCATTTTTTTTTTCGGGGGACTTCCCGGCGTGCTGCCACGTGTGCGACCCCTCCAAAACGTTTCGCGACTAATTTGCTAGGGCAGGGCGCGTGCGCCGTCGCGCCATGAGAGAGGCGGATCGGCAAATACGGCGTCGATTATAGGAACGCTAGAGGAGAGATGCTGGTAGAATTTGCAGAAAGGAATGAGTTCCTAATAATAAACACCTTTTTCAGGAAGCGTAGCAAGAGAAAGTGGTCGTGGAGAAGCCCTAATGGTGAAACAAGAAATGAAATCGACTTCATACTTTCTGCTGATCCCAGCATAGTGCATGATGTAGAAGGGATAAGTAGGGTAAAGTGCAGTGATAATAGGCTAGTGAGGGCTAGGATTCACCTGAATTTGAAGAGGAAACGAGCTAAATTGGTCATCAAGAAACAGGCCCACCTAGTTGCAGTAAGGCTAAAAACAGACAAATTCAGGCTGGTACTTGCCAACAAATATGCTGCCTTAGAACAGAGATGATGATGACATAGAGCTAATGAATAAAGCCGTAACTAGGTTGGCTTCAGAGGCAGCAACTGAAGTGGGAGGCAATGTACCAAGGCAAGCAGTAGGCAAGCTCTCCCAAGCAACAAAGGACCTAATAAAAGAACGACAAAAAATAAAAGTGTCCAATTCAAGCGATACGATAGAATTCGCGGAACTGTTAAAACTGATCAACAAGACGAAAATAAGGGTTATTTGAAACTATAACGCGAGAAAGACTGAAGTAGCCGCAAAAAATGGACGCAGCCTGAAATCGGTGAGAAAGAAACTTGGGATAGGACAAACCAAGGTAAATGCACTGAAAGACAAGCAGGGTAATATCAATGAGCAAACTTGAAGATATATTAAAAGCTGCGAAAGAATTCCATACTGACCTATACAACACCGAGTGGAGTCAGCATACCTCAATTAGAAACAGTAATGAGCAGGATATCATCGGCATTTGTGAGATTAGATGAACTGGTAAGGCTTATACATTGCTGAAGAACGGACATATCCTCTGCTATAGAGGTCTCCTAGATAAGGAGCAATACAGTGTAGGATTCCTAATTCATAAGTACATAGCGTCCTCCCACCCTCCTATGACCAGCGATGAGGTAAGAAGGGCCGTGCAGGACATGAAACGAGGAGGAGCGGCAGGAGAAGGTGGAACAACAGTCGATTTAATCAAAGACGGAGGAGACATAATGCTTGAAAGACTGGCGGCTCTTTATACGAAGTGTCTATCGACTGCAAAGGTCCCAGATAACTTGATGAATGCAAACATTCATCCAGTTATCCACACGAAAGGGGACGTTAAAGAATTGAAAAATTATAGACCCATTAGCTTACTCCTAGTACTATATAAAATATTTACGAAAATAATCTCCAATAAAATAAGGGCAACACTGCACTTTAGTCAGCCAAGAGAACAGGCTGGCTTCAGGAAGGGATACTCTACAATGGATCACATCCATAATATCAATCAGGTTATCGCGAAATCCATAGAGTACAATCAGCCTCTCGACATGGCTTTTATAGATTATGAAAAGGCATTTGATTCAGTGCGGAATACTAGCAGTCATAGAGGCATTAAGTGATCAAGCAGTACAGAACGCTTATGTAAATAGCGTGGAAAATATCTATAGAGGTTCTACAGCTACCTTAATTCTACACAAGAAAAGTAAGAAGAAAGCTATAAAGAAAGGGGTCAGACAGGGAGACACAATCTCTATAATGTTATCAATTGCGTGCATGGAAGAAGTATTCAAGTTATTAAACTGCGAAGGCTTAGGAGTAAGGATCGACGGCGAACATCTCAGCGACCTTCAATTTGCCGATGACACCGTTCTATTCAGCAACAATGCAGACGAGTTACAACAAACGATTGAGGACCTTAACAGAGGGAGTGTAAGAGTGCGGTTTAAGTTTAATATGCAGAAGACAAAGATAATGATAAATAGCCGGGCAAAGGAACAAGAGTTCAGGATCACCAGTCGGCCAGTAGAGTCTGTGAATGAGTACGTTTACTTAGGTCAATTAATCACAGAGAACCCTGAGAATTATATTAACAGAAGAATAAAAAGGATTGGATCACATACGGCAGAGATTGCCAGCTCCTGATTGGAAGCTTACCGTTATCACTGAACAGGAAGGTGCACAATCAATGCATTTGAGCAGTGCTGACAATATGGGGCAGAAACTTAGAGACTGACAGAGAAGCTTGAGAACAAGTTAAGGACCGTGCAAAGAGTGACGGAACGAAGATTCCTAGGCATAACCTTAAGAGACAGAAAGAGAGCGGTTTGGGTCAGAGAGCAAAAATTTATAGACGATATTCTAATTGACATTAAAATAAAAAATGGAGCTGGGCAGGTCATGTAATGTGCCGGTTAGATAACCGTTGGACCATTAGGGTAACAGAATGGTTACCAAGAGAAGAAAAACGCAATCGAGGACGACAAAAGACTAGGAGCGATGAAATTAGAAAATTCGGGGGCGCTAGTTGGGATCGGTTGGCGCAGGACAGGGGTAAGTGGAGATCGCAGGAAGAGGCCTTCGTCCTGCAGTGGACATAAAACAGGCTGATTATGATGATGATGATGATTTTATTGCGCGCGCTCATAGAACAAACACAAGTATGACAAACCTAGCTTTTCAACAAGAACCTAAAAATTGCCTTGCTTGACAATTTGTGAACGTGCTTTGTAGCTAAACATTCATCTTGTTATTTGCAGTGAACTAGTTTGACGCCAACTGAACGAACCAGATGGCATTTCTATACTCTCTGCTATGTGTGGTTAATTTGACTTTTGAGCCCAGTATTACCGCACGATATGCCGAAAATTTGGTCTTGCGTGCCGAATTAATAAAAAAGTGGTACCTCTCATTTCATTGATATTACCCAGACTGGTCTCCTATCGTCAGTTATCTTATTTATGTGTCATTAGTTTGATCTGAGCATAGCAGAATGCAAATTAGTAGTGCTAATGTGCTCGGCGCCGCACAAGCGTGTGGATTGACTATGACTTCCGCTTCTTCCGTAAATACAGACGAAACTTGCAGCGCTATGGAAAGAACTTGACTGATGTTTTGTAGCAAATTGGTACGTCTGACTGGATACAGAATTAGTGGCTCAGTGACTACGGCGTTGTGGTGCTGAACACGCGTTCAGCTGCCGTGATTCTTGCTTTGCAGTTGCGCATTACGCAACTGGCTCCTGCGTGCACTTAGACGTACACAGTAAATATGGGCCGGTTGTGACAACCCCTCCAATCCTGCAGATTCATGTCGTTTGCCCATAAATTGAGGAATGTGGTGCCACTTCCATTTGGGAATAGTACTCTCCGTTCTTGACTTCCTACTGTAATCAATAGATATTTTATTGAAAAAGATGTACATTGAAATACATTTTCGCATCTCCGATTCAGTTCTTAGCAACACTTCATTATCACGCATCCTAACTTGGTCGGCGGACACAATGGCGTGTCGAAGTCACTGCATTCCTTTGCGTACGCTGCTGAGCAGCGGAAATTGGTCCCGGTCCTGGCAGGTGCAGTTGGAGTCGTCCAGTTCGATGTGGTCCACGTACAGGCACCTGGCCACCTTCCCTTTCTTTGCCTGCACAACGAGAGAACAACGAAAGTAGCCTTTTTTTCCAGTTTTTTTTCTCTTATTTAGTTGCAGTTCGCACCCGCCCGACAAGCGATGCCACTGAGAAATGTTCTAGCTGAACGTTTCATTGTATGCACGTTGAAAAAAAAAAACTCGCTGTGCTTCGAGGTGCTCGAATGCACAACGTTCATAACATTGTGCAACGCTTTGTGTGAAGCTTCAGGGGGCTCAAATGTAGGCTCAACTTCTCGTACCAAACATAGGTATTCGTCTATACGAAAACACTTTCATAACTCTGCGTCGTAGAAAACGAAGCTGTAGTGAAAGTAGTCGAAGGCACGGTTGCACTGAGGGCAACATAGCGGCGAGACTCCGCAGACTGGCCTAGGCAGCACGACCACAGGACTCTCACGGTGACACGTCCGTCCATAGGCATTGTGTCGACAAGAAAAAATGGTTTCTCGCGAGTCCTCTGTAGCTCTCAACTTAATGTAGGTATCTTAAAAAAAAAATTATACTTAAATTGGCAGCTAAGATGACGCTATTATTATGCTGAGTTTCATTTGCTTACCTTAATTAGGTACCTCGCAGTGAAGTGGTAAACGTTACAGAATACCCTCTGCTGTCAATACATGACCAATTCCTTCGGACCTTTCAGCCACCATACTAAACCATACATTTTCAGAAAATTTCACAGCCACATCTAGCCCACATATGCCAAGTACAAAGCACTTTAACTATGTTACCATGCCCTCCTTAATTGTTGCTCCATCCAGTGTCAGTAAGCTTACTGATGGACTATACATTCATTCTTCTCCCGGATACGATTGTATTAACTCGAAATTCCGAAAAAACACTTCAGATTATTCTTCCATCATACTATCCAAACTTTTCCAGCAATCCCTTGTACATTGTACGCTACCTAATGAGTGGAAAATAGGCAAAGTGATTCCAGTGTATAAATCCGGAAGCAAAGCATGCCCTAATTATTATCGTCCAATCTCTCTCACCAGCACGTGCTGCAAAATCCCCGAACATTTTATTTTTAGCAACCTGGTTAATTTCCCTGAATCGAACTCCTTTTTTACGTCAGCACAACGCTGCTTTCTAAAATCTAACTCCTGTGAAACCCAATTCTTGACAAATCCTCACTAGCTGATTCTATATTCTTAGATTTTCCAAACGCATTCGACAGGGTGTGTCACAAACTATTGCTTCACAAACTAAAACAACTTAACATTGACGGTAACCTTTTGAAATGGATTGAGTGTTTTCTTCTCAACCGCTTGTAATTTGTTTGTGCTAACGGCATTAACTTCAGTTTCACAGAGGTAAGTTCAGCTGTTCCACAGGGTACCGACCTTGGACCTCTATTGTTTCTAATTTGCATTAATGATCTTCCCTCGCTTATCAACTCCCATATCCATCTGTTCGCTGATGATTGCGTCATATCCAGAGAAATTTCCAATGCTAACGATATTGAATTACTAGAGTCGGACCTTACCACTGTAGGGAACTGGTGCAATGAATGGTTAATGGAACTAAATATTAACAAATGCAAAGTCATGCATGTGCCTAGGAAAACATGTACCATACCATCGTACTACATTAAGATCATGTCGTTGAAATCAGCTTCTTCATATAAATATCTTGGTGTTTACATCACTTCTAATCTCAGCTGGTCTCTTCATACTGAGACCATAATTAAAAAGGCTAATCGCATGCTTGGCTACCTTTGCCGCAACTTTTTAAACGTACCTACTGTTACGTTTCGCCTCCGACGTGCGGTAATGCCGGCGCGGATGCAGCGGACGCCGGGGCTTCGTTCACAGCGACGGACATTTTGGCCAATTCAGCGCTGTCCCAACCCAGTTGAAGAACACAACAGGAAGTTTCAGTCTGTCGTATTTTGGGACGTTGTTTCTGTAGTTCTGTTGCCTGTAGTTCTGTTGCCTGTAGTTCTATTGCCTGTAGTTCTATTGTCTGTAGTTCTGTTGTCTGCAGTGTGACGTCCTGTAGTAGAATGTTCTGCAGTTCTTCATCAATATTTAATTAAAAATTGACAGATACCTCCTTAAGGCTATGTAAATTTGTTAGTACAATAAAGAAAAAAAATTAAAAAAAACGACCCTGTCGAGAACTCGAACTTGCGACCTCACGATTCTGAGCCCGGTACCTTACCACTACACCACTCCTACCATGTCTTCCGAGCGTACATTTTGGCCATGTCGATAGTATGATGCGCTGATGTTTACATTTGCATTTTAAGAGTCAAGATCCGCTATCACTTCACCGCGTCCCCTGCCGCATCTCTAGAAGAGCAAAAGTGTTGTTACCATCGACAGGTACATCGTGGAGTGCTAGAACATCAATATTGATGTACGATGTCCATATTAAATAAGAAAATCAGAAATAGACAACGGTGACTGCTGGGGCTGTTACTGCTAATTTCGACAGTTGTCTCTCGTTCTTTACACTTTTGAGCGCGCACATAATTCATGCGTTCAATGCAAAATAGCTACATAAACATTCGTGGATGAGTGTTCTTTCTGACAGCATACTGGTTTCTCACCGCAGCGCTGTACCAAAATAATGAGACCAGAGCGAAACAGCTTTTCACGCAACCTTGAGGAACAACCCAAGACTTCCTTTTCGCTTCGCAAAAGCTTATGCAATATTTCTGGGAAATAAACTAATGTGTCAGTGTAACGGCACATTTAAGTGCACAGGCCTGTGTGCCACATCTTACCAAATAAAGTAAAATGGATACGCAGCCATTCCCGCAGATGGTATGATTTTGATGAGGCCAGTATGGCGTTGCTAGTGCCTCGTCGTAAGGCACAATTATAACAATTGGCCACGTCGACTTTAATACCGGTGTCGGTGCTATAATCATTGCCGGCTTCAGAGAAGCACGATTGAATACCGTGCAAGAAAAAAGTACAGGTGCTATCATCATTGCCGGCTTCAGAGAAGCACGATTGAATACCGTGCAAGAAAAAAGTACAGTGTACACCTCCAATGCGAAGCTGACATACAATTTTAAAGCGTCGCGACGGAACGCGCTTCTGTCGAGGCGTCAGAACTTATGTCGCTGCGACAAAAAGTAGCACATTTCTGTGTAGTCCCGACAGAGAGTTCCTGTTGCGACGTCAGAACCGCTGTTGCGATAAAAAGCTGTTGTTGCGACTTCATACACTCTTGTGGTCGCGACAGAACGTTTCTGTTGGGACAGCAGAACTCTTGGCCGTCGCGACCGAGTGTTTCTGTTGCGACGTCAGAATTGCTGTCGTAAAGTCAGTCGCTGTCACGACAGAAATCTGTTGTGACTACAGAATTCTTGTCACGACAGAACGTTTTTGTTGCGACTTCAGAACTCTTCGTCATCGCGACAGAATCTTTCTGTCGTAACGTCAGAATCGCTGTCCCAATAGAAAGCTGTTGTGACTACATAACTCTTGTTGTCGTGACCGAAAGTTTCTGTTGCAACTTTAGAACACTTCGTCTTCGCGACAGAATCTTTCTATTGCGACGACAGAATTTCTGTCGTAACGTCAGAATCGCTGTCACGATAGAAAGCTGTTGTAACGACTTCAGAACTCTTTTTGACGCCACCGAGGGTTTCTGTTGCGACATCCGAATTTCTGTCGTAACGTCAGAAATGTCTGTCGCAACTACAGAAACATCAGGAACTTCTGTCGTACAACAGAAATTTCTGTAGTCGCGACAGAAATTTCTGTAGTTGCGACAAGAATTCCTGTTGTCTTTTTCAACTGGAAACGCCTCTTGCTATGCGCGTTCAGGCATGTTTCAATGCCACGTGTCTTCGTGTGTGTGTGTGAGTGTGCATGTTGGTGCCCACGCTTGTCAAAGCGCGGCAGCCGGGGAGAGGAGCTCCCCAACTGTGAAGCGAGGAGGTCTGACCGGCGCCGGCACGGCGGATGCGTCACTTGTTGTCTCAATGTGTCCGTGCGCCGCCATCACGGGCGCCTCTCCCGAGCCGTTCCTTCTTGCCCTCGACTCCGAGAGTATAAAAGCAGCTGCCCCCGGACGCCAAGAGAGAGGCTTCGATTTCTTCTGTCGAGTAACGTGGTCTCCCGTTTCTCCACTTCGGTCGACCGGACCGGCCGCTCTTTTGCGATGCTAGAATGAACAAGTTGTTCTGTTAGCAGTCGACTCATCCTTTGCCAGGACCTTCGGATGCTTCCAGCTGTGCCCCAGGCCGCCAGGCCAACGCTACCCTTGGGGCTTCCGACCCATTTGCAACACTACTCATTTGAAACTTTCGTTATATAAAACTTTAGTACAACCCAAAATCGTATACGCGACTCCGGTATGGGACCCTGCTCATGAAAATATAATCACGGACCTCGAAATGGTTCAAATAACTTTGTACGTTTCATTCTTGCTAACTACAACCGCACAGCGACTATAACTAACATGAAATCTAATCTTTGCCTCCCATCGCTGGAATCTCGCAGAAAAGTGTCTCGTATTTCCCTCTTCCACAAGTTGTACCATCATCATACTCTACGGGATCACCTCATTCTCCATCCAATTTATGTACCCGTCGCATTGATCATCTGTACAAAGTCGGCATTGTGTCACGCAACACCAAAGTTTTTCGCAATCATTCCTGCCGCTAACCTCCAGTGACTGGAACCATCTTCCCACCGAAGTTGCAGACCTTATTAATTATGAACAGTTCCGTGAATCCATTACTAATATTGTATATAGACGGTGGTATGGTCGTCAATTAACCTTGTGTAAACTGATTTTAGGCGCGACGCTCATGTCGTAGTATTTTCTGGAAGACACGCGGGCTCCTGTGGTCACAGGAGTCCGCATGTCTTCCAGAAAGTACTACAACATGAGCGTCGCGCATAAAATCAGTTTACACAAGGTTCGTTGACGACCAGACAACGGTTACCACCATCCATAACATTCAAGGAACTTCGGATATATGCAAGCACGTCGGTCGCTTACGCAGCAGCCTGTCTAGTCCTTTCCACCTCATGGCTTTCATGGGGCACTATAGACACCAGTCCTGTGCACAGGCCACTGATTGGTGCTGGTGCTCCTTTTGGCAACTTCTGGAACTCTGCAACTCTGCAACTCTGGAACCTTCAACGACTGATGTATAAAAGCCGAAACGCTTGACCCGTTGAGCAGATTCCGACAATCGCCGACTATGTTCGCCGCTATCGTTCTGCTTTCGGTGTAACTTATCTTTGCGGGCACAGGTTCGCCCAATAAAAAGTTAGTTTCGTAATTCACAGCTTTGCCTGCTGTGTTCTTCCCTGTCACTGCCAGGTTACATCTGGTGGAGGTGCTTCATCGTTTACGTTCCGGACCCTCACAAAGATATGTGCAGAAAGCCCCAACGGGAAATGCAATACCAGTGTCGGCCCGGATCATCGAGTAGGCCGGAGATTACAAAACTTGCCCCTAGAGCACGCTTTTATGCCAGCGCAAAGTAGAAAAATCAACACCAAGTCAGGAGCAACGATGACAACAGCGTCTCCATCAAAGATAGTGCTTGAGCAACCCAAGCAGCAACCTACATTCCGTAGAGATTCATCGGGAGACCCGCAGACCTGGCTCGAGACATTCGAGACGGAGTCAGCCTACCACAAGGGAAACCCTGAATGCAAGTTGCGTCGCGTTTATTTTTCGTTGCGAGAGCCCGCCAGGACGTAATTCAAAGATCGAGTCCTCGTTACGGATATGGCACTTGTTCTGCAGCGAGTTCCTGGATACTTTCATAAGCGTCGTCAGAAGAGAAAGGGCAGAACTTCTGCGACAAGCCCGAGCGCAGCACCCTAACAAGAACGTCGCGGTGTTCACAGAAGAGAGGACTCGCCTTTTTCATCACGCCAATCCGGAAATGTCTGAAGACAAGAAAGCACGTCTTCACATGCGCAGTCTAAGACAAGGACTCTTCGCCGGAATGATGCGCAACCCACTCAACACCGTAGCAAAGTTTATTTAGAGACCACGACGATTGAGAAGACGTTAGAACTGCGCTCCCGGCAATTCAACCGCCGTTCAATTTCAGACTCTGCAGATGTTCAAGCCCTCTGCTCAGACGACTGGCGGGAGACAATAAAACAAAACTACAAGATATGTTCCCTACGACTCAGCCCCAGATAGATTCAATTTCTGACATCGTCTGCCAAGAGCTCCAGCAATCACTGCGTGTTCCTGATGCGCCGCGTGCTCAGCCAGAAGCAATGAGGTGCGCCGCCGTCGCCGGCCGTAAGGCTACTGCTCCGCACCCGCACCATGGCGCGGTAACACCACAGTTCCATCGTCCAGCGACGTCGCCGCCAGCACGCCCACCCATCTCCTAGCGCAGCATTCCAAGGAAGAGCGACGCTCGTCGCTCCCCCGACCGCCGTCCGCTGTGCTATCACTGCGGAGAAACGGACCACGCCTATCGTCGGTATGGTCTGGTATAAGTAACTTTAGTGGTTCCTGAAGGTCAACCCTAGGTTGACGCTGGCCGCTCCCACGTTGGGACTGTCAGGCCGAGCCCTTCAGCCACATCGCGGGCTTTCTTGACTGCCCGTGAAAGCAAGAAAGGACTTCGCGTAGACGAGAGAGGTGAGTGGTGAAATCAGGGGAGAATACCACGTCGTCTAACTAACACAAGCGCGTCTTTCATTTGAGGCCTCGTAGAATATTGTCCATCAGCTTTTCGAATGTCGCGGGCGCATTGCAGAGGCCGAATGGCATTACTGTCAACTCATACAGGCCATAAGGCGTAATGAAAGCTGTCTTCGAGCAGTCGGATTAATCCACTGGCACTTGCCAATAGCCCGATCGCAAGTCCAAGGAAGAAAAGAATTCGGCACCATGAAGACAATTCAGGGCGTCATTTATGCGCGGTAGAGGATAGACATCTTTTCCTGTAATCTTGTTGACGCGATGATAGTCCATACAGAAACGAATCAAGCCATCTTTTTTATTAATGTGTACTACGCGAGATGACCAAGGGCTGCAGGATGGCTTGGTAACAGCACGTTTAAGCATTTCTTCAACTTGCTCGGTGATGTCACGACCCTCGGTGGATGACACGCGGTACGGACGCTGGCGTAACGGCGCGTGATGTCCCGTACCAATGTGGTGAGAGACGGTACTTGTGCGGCCTAATGATGCTTTGTTACAGTCAAAAGAGGCGCGAAAATCATTTGAAATAGTAATAAGCCTCTCACGTTGTGTCGGCTTGAGCTCATCGGCAATAGCGCGACAAAAAATATCCGGTGATACTCGGTTAGATGGCACATGGGGTGTCAGTGCTGTTACGTTGGCAGTATCCACGTGGGCGGGAACAGGGAAATGCGCAATAACGTCGGTGTCCACAATCTGGATGGTACCAATCGTCTCGCCACAGTGCAAAGCCAAAGTTTAGGAATTTGGGTTAGAAATCAGTATTTCTGCAGCACCACGGTGAACCGTGAGGAGGGCAAAAGGCAACAACATATGCTGGCGGCGAATGAAGACGGCAGCGGGTTAAAACATGACCGTCGCTTCGGCAAGCGATGCGCATGAAAGAGGGACAAATACAGCACTGTGAGGTGGAACGTCAGTATCTGAAGCTACACAGATCCTGCTAACATCATGAACTTGAAAGTCGTGAGATGGCAAATCGCACAGAACGGAGAACTGAACCTCAGCACGTGCACAGTCAATGATGGCGTGATGGCGCGACAGATGCTCCCACGATGTGAATCACATCGTGGGAGCAACAAGTTAACACAAAGAAATCAAGCGAATACAATATGTCTCGAATCAGCACCCTGGCAGCGCACATAGCGATTGGCTGAATTTGTTGTGCACTGGCTGTTCTAAGCAATAGTACCGAAGGGATCATGGTCACTATCCGTAATGCACGACAAAGCCTCTCACTAATCACGGATACAGCAGCACCTGTATCGACGAGAGCAAGAGATTAGATGCCATCAAAGGACACTTCAATAACGTTAGCGGGGGAAAAACGAGGACTTTGATGTTCCGACGATGACGCAGTTCGTGCCTCGGGAACTGCGGAAATCAGTTTCCGCCTCAGTAGTACTGGCACTGGGCCTACGACGCATGGCTTAGAGTGAGCGCCGACGCGGGCAAGGCGAGCGACGAGTACCGTAGAGCTGTGACTGCGGCGCTGGTATGTCATCAGCAGCGTACACTTCCGGTGGTGGTCGTTGAGGCATACGGAATGGTCGGAAGCCGGAGCTGGGTGGTCGCGGGGTGCCCACGAAGGCCGGCTAGCGCCGGCGGCAGAAGTGCGCTACATGTCCCCGTGTACCGCAGGCATAGCATACTGGGCGGTTGTCAGCAGTGCGCCAAGGATTTGTACCCTGCTGCTGTGCGCTGAAAAGGGAGCCGCCGGCTGGCGAGGTGAAGTCGGAGGAGAGAACACCGGCGGGAGAGGCGCTGAAGGCGGAGGAGAGTATCCCGGCAGACGAGGCGCCCGTGCAACGGCTTCAGCATACGTCAGAGGCGCGGCCACGACAGCCGGCTGACACGGAGGTGGAAGAGCTTCGGTCACTTGCTCTTGAATTACCTGTCGGATAACTGGAGCCAAATATTGAGAAGGCTTCTCCGTGGTCGGCAAAATCGAGAGCTGTCGTGCGACCTCCTCGCGCACAAATTGTTTTATTTGCGTCAGCAAAGTTGTGTGGTTGTCGCCAATAAGCAATGTTGCTAATCTTCCATAGGCGGTGGGCGCCGAGCTAAGATGCGTTGTTTCCGTGGCTGGTCAAATCTTTGGCACAAATTGATAACTTCGCCCACGGTACGCGGATCCTTCGCTTACAACGTCTGAAAGGGGTCCTCATCAATGCCTTTCCTAATGTGCTTAATCTTGTCCTGTTCCGCCATTGACAGATTCACGCGCTTACACAGGTCAGTGACATCTTCGATGTAACTTGTGTAAGTTTCACGGTGATGTTGCGCACGCTCCCCTAAGCTTTGTTCTGCGCGAAGCTTGCGCACAGTGGGGCGCCCGAACACTTCTGCGAAACTTGTCTCGAATGTGCTCCACGTTGTGAAATCATGCTCGTGGTTTCGAAACCAGAGGTTCGCGACACCGGTTAAGTAAAACAGCACGTTGTGCAACTTGGTGACGTCGTCCCACTTCTTATGCTGGGTCACCCGTTCGTAGGATGACAACCAATCCTCCACATCATGATCATCGGCGCCGCTAGAGATGCCAGGATCCCGCTGGCGCAACGCACCGGAAACGATGACCGCCGAAGGCTGTGGTGCATCTTCCTGGGTGGTTTCGTCAGGCATGGTCGCACCAGTCGGTAGCGTCCGGCTTCGGAGTTCCTATTTCCGAGGGTACCCCGCAGTTCCACTAAATGAAATGGGTTTTATTGCAGCTTGTTCGAGGGATCGGAGGTAGCTCTCGATCACGAGTCCGAGCACTTCGCTACAGCAGCCCGAGCTCGGATATCGCGCCCCAGCGGTGGCAGCCCACACAATGCCCCATGCATATTACCCACTACAATATATATATATATATATATATATATATATATATATATATATATATATAGATAGATAGATAGATAGATAGATAGATATTGTGACGTCACAGTTAAGGGCCGACCTTTATTGAGCGTGAGAGACGCGGCGAAAGGCCCTCCGCCCAGTTCACTATGATGATGCGACTACCCGCACGATGAAGAGGTGGAGCACACATGATGATGATAATGTACAGATGGTAAAGAAGTGCACAAAACATGCCCACACTAATTTCCCCCGCGCGAGAGCGGCCATCCTGGCCGCAGTCTAGAGGTACGGGAAACAGCGCTGAAGGGCTTCATACGAGAACCGTAGACCACTTCGGTGGAGTGGCGACTGTGGTCAGTTGAGCGAACAACAGGGGTCACACGATAATTAAAGGGAGAAGTCGATTCCAGGACCGTGTATGGGCCAATAATGCGGGACTGAAACTTCTCGCACAACCCAGGAGTGCGAGCAGATTGGGTCCATAGCAGCACTTCATCGACGGGCTGGTAAAAAACTACGCGATGAGATGCGTCATAATGATACGTGCGATCCTGTTGTCTGGCTTCGGTGTTGAAGCGGGCACGCTGGCGACAATGGTCAAGGCGGGAAACATATTCTTCGCAGGAAGATGGAGATGGACTGACAGGGGGAGAAAAGAAAGAACTTGGCGGACGGTCATAAGAAATGTAGAATGGCGAGTAACCGGTTGTGCGCTTAACGGCGGTGTTATACTCGAAGGTGATGAATGGCGAAATTGCGTACCAGTTTTTGTGACGTGGTTCAATATAGGCGGCTGTCACTTCAGAGAGCGTACGATGAAACCGCTCAGTCAGGCCGTTGGCCTGAGGATGATAACCTGAAGTAGTCTTGTGAGTTGTGCCAGAGGCTCTGAGCACTTCGCCTACAAGATCTGAAAGAAATGTCTTTCCGCGGTCGCTCAGAAGAACACGAGGGGCGTCGTGACGCAGGATTATGGCTTGAAGAATGAAGGTAGCAACTTCGGAAGCAGATGCAGAACTGACACAAGCTGTTTCGGCATAGTGCGTGAGGTGGTCGACGGCTGCAACTATCCATCGACTACCGGCTGGAGTCATGGGAAGTAGCCCATAGAGATCAATGCCAACAACCTCGAATGGTTCCGCAGGACACGAGACCGGTAGTAGCTGCCCGGCAGGAGCTGATGCTGGCCGCTTTCGATGCTGACAAATGACGCAGGAAGAGGCGTATCTCGCCACACTGGTAGACAGGCCAGGCCAGTAGAAGCGGCTTCTTATGCGGTCGTAAGTTTTCTGTATGCCAAGGTAGCCAGCAGTCAAATCGTCATGAAAGGCCTGAAAGACACGAGCACGAAGGCAGCGAGGCAGTACGGGCACCCAGCGTTGTCCGTCAGGATGATGGATGTGGTGGTACAGCACGGAGTTTTGTAGCTTGAATTGTGTCAGCTGTCGACGGAGCCTGGCGTTAGGCGGGGGCGAAGCTCCACGAAGGCGGTCTATAATACGTAGACAGTACGAATCGGTGAGTTGTTGAGGCGAAAATGATTCATGGTTGTCCGAATGGAGATGGTCAAGAGTGGTCAAGGGCAAAATCGCCGTTGAAGAGACGTCAGGGATTATGTCCCTGGAGGTGGCTGCGGAGTCACTGATGAGTGCGGCTGTAGGAAGCGGGCAGTGAGAAAGAGCGTCTGCGTCATGGTGCTTTTTACAAGACTTGTAGGTGATCTCAAAGTCATATTCTTGCAGACGAACAATCCAGCAACCAAGACGTCCTGACAAGTTCTTCAGTGTTGAGAGCAAACATAAGGCGTGATGGTCCGTAACGATGGTAAAATGCCGGCCGTGGAGATTATGGCGAAACTTCTGGACGGACCAAGCGACGGCTAGACATTCCTGGGCGGTGATAGTATAGTTCTTCTCGGCAGGTGTAAGTACGCGGCTTGCGTATGCAACGACTCTCTCACCCAAACAGGTGTCTCCATAAAGGAGGACAGCACCAATTCCATGGCCGCTAGCATCCGTGTGCAAGAGTGTGGGTGCAGTCTCATCAAAACAATACAGGAAGGGTTCAGATGTGAGGGCGCCCTTCAGCTGGTCAAAGGCAAATTCACATTCCGGTGACCACACAAAGGGAGCACCAGAACGAAGTAGGTTGTGTAAAGGAGGAGCTATAGAGGCGAAGTCGCGTATAAATCGGCAAAAATAGGAAGCGATGCCAAGGACTCTGCGTAGTTTTTTTTGTCTTTTCTGGTCAAGGAAAGCAAAGTAACGCCAAAATTTTGTTGGGATCAGGTCGAATACGATCCTTCATCACAATGTGACCTAACACCTTGATCGTCTTGCTTGCAAAACGGCACTTTTCGCTGTTGAGCTGAAGACCAGCGTTAGCGAGGTATGTGAGAACCTCATCCAGACGTTGCAGGTGCACGAAAAAGTCGATGAGAAAATAATGATATCGTCCAGATAGCACAAGCATGTTTTCCACTTCAGGCCGCGCAGAACAGTGTCAATCATGAGCTCAAAATTTGCGGGAGCATTGCAGGGGCCGAAGGGCACGGCGTTGAACTCGTAAAGGCCATCTTTGGTTGCAAACGCTGGCTTTTTTTGTCCTCTTCGTGCATCGGAATTTGCCAGTAACCTGAACGCAGATGGAGGCTCCAGAAGTACTCGGCACCTTGCAGAGAATCGAGGGCATCGTCAATGCGAGGCATAGGGTATACATCTTTGCGCGTAATCTTGTTGAGCGCTCGGTAATCGACCCGAAATCGCACGGAGCCATCTTTCTTTTTGACCAAAACGATGTGAGACAACCAAGAGCTAGCCGAGGGGCGGATTATCTCACGTTGCAGCATGTCGGCGACATTTTCTTCAATAATCTTGGGCTCGGCTAGAGACACGCGATACGGCCGGCGACGTATGATGGATCTGCTGTCTGTCCTAACGTGATGCGTTGTGAAGGACGTCTGGCCCAATGTCGAAGAATGGGCTTCGAATGAAGTTGCATGCCTCTTCAACAAACTAAGTAGCTGTTGCGTCAGCGAAGGGGTCATATCGGGGCTGATTACGGCTGCAAGAGCGGAGGTAGAGGGAGAATGTCCAGCATAAGCGATTTCAGGGGTAACCGCCTTAAGGGGAACGACACAGAGAGGCTCGGAATCAACAACGCAAGCCAAAGTGGCGCTTTTAGGAAGGAGAATTTTCCCGGGTGTTGTGTTTCTTGCGGCGAGAAGCGCAGAACCATTGGTAAGTCTAACTAGGCCTGATAGAATGGCTATCCCTTTTGTGGAACAACGCGTAGAAGGTAACACTAACGCATCTCCATGGTCGGTGACGTTGGACGTGATAGTCAGAATTTGCTGAGAGCCTGGAGGGAGCTCGGTATCTTCTGCAGCGAGCAGATGAAGTGGCTGGTACTCTTCATTGCCAAGCGAATAATCAGTGTCTGTCATATGTGCGACACGTTGCCTACAACATTTAGCAGCAGAAGCAGAGGCAAGGAAATTCCAGCCTAAAATGAGCTGGTGGAAGCGTGGCGACAGCACAGCAAACTGTACGTGGTGGATAATGCCGTCGATCACAACACGCACAGTACAAAATGCGGAAGGGCGAATAGAGTTCCCTTGAGCTGCAACGAGCAATGGTCCATCGCGAGGCGTTGTAACTTTTCTGAGACGCTTACACAAATCAGCATTTTTAACAGATAATGCGGCACCAGTGTCCACCAAAGCTTCAAGTTGCACACCCTCAACGAACACAGACATCATATTACCAGGGCGTGCTGGAGGAATTGCAGTACTGTCGGTAAATGCAGTTTTTCCTCCGAAAACAGCATTACTTAGTTTTCCGGGTGACGGTCAGAGGTGAACGTGGTAGGGCGGAGCGGTGACGAGGTGTGGCGGAAGGGCGAAGGTGAGCGGCGTCTGGTGCTGCGGTAACCATCCGATGTCTCCGTTGTTGCGGGCGGAGATATGAAACGGCGCGGAGGGGATGCGTAACGGCGGTTTTGAGAAGGTACCCCAGCAGAACACGCATCGCATTCACTCGCGTCGTGCCCGCGACGCTCATCTTATTGGCGCTAGCGGCAAAAACGTGATGTGTGGCCACGATAACCAGAGTACTAGCATATAGGGCGAGAAGGTCGCCAAGGCGGGTAGTAGGGGCCGGTCGATGCGCTGGGAGATAGTGCGGTCAGATGGGGTAATGAAGGCTCAAGTGGTATTGAGGAGGCATTGGCTGGTAGATCGACACCAACCGGTGTGTATTTAGGTAGATACAGCGTTGAACGGACGCCGGTTGGAAGCGCGGTAGCAAACTGGGCGTATGTTGGCAGGGAGCGAGGAGCAGGAGGGTCAACATGCGCAGAGAAAGTGATGGACGCGAGCTCCTCCTTGATGACGTCGCGCAACGCTGCATTAGAAGGCTGAGGAGGAAGCACCAACGGAGATGAAAAGCCGAGGGACTGAAGTTCCTCCCGGATATACGCCCGAATCATTACACGCAAGTCAGGGTCAGCCATAGAACGGTGTTCGCAGTCCGGCTGCAAGCGTACGGACTCGAGCTCGTCGAGGCGCTGGCACGTCAAGACGATGTCGGCGATGTAGCAGGGTTTCATACGGCTAGCGCGTTTAAGGCCATAGTCCCAATGCCTTTAAGAATATGACGCAGCCTGTTCGACTCAGCCAAAGCATCATTGGCACGGCGACAGAGTGCAAGTACATCCTCGATGTATGACGTGTAGGACTCGCCGGAGTGTTGTTTGCAAGCATCCAGAGTTTTCTTCGCAAGGACGGAGCGAACCGCCAGTGTTCCAAATATTTGTCGAAGCTGCCGCTTGAAGGTGGTCCAATCGGAAAAATCAATCTCATGGTTAAAAAACCAGGTCTTCGCCACACCCGTCAGATAGAACAAGACATGGCGAAGATTGAGTTGGTCATCCCACCGATTCGCGAAACGCTGTCGAAGAAGTCAAAGAAAGTATTTGCTCATGGAGCAAATTCTTCTTTACCTGTACTCGGAAAGGTTGACGTTGACATGACCTACTGGGAGAGCAGTAGCCATGAAACTCTCTACGGTGTGTCTGGAGACTGTGCACGACTGCTCAGTTTCTCTGCAGCTTCCCCTCTAGGTCTTGCTCAGATCACGTGCAGTGTGGGAGAAATGGCAAAGAGACTGGATCCGAGAGTAGCCTACCGAAACTTCTTCAAGGAGCTGTCTAAAGGACTTCCAGGTGCACCTCCATGTTGACCTCCTTGTTCAACCGGAAGCACTATCTCACAGTCGCAACCCGTTCTCCACGCGAAAGCCTATGGAAAAAGTGCTTGAAAAGCTACACTCCCCAGGCATAATTCAAAAGACTGAAGGACCAACCCCCTGGGTATCTCGAATTCTTACAGTCTCAAACCACATGACTCCGAACATATTGGAATGTGCGTTGACATGTGCTCTGCCAACCAAGCTATCTAGCGTGAGAGAAATGTCACACCCACAGTGGACGACATCCTGGTTGTTCTGAAAGGCTCCATCTCATTCTCTAAAATCGATATGAAGGATGGGTACCGCCAACTAAAGCTTGACGCATCATCTCGTGTGATCACCATATTCTCCACACATGTTGGGCTCTTCCGATAAAAAAGACGCAACTTCAGAAGCAACTCAGCAGCCCAAGTGATCCAGGACACCATTCTTAAGGTTCTGGCATACCCAAAGTGCTCAACAAAAGCGACGATATATTGGCGTATGCAAAGACTGACAAGAAGCATGATAAAGCTTTGAAGGCTGCACTGGAATGCCTACTTGCAAGTGGTCTCACAGTGAACGTAAAAAATGCGAGTTATGCCAACGCGAACTTACCTTTTTCGGGCACTTGTTTTCAAGCAAAGGTGTTGAACCAGACCCCACTAAAGTGTATGCGATCAAGAATGCCTCACTCCCCACCAGCGACAGTGAAGAGAAGTCTCCTTGGCGTCGTTAACTACTGTGGTCGGTTCATACCGAACTTTGCCCACTTCACCCAACCACTCAAGAACTCACAACTAAAGGAAAGGGCTGGTATTGGAGAGACATACAGCAAGATGCCTTTGGACGAACTTAAGAGACAGTTTTCCGAGGCCACAGCTCTCGATTACTTCGACCAAGGAAAGGCCATCACACTCATTGTAGATGCTGCTGCTCATGGCCTTGGTGCCATTCTAACGCAGACATCCGGGAACAAAATCAGAGTGGTAGCATATGAGAGCCATGCTCGTTCTCCTGTGAAGGCAGGCTACTCTCAAATTGAAAAGGAAATGCTGGCCGTAGTGTGGCCTGTAATTCGAGCACTTTCACATCTATCTGTATGGGATAGCATTCTGCCTATTGACGGCCAAAAAGCCATTGGGCAGCGTTCTCAGCAACCCCCGTTCCCTGTCTTCAGTACAGCTGGAGCGTCTGGCACTTTGAATTCAACAATACACCTTTAAAGTGCAACACAATAGTGGTCCAAGCAACCCATCTGACTACTTGTCTCGAGACCCAATAAACTCCTCGGAACCGTTTCGGCGCATGGAGTCTGTCGCCAAACAGTATGGAAACTTCGTCATGTCTGACAGTATGCCTCGTGCCATGACCATAGGGAAGTAACCGAAGCGACACTAGCTAACCCGGCGATCAATTCGCTCAAGCAAACCCTAAACCAAACCCAGAAAGGCGAAGGTGGGAAGAGCATGACTCTACTGCCCTTCTCCCAAGTTGCGAAGGAACTGTGAGTCTCCAAAGAAGGTCTTGTGTTAAGAGGCACGCTGATATTATAGCCAGCACAAGTTCACACTAAGGCGGTGCACCTTGCGCATGGAGGCCACCAAGGCATTGTCAACACAAAACAGCTGTTGCGTCAAATGGTGTGGTTTCCGGGGATAGGCTCTCTAGTGGAGCAGACAATTATGAGCTGCCTGGCATGGCAAGCTAACACGCCGGTACACCCTGAAGATGCCTTGTCGATCGAGGAGCTGCATTGAGGCCCGTGGACAGAACTGTCGTTAGCTTTTGCTTGCCCTTTCCCTGATGGCAAGTACGCCATGGCAATTGTGGATCATTTCTCCAATTACCAATATGGTAGCGTCTTACGCGCTCTTGCAGCAACTGCGCACCGTTGTCGCTCACTTCGGCTGTCCAGAAATCACAGTTAAACAATGGCTCACCCTTTCTGAGCCAGAGTTTTGCAGACTTCGGTAACGAGCTCGCGTTCAAGCATCAACGAATCACCCTATTGTGACCAGAAGCTAATGGGGAAGTGGTACGATTCATTCGCACCCTCAAGAAATTTATACTCGGAAGTCGTGTCGGTCGCTTGGATTCCACCAATAAGCTTCAGACATTTCTGCTGGCTTATGGTGCCACATCCCATAGTTCCGCAGGAAAATCTCCGTTTGAACTTCGATCTGGGAGACCTATGAGGAATCTTCTACTGACACTTGCTGCTGGTACTCACACCTCACTCTGAGGCGAAACAGAATTAACACCCAAAGAAAAGGTTACAAGGGGTACGTCGACGCTGGGAGGAATAGCAATCACAATCAGCTACGTCTTGGTCAAGTCTTTTGCAAACAGGACAGGTCAAACAAGTTTTCGTCTTGCTATGACCCACACCCGCACACAATCTCCAAAGTTTCTAGCCCCAAAATCACGGCATCCAGAAATAGAGTGTCGATTTGTCGCAACTCGAGTTTCTTCCATGATGCGAGCACTGCTCAAGCCGAACGAAACCAGGACCATAGCGACAAGCCAGATGTAGATAATGCAGCTGTGCCCGGAAACAATGGCCTTCCAACGCACAGCACAGCTACTCCTAGCCAATCCCCACCAGCAACTCCAAAGGCCGTTGCACAGCAGTATCCCCAACGACCCAGACAATGACCTGGGCACCTGAAATACTTTGTGTTCTTTAAACAAAACGGAATTTTTCTTTCCCTGAAGGCATGATGCATAGCACTGTGTGGAATGTAGGAAGGCAACCCTGGGGATTTAGGGGGCTTCCAAGGTAGCTGAAGTGAGATACAAATTAACCTGTGTGCGTTCACGACAGAATCGGCTTAAACGACAGAATACGTTACCGTGCGCAGCGCTTGATTTCGTAAAGTTCGGTCACTTGATTTGCTATGTTCAATGGCGAAAGTCGGGGGCATGCGGTGCTCCGAGAGGTCACTCTTCATAACGTGCTCAAAACGACTGCGACACGCTTGCTGAGACAAATCTTCACGCAGACGTGACATTGTTTCGGTGAACATTAGTCTATTGGAGATTTTCGTTTATTACAGAGAACGAACTGAAATACACGTTTTCGGTATTACTGCCAACTGAACAACATACAGGAATATAAGCTCAGGTGCGACTGCTCGCTACGCAAAATAAAGAGTTGGCCGCATCATAGAGCGGTGTCGCCGCCTCCGCCGCTGCAACCGACGGCGCCACGATTTCCGACTCAAAAAATGTATTTCCTGCTTAAAAAAAGTTGCAGTATACCGCAATGTAGGATGAGAAACGCAAATATTGCGCACATACAGTTTAGGAAGTGGAAATATCGCTAATGCAAAATTTGAGCACGAGCGAGCGAACGTTTTTACCTGGAGGGTAGTTAAAAAAATTAAATTATGGGGTTTTACGTGCCAAAACCACTTTCTGATTATGAGGCACGCCGTAGTGGAGGACTCCGGAAATTTCGACCACCTGGGGTTCTTTAACGTGCACCTAAATCTAAGTACACGGGTGTTTTCGCATTTCGCCCCCATCGAAATGCGGCCGCCGTGGCCGGGATTCGATCCCGCGACCTCGTGCTCAGCAGCCCAACACCATAGCCACTGAGCAACCACGGCGGGTTGGAGGGTAGTTGTACTTCCTGTCATGAGCAGTTTTCAACTTATCTTTCTTGCCCGCTTCTATAATAAGCCCTTTTTTCACATTAGTCAACATAGGCTTAACTCATTTGAGCGCCAAAGACGTAAATACACGGCGCCGCGTACAAGTTCCAAATGGTCGATACCCTGTATTTACGACGCCGCCTGTATGAATAAACTGCTGCCCTGCAAGCACTGCAACCCATTGGGAATAAAAGCTTTTTTTTTCTCTATAGAGATTCATAGTTTTCATTGTTTTAAACACACAGCCGGTCTACGCTAGCGCGCCTGCGCGCGCTTTATTATTGGTTCTCGTGGCCGGCTGTTCTCGTTTGTCGCGCCCGCAAAAGTCTATCTGGTTTATAACCTCTCAAAGCTTCACCGCTAGATGCTCGCTCGTTTGACACAGGAGGCTGCTGGTATGCGATGCCGCCATACGTGAACGATCCCTGCGTCTCTTTTCTCGAGCCTCGCTGCAATTTTTTGCCTCTCGTCGATCATTCGACGTGTAGAATTACTGCAAGTTTCTGATTCCTTTCGTTTTTTTCCGACGTGCGCAAAAGCATCCAGTTTTCTTGCGTGTGCTCACGTACACGGTTCAATTATGCTACGGAAGTGCGAGCCGGTTGCCGTTCTGTAAGTGAGTCGAACGGTGATTCCTTTGACGCGGACTGCTGGAAAGTGCCGAATTAGAATTTACTCCAGTGTATCTACAATTTATTATAAGTATTTGTGCAAGCTCATCCGCATTTATGACTAGACAATGCATGTCTACCTAAGGAAACTAATTTTGTCTCTTTAATGTGGCTCTACAAGAACAGCGTGAAAGCTTTTCTCGAAATAGATTTTGAATCTGAAAAAGAAATTAATCCTCGGGTGTCGCATTTAGCGAAAAGATTAATGCAGGAAGGGTCTTCTATTTGTTACACAACAGCACTTCGCATGTGCTCTGAGATGTGCGAGGCAGGGTTCTACGTGGCTTTGGCAGTCCCGTGGCACGCATGAGCAATAGGGACCAACACCAGCTATTCTGTTGTACCTTAGGTCGTCAATAAATGCGCGAATGGGCAGGGCGAGTGTGGATAAGTCGTCGTGGTGATGTTCAAGGGGCATACCTTGGCTTGTATTTTGGTCTCCGTGTCGTAGATGTAACTATCCGAAGAAACTCTCCGTATCAGTGACACCCTGTTTGCCGTCTCAGAACCTGCAGGCGTGTCCCTCGGATGAGCCTGCGACAACAAACAGATTTACGGCGCCGCAGTCCCCGAACGTTTACGAAAACAATGAGCTGAGCGCGATGGCGATTTTACGCCGGCATTGTTGGGAAACACACAAGTGGGGCCTATAGCTGCAAGTAATTATTACCATTGCGATACCAGTAAGTAGACACCGTGGCACATTTATACTGTCGGCGTCGCCGTGACCCTTGCCCTGAGGTTCCGTATAAAGTCCAGGGGCGATAAAATCGTCGCCGCGCGCCGTGTGCTATACGTTCGAGTGAAAGCTTTCGAGGGTCAGCCGGCACTCGCGCCTGAATCTCGCGCACGTAAGAGAGGAAAGAGGGGAGGAAGCGCGCCGTCGTCCCTTGTGCTCAAGGCTCCGGGGGGAAGGTAGGATGGGGGGCGCGTTCTACCCCTTAGCGGCCCGATCGGCGTTTCTACAATTTCTAGTAGGTACAGCGGGTCGTGGCGCTTGCGCAGACGACGGACGTTAGCGCGCATGCGCGAGTAAGGGCGGGTGCGAGAGAGGAAATGTGAGAACGTTACGACTCTGCCTAGGCAATATGGAGGAGTTTCTTAGCGCGTGTTTTATGCGCTTGTCCCTAGGCGTGCCGGCAGAAGTCGCGGGGAGCGGTAGTGCCGAACTTAGCGCCGCAAGTTGGCGGCTGGACGTAATTATATTTATTCAATCGCCTTTTGTACTAATTGAAACAACGTGTCATTATTTCGCATTATTGACGGCGCCTCCAGGAGACCAAAGCGCCAACGGGGACATCAAAGCTGGAACCCGGACTTGTGCGAAGTTGGGGCTCGCCGAGGCATGCGGGTGCCAGGGGTGTATAAGACCGTCTGCCCGCGACAGTGGACAGCCAACGTTTTTATGCGAACACCACCGGGCACGCTTCGGCCTCCGCGGCCTCAACCCACAAGCCACCCTGCTTCCTGCTTTGATCCCCCTGCTACCGCTTGGGTGCCATGGAGATCTGCGCCGCCTGCTTTATTATACGTAACCTCAGGTGCGCTCCTGAGGCCTCCGTTTGCCGGTTACATGTGCCCTCCTCGAGCAGTGCTTGTAAAAAATGCAATCTAACGTCGCGATGAAAGAGGCGACACGTGACTTTTACAACGCCAGTCAGAACCTTGCCCTTCAGGCACAGCGATCACCAAAAAGGGCGCCCGTGCCCACTGCCTTACCACACCGGCAGCCAACGGCGTAGCGTAAACAGGATCGCACTCCCCGATGCCGGCAAGCCCAGGGGATGAACGCATACAACACGCGTTAAGAAACCTCCTCAGTAGTGCCTAGGCAGACTCACACATTCAGGGAGCAAAGGCCCCCAAATTTTCTTTCTCGCCGCCGCTCTTACTCGCGCCTGCGAAGAAACTCCCGCCCCGCTGTACCTTCTAACAATTGTAAAAACGCGGCCCGGGCGCGACTTTACAATTGCTAGTAAATACAGTGGGGCGTGGCACTTGCAGAGGCGCCGCACGTTTGCGTGCATGCGTGAGTAAGAGCTGGTGCGAGAGACAAAATGTGGGGTCTTTTTCTCCCTGAATATATGACTCTGCCTAGGCACAACGGAGGAGAAGTTCCTTAGCGCGTGTAGTATGCGTTTGTCTCTAGGCGTACCGGCATTGCACAGTGTGGTCGAGTTCGTTTACTCTATGACACTGGCTTGCAGATGCCCTCGTGGGAGCAGTAGGAACCGTGGAAGAGGCCAGTCCGCATATATTGAGTATTTAGAAGGCGAAGCGCCTTAAATACCGCGGTTGAAAGCGAGTGGCTCAAAGGAGGCCTGTCAAGTTGGACGCCCCTGCAACCGCTATGAGAATACGCCGCGCCCTCTAACGTGTTTTAAACTAACAACCTAACGTTAACCTAACCTAACGAGGCCAAGGCAGAAAGACATTGCTAACGATGTAACCGCTGTGAGAATACGCCGCGCCACCCTAATGGTTTTTACGCTATTATAGCCTAACCTAACGTTTACGCAACCTTATTCAAGCTAAGATAACGGTAACCTAATGTAAGATGATGGGGCGGAGACCCCTGAACAATAACCCGCACGGCGTAGCAGCAGTGAGAATACGCCGCGCCACCCTAACGCCGTTTACGCTAAGCTAACGTAACCTGGGAGAGGCTAACGTAGAGAGGCTAAGCTAACGGAGAGGCTAAGCTAACGTAACCTGGGAAGTATGGGAGAGGCCTTTGCCCTGCAGTGGGCGTAACCAGGCTGATGATGATGATGATGATGATGATGATGATGAACGTAACCTAAGCTAACCGAAACCTAACCTAACCTAACCTAACGTGGACGAGACGCAAAGCCAATAATCGACACGGTGTGACATTAGGCAATCCCGTTCAAGCGTGGTTGCTAATGCGCTGTTCGCCTATTTCACTCAAAGAGGACCACTCAAAAATGCTCCTGAAATGTCCAGGAGAGCAGGTCCAGCATTTACTACGACCCCTATCGCTCCTCCGGAAAATCAGTAATGCTTTTTTTTTCTTGAAGATAGAGTGTCGTAAGGCGCGACATAGTCATAATGACTGGCTCAACACCAGTGCCGCACGCACCAGAAAGTCTCTCCGGCGTACCTTCGCACACAGCGCTCACGAAATGGGGCGTCAGTGCCCGTTGCTTCACTTGTTGACCGCGCCGGAAGCCAGCGCCCTAGCGTAAACAAACTCCACCCCACTCCAAAATGACAGTACGCCTAGGGACAAACACATGCGACACGCGCAAAGAAATTTCGCCACCGTTGTTCCTAGGCAGAGTCAGGTATTCAAGGAGCAAAGGCCCCCAGGTGTTCTCTCTCGCGCCCGTTCTAACTCTCACTTGTGCAGAAACGTCGAGCGCCTCGAGGAATGCCACATCCCGATGTACTTGCTAGCAATTGTAAAAATGCGACCCGGGCCGCATTTTTACAATGGCTAGTAAGTACAGCCAGGCGTGGCTGTACCCGAGGCACTTCCGGAAGCGCCGACATTTCTACGCAGGCGCGAGTAAGAGCGGTTGCGAGAGAAACAATCTGGGGCTTTTGCTCTATGAATATCTGTCTTTGCCTAGACCCTACAGAGGAGGTTTCTTTGCTCGTGTTGTATGCGCTTTCCCCTAGGCGTGCCGGCACTGGGGTGTGGGGTGGAGTTTATTTACGCTCGGACGCTGGCTGAGGGTGCGGTGAAGCACTGGGCACAAACGCCCCCGGTGATCTCTTCGCCTGAAGTTACGTCGGACAGACTTTCTAGCCCCTTACGGCGCTCTACCCCTTCGAAAAAACATCCCTGACCCGGAGGAACAGTAAGGGCCGTAGTAGGGAGAAATAAATTTGTGAGTGAACTAAAAGCACAGCACGTTAGTAACCGTAGTCGAACGCAATTGCCTGATGTGACACCGTGAGGATTATTGGCTTTGCATCTCGCCCAAGTTAGGTTAGATTATGTTAGGCTAGCGTAGAAGGCGTAAGGTGGTGCGTGGTATTCCCACAGCGGTAACGCCGTGAGGATTTTCTTTGCGTCTTAGCCACATTTGGTTAAAATAACGTTAGGTTAGGTTAACGTTAGGTCAGGTTAACTTCAGGTTAGGTTAGGTTAACGTAAAAGGCGTTAGTGTAACGCAACGTATTCTCGTAGTGGTTGCAGGGCCATCGAGTCTCACCAGTGCCCTTTCAGCGACTCGCGTTCAACCGCGTTTGCCAAGGAGATCCGCCTTCTAGATATTCAATATATGCGGCCCGGCTTCTACTAGTGTCTCCTGCTCCCACGGAAACATATGTGGGGCTATTTTTAAGATACATCACCATAAGGCGCGAGAAAGGCATGATCCAGCACGACTGACTTGGCATGAGCGCCGCAGGTGCGGGACAGTCTGTCCCATACAGTGGTCGCAAAAGTGGGCGTTAGTGCGCGCTGCTTCACCTATTCCACCGCGCCGGCATCCAGCGTCAGAACGTAAACAAACTCGGCCCCATTCCGCAAGGCCGGCATGACTAGGGACAAACACATACAGCACGGGCTAAGAAACTTCTCCGTAGTGCCTAGGCAGACTTATATATTCAAGGAGCAAACACCCCTACATTTTGTAACTCGCACCCACTCTCACTGGCACATGCGCACAAACGTCCGGCGCCTCCGCAAGTGCCACGCGCCGCTGTAATCACTAGCATTTGTAAAGTCGCGCCCGGGCCGCGCCCGCCAGCGCCGCTCGGCCTAGGAAGCCATGTGCGCAGAGCCCGCTGCGCGCTGTTTCCACGGCTTATTTCGCGTTGAGTTCGAGACGCAGTACAAAGGTCAATTCGCTCGCTGCTTATGCCACGCCTCCTCACTCCAGCGTTTTGAAAACGAGTTTCCGCGGTCAGCAAGTGAGATGTGTTCATGCTTGCTTTTGCACGCCTGACACCAAGCTTGCTATTTAGGTAGCATGCCTATAATTAGAAGTTTATACGGCTATAAGCTATTCTGCTTACTTCGTATAGCTGTCCACTAATTTGCTGTCGCAATAGTTGCTTGCCTTTCGGGCAACACTGGGACTTTGTCTTTCTTGAAAAATAATTGAGCGCTGAAGAAGAACGCTTTTCCCGCCACAGTATATTTCGTACAAAATGTTGCAATGTGTCAATAATCCCCAACAGGGTGATATTTCTGGCCTATACGTGCATGTAATGTACAGTTAAATACTGAATTGAAATCAAGGATTCGACGGAAACTCGTCTGGTTGGGATAATTTATGGCGGGAAATATCAAACACCGACCCGTCGTCGCTTTATATTTGCCCATAAATAAATAATTATGTCATAATCTTTCCCCAGGGTAGGATAAAGCTATGGTGTAACTCCTCGGGCCAAAAAACGAAATTTTCTACGGTTACGCCAAGTCGCGCTCGGCGTTTGTAATAGTTCCCACAGTACCACCTCGTATTCGCGCACCTTTCCGTAGTTTGCACGCTTATCTGTTTGTTCTACTAAGAAAAAAAACTGTAAAAAAAAGACGCGCACAGGAAACATACAAGAAGACACAGAAGGTGCCAGCCTCTTTCCTGTCTTTTTGTATGTGTCCTGTGTGCGTCTTTTTTTTTTGGCTGTCTTTTTCTTAATACAATGCACCAACTAGCCCTACAACGTGCTTTACTAGAGTATCTGTGCGTGTTCGCAAACATTTTCTGCTGTACCGGTAAGTGCTTGTTCTCCACTGTTGTTTCAAGTTAATGCGCCTGTGAAAGGGTTTATTGGTGGCGCCTAATGCGAACGCACAGCGACCGGGAACGGCGAGGCAGCCCGAAGCACTGTCCAAACGGACGCCAGCAATCAACAGCGCGAGCGGAGACGAGCCGCGTGTTGGCGATGCGGCTGTGCCGCGAGGCGCCTCTTCTTCTTCACAATCTCCCCCCGGACAAAAAGAGCCATCCTGGCGCCTTAAGAATCGGGAGGTAGAGGGTCGTGGTAGGGCTTGAGACGCGAGACGTGGACAATGTCACGTCCACGCCGGCGCAAGTCTTCAGGTGGTGACAGGGGCTCAATGAGAAAATTCACCGGGGACGTTTGTTCCAAGACTCGGTAAGGCCCTTCGAATTTTGGGACGAGTTTCGAGGAAAGCCCCGGCGTTTGGAAAGGGACCGACAACCACACAAGAACGCCTGGAGCGTAGGTGGTGTTTGGACGCGTGTCGATGCGGTTTTCTTTCTGGCGCTGCTGTTGCTCTGCCGTAAAGGAGCGCGCTAGCTGGCGGCATTCTGCGGCTTGTCGGGCGACGTCGGACACAGGTAGACACTCGGAGGCGTCAGGACGGTATGGAAGGAGCGTGTCGATGGTATGCGTGGGCTCGCGACCATACAGGAGGAAGAAAGGTGAAAATCCCGTAGTGGCCTGGATCGCGGTGTTGTACGCGAACGTGATGAATGGAAGGATGCGGTCCCAGTTACCATGATCAGATGCCACGTACATAGAGAGCATATCACCAAGTGTGCGGTTAAATCGCTCTGTGAGCCCGTTAGTCTGTGGATGGTATGCCGTGCTTGTCCGATGAATAATGTGGCATTCCGAAAGCAAACTTTCGACGACTTCGGAGAGGAAGGCGCGACCTCGATCGCTGAGGAGTTCTCGAGGTGCGCCGTGTCGAAGCACGAAGCGATGTAGGACGAAAGAGGCTACATCCCGCGCTGTAGCACTCGGTAAAGCAGCAGTTTCGGCGTAGCGTGTGAAATGGTCAACAGCAACTACGATCCACCGATTGCCGTCTGGCGTCATAGGAAGCGGGCCGTATAGGTCGATGCCGACGCGATCGAAGGGTGCGGCAGGGCACGGGAGCGGCTGCAAGGCACCAGACGGGCGTAAAGGCGGTGATTTGCGGCGTTGACAGTCAAGACAGCACCGAACAAACTTGTGTACAAAATTGTACATGCCGCGCGAGTAGTAGCGGTGGCGAATTCGTTCGTACGTCTTGAAGACTCCGGCGTGGCCACACTGCGGATCGTTGTGGAAAGCGGCACATATTTGAGACCTTAAGCTGCGGGGAACCACCAGAAGCCACCGACGACCTTCAGGAGTGTAATTGCGTCGGTGCAGCAGCTGGTCACGAATGGGAAAATGAACTGCTTGGCGTCGGAGGGTTCGGGATACAGGGATGGTCGATGATCCAGAAAGATAGTCGAAAAGAGAAGCGATCCACGGGTCACGACGTTGTGCGGTGACAAAGGAGTCCATGTCGAGAGATGACACGGAATATGCGGAAGTTGTTCCGCAGGCCGAGTCTGGAGGTAAAGGTGAACGAGACAAGGCGTCTGCGTCGGAGTGTGTGCGTCCGCTGCGGTATACGACGCGAATATCGTACTCCTGGATGCGTAGTGCCCAACGGGCTAGGCGGCCAGTGGGATCTTTCAAGTTGACGAGCCAACAAAGCGCATGGTGATCTGTGACTAAGTCGAATGGGCGCCCGTACAGATATGGTCAGAACTTGCCAAGTGCCCATACTAAAGCCAAGCACTCTTTTTCGGTCACGCTGTAATTGGCCTCAGGCTTCGTCAGCGTGCGACTCGCATAGGCGACTACGTATTCGGGGTAGCCCGGCTTTCGTTGGGCGAGGACGGCGCCGAGACCGACCCCGCTGGCATCTGTATGTACTTCAGTTGCAGCTGACGGGTCGAAATGGCGAAGAATAGGTGGGGAGATGAGAAGACGACGCAGCGTCGCAAAGGCGGAGTCACATGCAGTGGACCAGCGGGAGAGGGCGGCGTCACCGCGTAGAAGCTGAGTCAATGGCGCCGTGATCGATGCGAAATTTCGAACAAAGCGCCGGAAATATGAGCATAGGCACATGAAGCTTCGAAGTTCTTTGATGGTCTGAGGCTTCGGAAATTCAGCGACTGCTCGAAGTTTTGCAGGATCGGGTAGAACGCCATGCTTTGACACAACGTGGCCTAAAATGGTAAGCTCTCGCGCGGCGAAGCGGCACTTCTTGAGGTTGAGTTGAAGGCCAGCGTTCGTTAGACAGGTCAAAACTTGTCTGAGGCGGAGCAGGTGAGTAGGAAAATCAGGCGAGAAAACCACGACATCGTCGAGGTAACACAGACATATAGACCACTTGAGGCCACGCAGCGTGTTGTCCATGAGTCGTTCAAAGGTGGCAGGGGCGTTACAAAGCCCGAAAGGCATCACCTTAAATTCATATAAGCCGTCAGGTGTAATGAATGCGGTTTTCTGGCGATCGGCAGCAGCCATCGGGACCTGCCAGTACCCTGAACGCAAGTCAAGGGACGAGAAGAATTCTGCTCCCTGAAGACTGTCGAGGGCGTCGTCGATGCGCGGCAAAGGATAGACGTCTTTGCGCGTTACCTTATTCAACCGACGGTAGTCGACGCAAAAGCGAATAGACCCGTCCTTCTTGCGAACGAGAACGACAGGAGATGCCCAGGGACTGTGCGAAGGTTGAATAACATCACGGCGCAGCATATCTTCGACTTGGGTGGTAATGACACGACGCTCTTCGGCAGAAACGCGGTACGGTCGTTGACGTAACGGCTGATGTGAACCGGTGTCAATGTAGTGCTGCACTTCCGACGTGCGGCCCAGGCGAGGTTGTGAAACGTCGAATGAATTTCTAAATTTGTGCAGGAGATCAAGAAGGTCGGCGCGTTCGGCAGGTGTGAGGGTATCGGCGATGGCATTCGAGAACGCATCCCTGGACGTTTCCTCAAGCGCGGACATCGAAGACGGTTGGCCGGAGTCGACATCAAAAGAGTCTCCGGGGACGTCAACCAAAGACGAAGAGTCGAGGAGTTCCACGAAGCCAAGGCATTCGCCAACGAGCAACGTAATAGGCGCACAGAGGGGATTGTAAAAGTATATATTGCTGCAGCCGCCAGCCATGTCAAGCGTCGCGAAGGGTAGTGGGAGGGATTTACGGCTCATGAAGACGTCGGACGGTGTGAAGAAGACCGTTGCATCAGTGATGGCATCGCAAGAGACAGGTACGAGGGCGAAGGAGCCAGGTGGAATATCTGTGTTCTCGCGCACGGTAAGTTTAGAAGGGCGGTCGCAATCTTCGTCCAAGGGTGCGTCACAAGGGGAAAATTCAACTTCGGCGCGTGCGCAGTCGATCACGGCTTTATGGCTGGATAAGAAGTCTCATCCGAGGATGACGTCATGTGAGCAGGTGGGAAGAACAATACACTCGACGATGTAAACAATGCCGTGAATAAGCACACGTACAGTACAGGCTGCGTGTGGAGTGACGTGCTGCGCGCTTGCCGTACGAAGCGACAGTCCAGAAAGCGGCGTGGTCACCTTGCGCAGCGAACGGCACAGTTTGGCGGCTATCACAGAAACGGCAGCGCCGGTATCCACAAGAGCGAATGCAGGAACACCTTCTACACAAATTTCGACCACGTTAGCAGGAGAGGCGCGAGGACTTAGACAGTTCAAATGGGGCGCAGTTCTTGCCTCTTGAACTGCGACGTTCAGTTTTCCTGGTCAGGTGGTGCGGGTCGCCGACGCATTGGGGAGAGCGAGCGTCGGCGAGGGGATGGCGAGCGACGTGAAGGAAATTCTGGGATGTCAGCACGAGCGTACGGTTGGGGGGAAGGAGCGGCGTATTGGCGAAATGGCTGGCTGCCGTACTGGAAGGGCCGCGAGGCGTCGCCGAACGCTTGAGGGCGACGGCGGCAATATCGGGCGACGTGTCCGGGAGTGCAGCAGGAATAACAGATAGGTCGATTGTCAGGTGTCCTCCAAGGATTAGCTCGCGGTGCAGTCCAAGATGCAGCATGGGTTTCCGGTGGCAGCGGTTGGGACTGGGTCGCGAAAGACGCCTGTGGAGGCCTGCGCACTGCCTGCGCGTACGTGAGAGGCGCGGCCACAGGCAGGACTGGCTGCGCATAGGTGAGAGGCGCGGCGACAGGCTGCACTGCCAGCGCAGAGTTGAGATTCGCGGCTGCAGGCGGCTGACGGTGTGCGGACGGGACAACTTGGGCGACCTCTTCTGAAATGAGGGTGCGGAGCGTGTTTGGAATACGGGAGGTGGGCTCCTGAGTGAAGGGGACTAAAGAAAGTTGGCGGGCAACTTCCTCACGCACGAAGTCCTTGACCCGCTGAAGGAATGAGGATGGGTCGTACATGTTGTCAAGGCTCGCCAACAAGTCGTCGCTTCCCAGAGGACGCCGAGTCGAAGCGCGTTGCTTCCTTAACTCATCGTAACTTTGGCATAGGCTGACAACTTCAGACACAGTGCGCGGATTCCTGGCTAGGAGCATCTGGAATGCGCCGTCATCGATGCCTTTCAGTATATGGCGAATTCGCTCAGCTTCGGGCATTGCGGCGTTGACTCGTTTACAAAGGTCCACGACGTCTTCTATGTAGCTTGTGAACGTTTCTGCCGTCTGCTGTGCTCGGGCGCGCAAGCGTTGTTCGGCGCGCAGCTTGCGAACAGCGGGTCGGCCGAACACTTCCGTAAAGGTTGTCTTGAAGAGCGACCATGTGGGTACGTCACTTTCGTGGTTGTGAAACCACAGTTGGGCAACACCAGCCAGATAAAAGATGACGTGCGTTAACTTGGCTGGATCATCCCACTTGTTGTGTGCGCTCACCCGTTCATATGACGCAAACCAGTCTTCTACGTCTTCGTCGTCTGCACCGCTGAAGATCTTGGGGTCCCGTTGTCGTGGAACGCCGGTGCAGGTGACGGACTGTGGCGTCGGTGCCGTTTGGGATGAGCTGTCGGTCATGGCGGGCGGTAGCGTTCTTGATCTTAGCTCCAGGGTTTCAAGCGACCGGGTTTGAGTCCCAGCACCTCCACCATTTGTGAAAGGGTTTATTGGTGGCGCCTAATGCGAAGGCACAGCGACCGGGAACGGCGAGGCAGCCCGAAGCACTGTCCAAACGGACGCCAGCAATCAACAGCGTGAGCGGAGACGAGCCGCGTGTTGGCGATGCGGCTGTGCCGCGAGGCGCGTCTTCTTCTTCACACGCCATATTTACGATTAGTTGTCGTCGTAAGCATTGAGGAATGATAAAGCGAACGGATCATGTCTAATCCAGGTGTTTGAATGAATAGTCAAATTTGTTTAATGTTATGGGGATTGCAACCAACAATTATACACTTAGGTAATGCACTTTCCTCCTTGGGTTGTTCCTTGCATTGAAAAACTTCATATGGCCGTAGTACTATAGTACTACGGCCATATGAAGTATAGTACCACTATAGTGGTACGTTCTAGAGGCAGCCGAGTGAAATAGAAGTTTGGTCAACAACAGTTACTGTATTTATGATAGGCACATTTACTCCAGAGTTTCCAAACGCATTATCATTCTTAGTAACCTTTTCAGAATGGTGCGTAGTAATACACGCTATGCTTTACCTCTGTATAGTGGCAGCACGCTCCAGCTTTTAAATGTACAACCATGCATAGGCTTTCACCAGTTTTACGATTCTTTGAATGCGAACAAGAGGATACGAGGGGTTCAGTCACTTTTAATTAGAACCACCATGAACGAAATAGATGGAACTAGATATATGCGTAAATACGATGAACTATTGCGATGAATGTAAAATTTGGTGTATCATATATTTTTCAATAAAAGATTTCCGCGGTAAATTTTTATATCTCAGGCTTCTCTGTTGTTACTAGAGCACTTCAAGTCGGGACTACGCTTCATTTCTTGCCAAAGTTATCCCTAATAACGTCTCTGATGTACCGCAGCGCATAGTCTCTTTCGAACATGTTACCGCCATCATCAGCTATAGATGTTTGCAAATATTGAGTTGGAGCTCCGAGTGCTCTTACATATTTGAAATGTCATGCAACCAACGTTCACTCAATTTAATTTCTTTTTTGCATGAGCTCACTCGCCACCCTTTTGTAGGTACTTGTTCCATCTCAGGAGCACCTCTTCTTCGTGTAATCCCAATTTTCCGACTTCTCAGAGATCTCAGACATCTGCTTACGCTCTTCTATATCTTGCTTTTTATTTGTTTTTATCTCCTCTTTCCAATCCAACAAAATTTTTTGCCCGTTCTTGTCTCATCTGCTGCCGCATTACGTCTACCAGTTTGTTCTATTTCCGCACTATTGTAGGAAGCGCCTCCTTGGCAACCCATTCAAACAGCGCCGTGCCGGTTCGTACAAGCCAGAGAAGGGGAATGGCTCGCCGCTCACCCTTCACTTCTCGCCTGATGAAAAGGTCTGTAGGAACCTTCCACCAAGCTCCTTCGTCCTGCTACCACTCCGATTACGCCCTGTGGGCCGAAGCAGAATGGTAATGTTGCTTTCTGTTGCTCCCTACCAGGTAACGTGCAAGGTGATAACTAGGAGATCACTGTGCTGACTCGTAGACCCCTATCGCAGGCCCCAATCAAGACATAGTTTACGTCACACGCCTTAAGCCGTACCGCTTTCAATCGAGCCCAATTGAAGAGGAACGATGATTTGCCCGCATTTCTTGTTTGCATTTTCATTGAAGAAATGATGACGTGGGCTCAGATGACGACCAGCTTATGGCTGTTGTGAAAGCATTGTCTTATCCAGGCTGTACCGTTCTGCTGTTAGTAAACTTGGCTCGTAATACGGCACCAGCTAATAACTTCATCTCGTGAGAACGTGAACGTGACTAAATCGTGAGGATAAGTAAAAACATCCATGTAACTGTACAATGTTTTGTTTCGCACCTTGCACAGCTGGGCGAGTTCACAGCTCGAAGCAGTTGCTTTCTCTGTTGTGGCACCGGCGAAGAACAGACCACCAAGAAGGATAGATGGGCAGGGCCTTTCTGACCAGAGGTGCGTGGCATTCGCGACTTCCTCCTGTGGACGTCAGAAATCCAGCAACATTTTGGCTAGCGCGCAATTGTGCCTGACGGATTGCGTTTCTGGAAGCACAGGACGACGAAAGAAGGAAACATGCTGACGCCTTTGTTTGCTAATCTGATCTTTTATCGGTGTAACGTTTCACTGTTACTTTCAACAAGAAAGAAAGCTGACACTGGGAACGCACCATGATAGCGAAACATTATTGCCGCATGCTTAATTTACCTATCTCGAGGTGAAGTGAGCTGATCGCATCAAAACTCAGAAACTATGCTTTTTATCAGGCACATGTATAAGCTTACTTATTTTCTTTAGGCCGAAGGAATATCGGCAGCTATAGCAAGCCGTAAAAGTTTCTGTTGAGGTTATTCAAAAGTTGTTTGTCAATGTTGACAAATGCTGCTAAAAACGCGTGCAGCGGTTATTGAAATATTTTCCAGCACTCCTAATAGGACGCTTTTCAGGACGCTTTAAAAACGCTTAAACGCTACTGAGCCATTTCGGTTTGAGGAGTTATTTTACCATTGAGGTATTCAAACTCAACATTTAAATCATATTGAAAGGCTATTAAATTCTAGTGTAATCTTAGTTTAAGGAATTGTTGCTTTGTTGTTCCCAACACATGGAGTATCAACATTCAATATCAACTGAATTATTGTACCAATTACACTAAGTGGTACTTAAAATTGCCCTGAACGTTTCGTTCAAGTTCAGATGCAGTATACAGTGTTGCGAAGCTCTTATTTGAAACCTGCGATACAAGAGTTTTCTGGTATTTGCATATGATAACTATTAATTGAAATGTATAACTGTATATCTCATATACATTACATAAACTTATAAATTGTAATATATATATATTGACACGCGTAGATGCTTATCGCGTGACTACGTTTCACCGCCTTACAAATGTTATCGCACAGCGCAGGAAGCGCCTGCGTGTATAGGAAGTTTCTGGAATATTATCGATGGTTCCATTCGCAGTCTGTCACCGAACCTTGGGTAAACTCATTGCATGCACATGCTACGCGAATAGTATAGAACTTTGTGGAAGACACGCGGGTCGCAGCAATAACTCTGGAACATTCGACGACTACTGTAGAAAAGCCGACGCGCTTGACCCGCAGATCCGATTTCGACGACCGCCGATTGTGTTCGCCGCTATTGCTCTCCCTTGACGGTAACAGCAGCAACAGCAAAGAAGCCTCTTTCGACGATACAAAGAGTGCTTTTCGACGTCATCGAGAGTTCGACAAACTCCAGTCGCAAAGCATCGCATAATAAACAAAAAGTGCGCTCGACCACTCCGCCAGAGCCCTTACCGAGTTTCGACGCGAGAACGTGAAGCTAAAGGACAAGTCAACGAAATGTTCGCAACGACGTTATCCGGCCGTCGAAAAGCCCTTGGGCATCACCTACTGTCTCAGTGAAGAAAAATGACGGAAGGCTACGTTCTCTCGTCGATTATCGACGACTGAACAAGATAACTAAGAAGGACGTATACCCCTCCCACGGATAGACGACGCATAGGATAGGCTCTACAACGGTAAATACTCCTCGTCAATGGACCTTAAGTCTGGCTACTGAAAATAGAAGTCGACGAGAGAGATCGCGAAAAGACCGCCTTCATCACGCCACACGGCCTCAACGAGTTCAAGGTCGTGCCATTCGGACTGTGCTCGGCGCCTGCAACGTTGCAGCGCGACATGGACATGGTGTTAGCAGGGTTGAAGTGACAGACCTGTCTAGTTTACTTGGATGACGGCGTCGTCCTCGCCGGAAATTCGGAAGATCACCTTAGGCGGCTTGCAACAGTACTAGAGGCCATCAAGTCATCAGGGCCCACTCTGAAGCCGGGAAAGTGCCGCTTCGCTTACGATGAGCTTCTGTTTCTGCGCCATGTCATCAGCAAATCTGGAGTACTCCCCGACCCTCAGAAGACAGGTGACATCGTAAAGTTCCCGCAGTCCGTCGACAAAAAGGCATTGCGTAGATTCCTTGGCATGTGTGCCTACTACAGGCGCTTTCTCAGGGACTTTTCACGCATCGCTGAGCCGTTGAGACATCTAACTAAATGTGATGTCGAGTTCAAGTGGGAAACGTCCGAGGCCGACGCATTTCAATAATTCAAACGATGCATGCAGTCGTCACTGCGCACCTCGACGAATACGCCCATACAGAAATCCATACGGACGCCAGTAGCCTAGGCCTCGCTGCCGTCTTAGTCCAGAGAAAAGATGGACATAAACACGTGATAGCTTACGCTAGCCGGTCGCTGTCAAAAGCGGAAGGCAATTATTCTATGACCAAAAAGGAATGTCTCGCCATCGTTTGGGCTACAGCAAAATTTCGACCTTACCTGTATGGCAGGCCATTCAAAGTCGTCAGCAACTATAACGCGTTGTGTTGGCTAACGAATTTAAAGGATCCTTCAGGGCGAGTGGCGCGGTGGAGCCTCAGACTACAAGAATACGACATCACTAACCTACAGCTCCGGACGAAAACACTATGGTGCCAACCCGCCGCCGCAAGATGATGAGGATGACGACGCCTTCCTTGGCATTTTAGGCGCGGAAGATTTCGCTGAACAGCAGCGAGCAGACTCGGATTTGAAAAACCTCGTCGAGTATTTGGGAGGGCACACCGACGTTGTCCCTAGGGCATTTAAGCGAGGATTGTCTTCTTTCTCGCTTCAAAACAACCTACTCGTAAAGAATTTCTCACCAGTGCATGCCAACTACTTTTTCGTTATCCCGTCAGAACTGCGTCCAGAAGTATTGCACGCCCTACATGGCGATCCGACCGCTGGACACCTCGGATTTTCCCGGACACTATCGAGGATACAGGAAAGATATAATTTGCCGCGCATGACCACCGACGTCGCCCGTTATGTCATAACATGCCGAGACTGTCAGCGAAGCAACACACCACCGACAAGGCCAGCGGGATTACTACAGTCGATCGAGCCTCCTCTCCGACCTTTTCAGCAGATTGGCATGGACTTGTTGGGACCCTTTCACACGTCAACAACCGGAAATAAGTGGATCGTTGTGGCGACGGACTACCTCACCCGTTCGCTTAAATGAAAGCTCTGCCGAAAGGTAGCGCAGTCGAAGTGGCGAAATGTTTCGCCGAGAAGATCCTGCTGCAACATGGCGCCCCAGAAGTCCTCATCACCGACAGAGGAACGGCCTTTACAGCGGAGCTCACCAAAGCCATTCGGCTGTACAGTCAGACAAGGCACAGAAGGACAACTGCCTACCACCCACAGACGAATGGTCTTACGGAGCGCCTTAATAGGACTCTCGCCGACATGCTAGCCATGTACTTCGACATGAAATATAAGACCTGGGATGCCGTCCTGTCGTACCTAACTTTCGCTTACAACAGGGCGGTGCAAGAAACAACACAGATCACCCCGTTGAAGCTGGTTTACTGCAGGAACCCGACGACGACTCTCGACGCCATGCTGCCGCACGTCACCGACTAAGAGAATCTTGACGTCACCACCTATCACAAGCGCGCCGAAGAAGCCCAACAGCTCGCCCGCCTACGGATGAAGAACCAGCAGTGTACCGACAGCCGACACTACAACCTCCGACGACGCTACGTGGAGCGCCAGTTCGGCGACCGTGTTTGGGTTTCGACCCCTATACGGCGACGAGAACTCAGTGAAAAACTATTGCCTCGCTATTTCGGACCGTACAAGATCGTCCGACGTATTGGCAAACTGGACTATGAGGTCGTGCCAGACGGCACTTCGCATTCACAGCGGCGCCCCGCACGACCTGAAGTGCTGCGTCTTAAGTTCTTTTACGCACGCTGGCAAACTTGCTTAGTTTGTTGCTCTTTTTTTTTTTGCTATGGGGTTTTTTTGTTTATTACTTTCGTTTATTTGAAGCATCGGGTCGATGCTTTTTAAGAGGGGTGTATTGACACGTGTACATGTTTATCTTTATCTGGTCACTACGTTTCACCGCCTAACAAATGTTATCGCACAGCGCAGGAAGCGCCTGCGTGTATTGGAAGTTTCTGGAATATTATTGATGGTTCCATTCGCAGTCTGCCACCAAACCTTGCGTAAACTGATTGCATGTATATGCGACGCGAATAGCGTAGACTTTGTGGAAGACACGGGTGTCGCAGTGATTACTCTGGAACGTTCGACGACTTCTGTAGAAAAGCCGACGCGCTTCACCGGCAGATCAGATTTCGACGAACGCCGATCGTGTTCGCCGCTATTCCCCTGCCTTAAGTGTAACTTGCTCTTGTGGGCACGAACTCGCCCAACAAAACGCTAGTTTTGCCATTCACCTCTTGCTTTCTTCACCTTCACTACCACCTGGCAATGTATATATATATATATATATATATATAGATGACTCCCTCTCAAAAGGAGTCATCACCCCACAATCAAAAGACACAAGTCCATCGCAAGCAGGCTGCTTCAAAGAATCGCCCAAAGAACATCGCAGCGATAGCTCCGTCAGCTGAACAGTCGCCTTCAGCACAGGACGCTACAGGTTCCTCCCCGAAAGGTCCTCGCTACGAGTTTCGCAGAGCCCACACGAAAACTGTGGATGACGCCCCGGCAAATTGACTAAAGGCTGTGTCTCCGGGTAGCAATCTTTCTTACCTCTGTTCAAATGAATTTCTAAGGCTAAGGAAGGTTACAGAAAAAAGAATTCGCAATGGTCTACATGTAGATACGCTAAATACCTACGTAGCTGCGGCTGTTGCACCAAAGGGTCTCCGTATTGTTGTAAAACCAGCTCTGTAGGACATGTCTGAGCGCAATATAGCTAGATGGGATAACATACTAACAAATGCTTCACTACAACTCACCCGTGTCGTGTTAGATCACTATCGTTCTTCCAGTAAGAAAGTCACGAACCAAGAAAGTCAAATTGCTGCGCGCTTAGACTTGTCCTCTAGCCAATCCGCCGCATTAGAGGCATTCGCAACCAAAAAACGGAATGAAATCTACGCATTGAAAGCAATGAACTGTCCCGTGACGGTGTTGTGTGCCATTCTGGAGGCCAGGACAAGGTATTCAATTCTGCTCATTTTCAAACCAAACTTCTAGAAGTACACTCCGGCACTTCTTCGTCATCCTCTGTTAGTACGCTTGCCCATCAGCAGCAGAATAACACTGTTAATATTTTGGACATTCAGCTAACAGCTGAGGAGTGCAGTGTTCTACGTCGTGGTCTTAATTTTTGTCCAGCAACAGGTGGACATAATGAATTTCAACTACTGAAAGATTTGGATAATTTCGCCCATAACTTACGCTTGCGCGAATACTTCCATGATCGCTCCAATTCAAGCGATTCGAAACACGCGTTACCTTCTGGCAAGCGCTGGGTCCCTCCTACACAGCGCGATAGCTTTTTGGACATGTATATCAAAGCAGTACAACGACACGTTCTGCAATTGTATCAAAAACAAGCACCCTTCCGCCGTAATTGGTCCGCCAGCGAAATGAAAGCATTAGATACCCTGTCCTCTCGCAAAGACATCGTCATTCAGCCTGCTGACGAAGGTGGTGCCGTTGTCATAATGAACAAGTCCGATTACGCCGCAGAGGCCCACAGACAGCTAGCAGACGCGACGTTTTATAAACGCCTTGATCATGACCCCACTGAGCAATATAAATTTCTGATCAAAAGCACAGTGCTAGATCTCACCAAGAAGAAAAAGGTGCCTGACAATGTGGTTCATTCTCTAATTCTACTAAGTGTTGTTGCTGGTCGTTTTTACCTTTTACCTAAAATGCATAAGATAAACAACCCAGGTCGTCCCATCATTTCTGGTATAGGTACAGTCACAGAAAATTTGTCCAGCTACGTAGATTCCCTGATTAGTATTATCCCAGCTACGTTTGCCTCTTACGTAAAAGACACTACCCACTTCCTTTCGGATATAATCAATCTCATTATTCCTCAAGGTTCTCTTTTGGTTACACTTGATGTAGCATCTTCGTATACTAACATTCCACATTCTGATGGCATCATGGCAGTCTTCAATTGCTACGAATGTGTATCACCCGAGAAACTCATAGATAGCGACACATTGGCAACTTTGCCAGCCCTTATTTTAGAACTAAATAACTTCGAACTTGAAGGACATCACTTTGTGCAAGTTAGTGGGACGTCTACGGGTAAGCGAATTGGCCCGAACTACGCCAATATATTTATGAGTCAGCTAGAAGATAAATTTTTGCTAACCAGGACGTTAAAACCTTTTTATTACAAACGTTACATTGACAATGTTTTTTTGATTTGGCCTCATGGGGAACAGGAACTGCTTTCTTTCATATCTGACTTTAACAATGCCCATTCATCCATATCATTTTCTCACATGTATTCTGCATCTACTATTAACTTCCTTGACGTCAGCGTTTCAGTGCTAAATGATAAACTATCTACTGCCCTATACAAAAGGCCGACAGATAGATGTCAAGATTTGCACTTCGATAGCAGTTACGTAAAACATCGCAAGACTAGCATTCCTTATAGCCAAGCCTTACATTTTAAAAGAATTTGTACTGAGCAATCAGAGTTTCAAAAGAATTGCGGTACCCTAAAAAACGCTTTAGCCAAAGAAAATAACCCACCACAATTAATTGACGACGCAATAAAACGCGCAGACGTGCATGACCGAAGGACGCTTCTTTGCATTAAGAACAAACCGACTCCCTCACCCCAAACAAATCTTGTCCTAACCCACACTGTGTCAGTCTCAAGTGTTTCGCATGTATTAAAGAAACACCAGAATATTCTAATGCAAAGTGAACGCCTCAAAAACATTCTCTGATCCGCCTAAAGCAGTATACCGTAAAGCTACAAATATTCGAGATATACCAGCGTCATCATCTAAGACTGACTGCCCTGATGCCATCGGATGCCATCCTTGTCGAAAACCGCGATGTAAAGTATGCCCCTACATGGTCACATCGCAACAGGTTACTTGTACGTCTTCAAACTTTTGTTTAAAAATCAAAGGCGATTTCGACTGCGACCCAATAAACGTAATATACATGCTTGAATGTACGCTGTGCAAAAAATGGTACATCGGACAAACATAAGGGCCTTTCAGATTCCGCTTTAGCAATCATAAATCCCACGCTAACACGTTGCCCAACCTACCCATCTCAAGACACGTGCATCTTCCTGACCACTCATTTGATAAACTGAGAGCCACGTTGCTTGAATCTGGATTTCGTTCAAATTGTGATAGAGAAGCCCGCGAATCCTTCCTTATCTATAAGTTTGATACCGTCGCGTGTGGTATGAATGAATGTGTAGGAAAATTGAGTTGCCTGTCTTTGTAGCCCGTCACTTGTCCCTTCTTCTACTAGTACGTCGCTGTTCCCCTTTTTCTGTGTCTGTGTTTGCTTGATAACATAGCACATATTGAGCACATTGAGCACGTTTTGTTGTCACGTGGCTATCGGTTTTTTACAATTCACTTCGATGCGTTTTTATGCTTTGTATTTTAGATGATATGTTTGCAATCGCCATCGGTCTATACGCGTGCCAGCTATCCTTTGAACGATTCGGATGCATTTTGTTCGCCCATTTTATTCATTTTATTCGTTTTTCATGTAAGCGTATCTTCATTTGGTTGATAGGCACGTGTATATTAACTGTACTGGCACCATGCAATGCATTCTGATGCCATCGGATGCCATCCTTGTCGAAAACCGCGATGTAAAGTATGCCCCTACATGGTCACATCGCAACAGGTTACTTGTACGTCTTCAAACTTTTGTTTAAAAATCAAAGGCGATTTCGACTGCGACCCAATAAACGTAATATACATGCTTGAATGTACGCTGTGCAAAAAATGGTACATCGGACAAACATAAGGGCCTTTCAGATTCCGCTTTAGCAATCATAAATCCCACGCTAACACGTTGCCCAACCTACCCATCTCAAGACACGTGCATCTTCCTGACCACTCATTTGATAAACTGAGAGCCACGTTGCTTGAATCTGGATTTCGTTCAAATTGTGATAGAGAAGCCCGCGAATCCTTCCTTATCTATAAGTTTGATACCGTCGCGTGTGGTATGAATGAATGTGTAGGAAAATTGAGTTGCCTGTCTTTGTAGCCCGTCACTTGTCCCTTCTTCTACTAGTACGTCGCTGTTCCCCTTTTTCTGTGTCTGTGTTTGCTTGATAACATAGCACATATTGAGCACATTGAGCACGTTTTGCTGTCACGTGGCTATCGGTTTTTTACAATTCACTTCGATGCGTTTTTATGCTTTGTATTTTAGATGATATGTTTGCAATCGCCATCGGTCTATACGCGTGTCAGCTATCCTTTGAACGATTCGGATGCATTTTGTTCGCCCATTTTATTCGTTTTATTCGTTTTTCATGTAAGCGTATCTTCATTTGGTTGATAGGCACGTGTATATTAACTGTACTGGCACCATGCAATGCATTCTGATGAAGGCCGGACCCCGGCCGAAACGTCAATAAACCGCTTCATACGCGCGTCTGCTTCACTGTGCATATTTACCCGAACCCAGAACTGCTCTTTTTCTGGTATATATGTGTATATATATATATATATATATATATATATATATATATATATATATATATATGTATATATATATATATATATATATATATAGTTCCTAGCGTACAAGAAGGCCTTCCCAACTACATCTGCATACATGTAAAGCCTGGTGATCGTGCTGTCCCGGCAGGCTAGTTTAACTTGCTAAGTGTGCGCTGGTGTGCTCTTTCATAGATCCTAGCGATAAATCTGGATAAGCAGTGTTCAATGTTGTATTTTGTAATAATATTGTACCTGTAAGTCCGTTCTTGACCTATCTTTCCTTAGTAGAAATGTTACTGCTCGCGTATCCTAGCCTATCGACTGCCAGGCACAATGCTGACTAAAAAAAATTAAATTATGATTAGATCAATTTTATTATTATGAGGTACGCCGTAGTGGAGGAAATTTCGACCACCTCGGGTTCTTTAGCGTGCCCTCCATTCTAAGTGCACGGATGCATTCGCCCGCATCAAAATGCGGCCGCCATGGCGGGGATCCCGCAACCTCGTTCTCAGCAGCCGAACACCACAGCCACTGAGCAACCACGGCGGGTGGTCTTGCTTGCACTGTCTAACGTTTCTCAAATAACTGAAACATGTGAACAGGTGTCTACCTACCTTGACTTTTCTTGAGCTGATGACATATCTATCATAGATATACGGTCCTTTTATTTTCTTTCTTTCTTGAACAGTGATGCTGATGTATACAATATACAAACCATGGGACAGTTTTAAAAGCCTCATAAGTAAATGCACACACCGTTTCCTCCCAAGCAGAACGAAAGAAGTGCAAAAATATAACCTCTGGGTTTCTCTGCAGAAGCTGTAACTAAAATGGAGATTAAACATAATTTCAAAGGGAAAACCGCCCTCTTCAGACGAATTATCACAAAGCTAAAGGATTTGGGTTATTTCTTCTCAACTTAAAACACATATTGAGCTTGACAAACAGCGTTATTGCGAAATATCACTGCCCGATTTTATTCCGGGGTCACCAGAAAAATTTTGGAGGTCAATCTCCCCCAAAATCTGAGAATTTAGAGCTATTTGATATGGACTGCGCACTAGTACACAATAAAAATGACATTGCTCGTGCATTTAATGAGAATTTAAATCTATATTTACGAACGATAACAGTGTTGGCCCTAGTTTTGATCACCCTCTGCCATCTATGGAATTCCACTAGAATAACAGCTTGGGCTTGTTGGCTTTCCATCCTGCTGTTAACAGCGCAAAATGCAGACGAGAGACGAGACAAGAAGACTCCACAAGCGCTGACTTTTGGTTGAAAGCCAGCGCTTGTGGTGTCTTCTTCTCTCGTCTCTCGTCTACATTTTGCGCTGTTAACAGTAGCATCTATAGAAGATGTAGCCCTTAGTTAACAAGGCATTTTCAATATGTTTCTGAATCTTGATGTTAACAAACCGTGTGGACCAGACAACATTCCAAATTCGCTTTGGAAAAAGTATGCTGAATTGGAAGTACCCCCATTATTTCCCAAGTTGTTGTCAGAAGGCCAAGTACCGAATAATAGGGGATTGCGAGGTTCAAACCATTTAATAAAAGTGGAAATAATAAATACATTACTCACCACCATCCAATCTCAATAACGTTGACTATATGTAATCAACACCAGCCCTTCATGTCTAACCATTGTTTCAAATATTCCTCCTTTCCGAGAACTGCTACCGAGTGGAATAACCTAACTTATCATGCTGTGCTATCGCCAACGCTAACACATTTGTATCTCGTTTAGAGGGACCGCATTCTGTATTTTGTCGCGTTATCAGGTTACGTGAAACCGGTATTGTTTGACTGTTTCTGCAAATTTTATTGACTATTGTATTTTGTAATCCATCCTGTTAATATCCCCATGGACGGGATTGCAGTGTTGTTAAATAAGTAAGTTAAATAAATAAAACCGAAAAATGCTCGCATTGTACGTAAGCTGATGGCGACGACCGAACACCTGCTTTGTGCAAACCTGTGCTTCGCCGCTTAGGGTTAGTTCACGTTTTCGTTACTGGACGGATCGGACTTCGACATGTTCGTTACTGCGAAATGTATCAGCACCAGCTGCGACACAGACAGTTTGCAAGCCATCACTCGCTTTGACGGCTTGCAAGTGATGTGTGGCATTGCGGCATACGAACTTGGATAATAATAATTAATTAATTATGAGGTTTTACGTGCCAAAACCACTTTCTGATTATGAGGCACGCCGTAGTGGAGGACTCCGGAAATTTCGACCACCTGGGGTTTTTTAACATGCACCTACATCTAAGTACACGGGTGCTTTCGCATTTCGCCCCCATCGAAATGCGGCCGCCGTGACCGGGATTCGATCCCGCGACCTGGTGCTCAGCAGCCTAACACCATAGCCACTGAGCAACCACGACGGGTATACAAACTTGGAGCGGCACGTTAACATGCACCAATGAAAGCGTAGTGAGTGCCCCAGAGAAGCTTTCAAGCTTCTAAAATTGACGCCTGCACAATATTCTGCATCCTGTCATCATCGTTAAAGGACAGTAAAAAATTCAATCATTTACCGTCGGACTACTACTGTGTCTGCTTTGCAGTACAACTCCACGCATGTCCAGCTTAAAGCATACATTGTCCAGTTGTGGTGACGCTAAAGAACCACACTGTATGAAGACAGCGAGTTACGAAATTAAGTTTTTATTGGGAAAACTGGTGCCTAGAAAAACAAGAACTGAAAGCACCGCAATAGCGACGAGCAGTCGAGGGTATAGTATGCTCTACGGGTCAAGTGGGTGTAATATTTAGCCATGACTCATCGTACATAGCAGCCCAATTTTTGGTGTTCGCCTACGTTCTCTGGAACACGGTAGAAAATGGCATAGTTTCGGTACCTGCGCAAGTGATCGCACGACCGTGGGAACAAGCAGACGAAGCGGAAGTACGCCTCTCTAGCTTCGGCGTGAAGTAAAACAAAAGAACACGCAGCAATTCCGTTTGTGTTTTATCATTTGTCTAAACTTCAATTCGTCAATTCAAGCAACAGATCACACAGATAAGAAATGTTGTCTTGAACCATTCTCGGAGTCACGTGTAACCACGAGCGACGTCACACTGCGGGCACCAGTACGTATGTGCAGGTACACGAGTACGTCATTTTCGGGCTTGGAGCGCGGCGGCCACGAGGAGAAGGAAAAACGGCATTCGGTTCGGAATTTCATATCTCAACGCGGCGCGTAGCGATTAAATACTTTGAAGACACAATCGTTATCACGCAACGTATGCTCTGCGCTTGTCAGCTCAAGATGGCCAGACCTCGTGAGGAGCCCTTTAAGGCGCGGAAGACAAGCCCAGAGGATTCTAACTGCCTAAAGAGCCACTTGAATTATCCATGATAGACGTCTATCGCGGGTTTATCCCGCTTATCAACCTGTCGCGTCTATCGCGATAGGTCGATATTATTTACACAGTGCAGTCGTCGTCTGGTTCCTTTCGGAAACCAGCTTGAACGGCGTGACCTGTATTGTTTCTTGCACTGCCGTGTTGTAAACAAATGTGATGAACGGGAGCATGGCTCCCCACGTCTTTTGTTCAATGCCGACGTACATTGCTAACATGTCGACGAGCGTCCTCTTCATTCGTTCCGTAAGGCCATTCGTCTGCAGGTGGTAGGCAGTGGTCCTCCGGTGACTTGTCTAGCTATACTGCAGGATGGCTACTGCAGGAGCCGTTCCTCTGTCATTAATGAGGACTTGTGGCGCACCATGCGAGAGCAAGATGTTCTCGACGAAAATTTTGGCTACTTGGGCTGCACAACGTTTGAGAAGGGCTTCCGTTTCAGTAAAGCAGGTAAGGTAGCCTGTCGCCACGACGATCCACTTGTTTCCAGCTGTTGACATCGGAAAGGGTCCCAACCAATGCATACCGATCTGCTGAAACGGTGGGCAAGGAGACTCGATCGGCTGTAGTAATCGCGCCACGCTTGTCAGTGCTGTCTTGCGTCGCTGGCAGTCTCGACATGTCTTCACGTAACGGGCGACGTCTGCGGTCACGTGCAGCCAATAGTACTTCTCTTGTATTCTTGCGAGAGTACTGGAAAGCTAGAGTTGCCAAGTTGTCTTATCTTGCAGGGCGTGCAGGACTTCTGGCCGGTGTGCTGAACTTAGTGATGTGGGCACAATGAGAAAGTAGTTTGCGCGGGATAGCGAAAAGCTCTTCTTCACCAGAACGACGTCGCTTCTTAAGAAAAACTAAGCCAATCTCTGCCTAAATACCTTCGGGACAAAGTCGGTCCTGCGTTGAAAGTACTCAGCAAGGCTTCTGAGCTCCGGGTCGTATCGCTGCGGCTCCGTTAGGTCGTCTGCAATTAGTGTACTGTTACGTTTCGCCTACGACGCGCGGTATAGCCGACGCGGATGCAACGGACGCCGGGGCTTCGTTCAAAGCGGCGGACATTCTGGCCCGTTCGGAGCTGCCGCAAAGCCTCCCCGCCAAGCGCGTCCAGGCGTGTTTCAGTGCCACGTGTCTTCGTGTGTGCGTGTGTGTGTGTGTGCCCACGCTTGTCAAAGCGCGGCAGCCGGGGAGAGGAGCTCCCCAAGTGTGAAGCGAGGAGGTCTGACCGGCGCCGGATTGGCGGATGCGTCACTACACTCGTCTCAACGTGTCTCTCAGCCTGTCCGTGCCCCGCCGTCACGTGGTCTCAACCCGTGACCTTCCTTCTTGCCCGCGACGCCGAGAGTATAACAGCAGCTGCCCCCGGACGCCAAGAGAGAGGCTCCGATTTCTTCCGTTGAGTTACGTGCTCTCCTGTCTCTCCACTTCGGTCGACCTGACCGCCCGCTCTTTTGCGATGTTAGAATAAACCAGTTGTTCTGTTACCAGTCGACTCATGCTTTGCCGGGACCTTCGGATGCTTCCAGTTGTGCCCCAGGCCGCCAGGCCAACGCTACCCTTGGGGCTTGCGACCCATTTGCAACAACGGGCGTCAGCGCTGAGATTCCAACAGCTGGTTGCCAGCGGTGAGATCGCGGCAACGGAGGCCAGCAGCGAAGATATGCGGTTGACTGTATGCTGAGCAGCACAACGACCATCCGGGAGCAGTGCAACGAGCCCTGTGTGATGACTGGTTGCCTGCAGCGGAACGACTGCGCTGAATTCTTGGCTGCGAGGTTTGGTGAGTGCGGGACTTTCTTCTTCTGAGTTTTGCCAGGCTTTTGTTAGTGTCAGAAACAGAGCTGGTAATTGTGGTTGTCGTTGCTGCCGGGTTAGATTGCGGCAAGACAATAGTAGGCAGTAGAGAAAGCAGCATTCAGAGCAGCCATGGATTTGAAGTCGTTGCGCAAACCGAAATTGCTGGAGCTTGCAAGAGAGTTGGGTCTGGATGTCTCAGACAAACTCAGAAAACCAGAACTGCTAAGGGCTATTCTTGAGTTAGAAGCTGAGGATGACGAGCTGTCGGAATGCCTTGAGACCATTGAGGAGAGGGAGACGGCAAAAAGACAGGAACTTAAAGAACAGAAAGAGCGAGAGCAACAAGAAAAAGAGCGCGACCGTCAACACGCCTTGGAAATGAAGTGTCTCGAGGTAGAGATGGAACGCGCTCGTAATGGAAGTCAGGCACACGGTGCAGGAGAACGAGTATTGTTCAAAATGACTGACCTGATGCGGCCGTTTAAGCTTGGAGAGGACATTGGTTTGTTCCTTGTTAACTTTGAGCGAACGTGCGAGAAGCAGGGGTTCTCTCGGGAAACGTGGCCACAGCGCTTGCTCACTTTGTTACCCGGCGAGGCGGCCGACGTAGTCGCTCGCTTGAATAGAGAGGAGGCAGAGGATTTCGACAAAGTGAAATCGAGTCTGCTAAAAAAGTACAGGCTGTCAGCGGAGGCGTTCCGTCGGAAGTTTCGGGAAAATGAGAAAGGTAAAAGTGAGTCATATACAGAGTTTGCCTACAGGCTAATCTCAAACACGCAGGAGTGGCTCAAAGAAGAGAAAGCGTTTGGTGACCACGAGAAAGTTCTGCAGTGTTTCGGGCTGGAACAGTTTTATAGTCGGTTACCTGAGAACGTGCGGTACTGGGTCTTGGATAGGCCAGACGTTAGTACGGTGGCTAGAGCCGCTGAGCTAGCCGAGGAGCTTGTGACGCGTCGGGCTCGCGGAGCTAAGGACGGTCACAAGGGTGAATTTGGCTCCAAGTTTGAGAGGCCGTAGTTCATGCCCATGAGAGCAAAGGGGGACACACGTAGTTCGGATGCGAGTGAAAGCAGTCCGACCGAACGTAAGGAGACGGCGGCAGCCGAAGCCGAACGCAGAAAGCGGTTCGAGGCGAGGCAAGCGCGCGTGTGTTATACGTGCCAGAAGCCGGGTCACTTTTCGGCGCAGTGTCCAGAAACAAAAACAAAAGTCGTGTTTTTGTCATTGTGCAGCACTGACGAGAACATGAAGCTTCTCGAGCCTTACATGCGAGACCTCATTGTGAACGGGAAAGAGTGCCGAGTGCTTCGCGATTCCGCAGCTACAATGGATGTAGTTCACCCCTCTTACGTAGAACCCGATATGTTCACGGGCGAGTGCGCATGGATTAAGCAAGCCGTGGAAGCTCATAGCGTGTGTCTGCCCGTAGCAAAAGTGCTTATTCAAGGACCTTTCGGAGCACTTGAGACGGAGGCGGCAGTGTCATCTATGCTGCCCCCCCAGTACCCGTACCTATTTTCAAACATGTCCGATCACCTCCTGCGCGAAAAGGGGCTTTTGTTTGGTGAGGCTAGCGTTCAGGCCTTAACCAGATCGAAGGTTCGGGAGCTCGCTGCAAAGGCGGTAGTTGCGGGACCGACGTTGTCGAACAATGAGAAAGGGTCAGAGGTGCAGCAAGCTGATATTCAGAGCACGTCCGAACTGAATAAAATTGAGCCTGTAGCGTTAAAGGCACCAGATACTGGAGAGGAAATGCCCGACACGGGAAAGTTAGAAGAGCTATCTGCAGATTTGCTCATCGCGCCTACGTAAGACGGACTTAATAGGTTGCTAAAAGTCAGCCGGTCGGCTTTGATAGCCGAGCAAAAAAAGGATGGCAGCCTAGAAAACATACGCTGCATTGTCAAGGAAGGTATCGCCAAGAAAAATGCTCGCTTTGTGGAAAGAGGTGGGGTCCTGTACCGGAAGCATCTAGACCGCAGGGGAGTGGAGTTCGATCAGCTGATCGTGCCTCAGTGCTACCGTCAGGATCTGTTGCGCTTGTCGCATGGGGGTTCGTGGTCCGGACACCTAGGAGTTAAGAAAACTAAGGACCGTCTCTTGCAAGAGTACTATTGGCCAGGGTGTTTTCGGGACGCAGACCACTTTGTGAAGACATGTGACACCTGTCAGCGGGTGGGCAAACCAGGGGACAAATCGAGGGCGCCGTTGAAGTAGGTACCTATCATTACGGAGCCTTTTAGACGGCTCGTTATTGATACAGTGGGACCTCTGCCGGTAACAGCCACGGGGTACAGACACATTTTGACTGTGATCTGCCCAGCGACAAAGTTCCCTGAAGCAGTGCCGCTTAAAGAACTCAGCTCAGTTGAGATAGTCAATGCACTACTGTCCATATTTGCGCGAGTTGGTTTTCCTGCGGAAATCCAATCAGATCAGGACACACTGTTTGCTAGCCCTTTGACGACAGCCTTTCTCGAAAGGTGTGGGGTAAAGCTGTTACACAGCTCAGTGTACCACCCACAGTCGAATTCCGTTGAGAAGCTCCACTCCGTCATGAAGCGCGTGTTGAGAGCATTGTGGTTTGCACAACAAACTGACTGGGAGCTGTGTCTGCCTGGGGTGATGTTTGCATTGAGGACCGCGCCGCATGCGGCTACGGGGTTTTCGCCAGCTGAGCTAGTGTACGGTCGCTCACTGTGGTCACCGCTTCGCATGCTTCGAGACGGATCACTGCCCTCTCCGATGGCTGCAGACCATCTCTTCCATAAATGGCCGCCTCCTGCGCTGGAGCCTCGCTTTGCAACAATATTCCTTTGAGGTGCGTTACAAAAAGGGGAGTCTCAACGGTAACGCCGATGGCTTAAGTCGAAGCCCCTAACGTGGGAATCAGCCTCAAAATTGTTTGTTACTGATGTTTTTCTTCCTGAGGCAGCATTTTTAACATATTGCTTTTGTGTAGTGTTTCAAAGTGACGATGTGCTTTCTAGTGCAATTTTCCGATTTGTGGACGCGTTCTGAGTGCTGCTAAACTACTGTAAGGAACTAGGCAGTAGTATAAAAGGGGCAAGAGCCTGGCAGGGCTTAGTGAGGGTTGTGCCGTGCTTGCTGACTGAGCGGTTGAGTTTCGGCGTAGTTCTAATGCTTGCCGGGAACGAGAACAAAAATGTCAACTCTCCCGAAGTCACTTTGCAGTGTCCTGTGTGAACCTGAACGAGAGAACGAGGCCTTCTCTGTGCGCTGCGCTCAAGAAACGCCGAAGGACGACCGACTTCGGTTATGAGCATCATCAAGCGACATCCCTCCGGACAGCGGATGCAGTCCCCTGACCATCGGGATCTCCTTCCCCCGGCGGGGCGGTCTGTTACGTTTCGCCGGTATAGCCGGCGCGGATGCAACGGACGCCGGGGCTTTGTTCAAAGCGGCGGACATTTTGGCCCGTTCGGAGCTGCCGCAAAGCCTCCCCGCCAAGCGCGTCCAGGCGTGTTTCAGTGCCACGTGTCTTCGTGTGTGCGTGTGTGTGTGTGTGCCCACGCTTGTCAAAGCGCGGCAGCCGGGGAGAGGAGCTCCCCAAGTGTGAAGCGAGGAGGTCTGACCGGCGCCGGATTGGCGGATGCGTCACTACACTCGTCTCAACGTGTCTCTCAGCCTGTCCGTGCCCCGCCGTCACGTGGTCTCAACCCGTGACCTTCCTTCTTGCCCGCGACGCCGAGAGTATAAGAGCAGCTGCCCCCGGACGCCAAGAGAGAGGCTCCGATTTCTTCCGTTGAGTTACGTGCTCTCCCGTCTCTCCACTTCGGTCGACCTGACCGCCCGCTCTTTTGCGATGTTAGAATAAACCAGTTGTTCTGTTACCAGTCGACTCATGCTTTGCCGGGACCTTCGGATGCTTCCAGTTGTGCCCCAGGCCGCCAGGCCAACGCTACCCTTGGGGCTTGCGACCCATTTGCAACAACGGGCGTCAGCGCTGAGGTTCCAACAGTACCTAGAAAGCGTTCTTGTCTTGGTCATCTTGGGGTGGCGAGTCTACGGGAGCGCGAGACAGGCAGTCGACATCATAGTGTTTTCGTCCGAATTCGTAGATTACAGTGACATTCTATTCTTGCAGTTTGAGGCTATATACTTTGCGCCAGGGGTCCTGAAGGGTTCTTTAATTTCGCTAGTCAACAAAACGCGTGTTGGTGGATGACGATCTTGAAGGGCCTCCCATATAGGTAAGGGCGGAATTTTGGTGTAGCCCAAATGATGGCGAGGCATTCACATTGGGTCGCAGAATTGTTACCTTTCGCTTTTGACAGCGATTAGCTGGCGTAAGCTATAATTCATTGGAGTCCATCTTTTCTCTGGACTAGAGAAGTACCGAGGCCTAGGCTACTGGCATCAGTCTGGATTTCGCTGCCGGCGTCCTCGTCGAAATGCGCAAGTACCGGTGTCGACTGCATGCGTCGTTTGAGTTCTTGAGACACGTCAGCCTGCTGCATTTCCCACTTGAACTCCAAATCGCATTTAGTTATGTGTCAGCGGCTCAGCTATGCGTGAAAAGTACTTGACAAAGCGCCTGCAATAGGCACACATGCCAAGGAATCCACGCACTGCCTTCTTATCGATGGGCTGCTGGAACTTTGCGATGGCGGCTGTCTTGTGCGGGTCAGGGCGGACTCCAGATTTGCTGATGACGTCGCCTATGAACACAAGCTCATCGTAAGTGAAGCGGCACTTTTCCAGCTTCAGAGTGGACCCTGCTGACGTGACGGCTTTTATTACCGTCGCGATGGTTGAAATTTCCCCGCGAAGGCGATGACGTCATCCAAGTAAACAAGACAGGTATGCCACTTCTATCCTGCTACTAGCTTGTCCATCACGCGCTGGAGCGTTGTATGCGCCGAGCACAGTCGGAATGGCCTGACCTTGAACTTGAACGTGTATGATCGGCGCTGCTATGACAGGCAGCGGTCTGGTGAAAGCGAACGGGACGGTCGTCGAGGGTTCCACTTAGTGGCGGCGATGTAGTCGGCGATATCGTGAGGGCGTTCACCCGGTTGCAGGCGCGGAGTGCTGACGGCGAACCCTCGTAGTCCCATTTCGCTGTATGGGTACCAGTGGTAGACATGGCCCGCTTCTCCGCAGTGGTACCCGTGGGTTGCACACGTCTCTCTTCTTTGGGTACCGGCGCTGGGCTACAGACGAGCGAACTGTCGATGGCGGCGGCGGACGACGGATTTGCTGCGTTACGGGGCCCTGGCGCGGGCGGGCAGGGGGACCTTGATGGCGCGTGCCGGCGACGTAGGTCATCGCTTCCGGTACGGGAGGCACCGATCCGGGCTGCACTTCGGAAACTCCTAGTGACCCTCTAAATTCTTTCTTGACCATGTCAGTGACTGAGGCCTCCTGAGGTTGCGACGATGGCAAGATCTTGCGCAGTTCTTCGAGCACAATAGGCCTGATTGTCTCTTGGATGTCGTCCGAGCCCAGCGACCGCATTTGCACTGCGGCGTCAGCACTTGGCGCTTATATCGTCTTGTGTGCATTTGCAGAGCTTTCTCAATCGTCGATGCGTCTGTCAAAACTCAGCTGCGGTCTCCGGCGGGTTGCGGATCAGTCCGGCGAAAAGAACTTGCTTTACTCACCGCATCAGGAGGCGGACTTTTTTCTCCTCCAACATTTCCGGGTCGGCGTGGTAGGAAAGACGAGCCATCTCCTCCGTAAAGATCCCGATAATCTCATTGGCCAGCCGCACCTGGGTTTCTATTAGAGCTGGGCCGGCTCTTCGCGCATGACGCTTGTGAATGTCTGCAGGAAGCACCTTCGGAACAAGTCCCACGTCGTCAAGGCGGCTTACCGATTCTCGAATCATGTCCTCGTGGCTCTTCCAATGCAAAAAAGACATGGCGCAGCTTCACGTCGCTGCTCCATCTGTTGAATGTAGCGACCCTTTCATACGTCTTCTGCCAGCTTTCCGGGCTCAAATATTGAACCGTGCAAGTCGGTGGCTCCCTGGGCTGCTGCAGCACGATCGATGTTGGCGACATTGGGGTTCTTATCGTAGCTGCTGTCGTGTCCGTGCACTTCCTGGTCTTCTCAGGCAAAAGTCCATGTTCAGGGGGCAGTCCGTGCAGCCTGCGGCTAGATCGCTGGTCCTTGGCGGCATTGGCGTGGTGTTCGTTGCTCGGGCTTGGATCACGGCTTTGCGGGAGCGTTCTGCACATGAACGCAGTAGCACCTCTACCAGATGTCACATAGTAGTGACGGTGAATAATGCAGCGGCGAAATCTGTGAATGACGGAAATAACCTTTGTTGGGCGAACTTGTGCCCTCAAAAGCAAGTTAACCTCAAAGTTCAGCGACAGCGGCGAACACGATAGGCGATCGTCAAAATCTGCTCAGCGGATCAAGCGCCTTGGCTTTTATACATGAGTCATCGAAGGTTCCAGAGAACTTGCTGGTGCCCGCGTGTCTTCGAGAAAGTGCTACACAATTCGCGTCGCGCATACGTGCAATTCAGATGACACAAGGTTCGGTGGAAACAGATAGCTGATAGAACCATTTATAACATTCTAGACACTTTCAATTCATGCTGGCGTGTCCTGCGCTAACGAATAACATTTGTACGACAGTGAAACGCGGTCACCCGATGAAAAATAAAGTGCACGTGTCATTATCAACTTGCCCTCCCAAGAAACAAAGGCCTTCTGCGAGGAATTCGCAACGAAGCGGAAAACAAATGAGCAATTCATTTCAGAAAAAGGGTCGCTGCAAATGAAAGTGCAAGAGTTAGAACAGCATATTTGTGCTAACAACCTTGAAATTAAGGGTGCATCTGATGAGGGCAAGCCATTTGACACTGTGAAAATAAAATTTCTGCTGCAATTGCGGAGCTTGTTGCTAAATCTGACATGGATACCTGCCATAGAGTTTGTATAAGCAAGCACGCTAGTTGGAGCATTGTTGTACATTTTGTGTGACGTTACAAATGAACTGCTGTTCTCGTCAAAGCCAGGAAAGAAAGGCCCTCGGCTAATACAGTTGGTTTCAACACCTCAACCTAAATCTTTGTAAATGAAACTCTTAATCCGGCAGAGGAAACAATTACTCTTGCTATGGTGGCAAGGAAATGAGAAGTTGGCATGAAATTCATTTAGAGGGAGAGAAAAAAAAGTTTTTGCAAGGAAATCGGAGGCACCGGATAAGCTAAAGACCTGTTGTCGGGAAGTTGTTGATAACACGTGTGACTAGCTAACGAATGACATCCGTTCTTTCTTAAACTGCCACAAAATGGCCAAGGAGGCCGGCTGCCAAGCTTGTGACCAAGGTTGGTTCGCCGATGCTTTCAAAGTGTTGGCTAAACAGTTCGCTGTATGTAATCTAAATGTTCGTACCAATAAAAATAAAACAGACGGTATCAGTTAGTTCTTTGAACGTCTTAAGACTAAATTTGATGTTTTCTTATTTACGGTGGCCTGGCTAACTCCGACTGACACTACACTGCACTTTATGGGATGTTTTTAATGGTATGGGAGGCGGCCCGAAGAGGTAGCCACCGTATCCACGGTTTATTTAGGCAGGCCAGCCATGGTTCAGCGGGATTTCGCGAGCGGCCGACACCGTGGCTGCTCAGGTCGAGTGGCAGTTTGTTTTGGTCTCGCGCTGCTTTATCTCGCGTTTTGCTCTCGCGCTGTTTTGTCTTCACCCGCTTTAGAGGCAACAGTCGCTCTGCTACATGACCCCCCCCCCCCCCTCCTAGTGCAAAGCGTGACTGACATGAAGTTCAGCGGTAAAGTCCAGCTGAAGTATGGAGATGGTGTCGGCGTTGGTAGTGTCGGGTTCACGCAATCTGAGAGAGATGCACCAGTCAGCAGCGACAGATTAGGTTGTGAGCAAGGCGCAACCAGAGTGATGCCGCAGTACGCAATCGCGACCTCCCACATTCTTGCAGATCACCAGGCCTGTACAAGTCGGAACTCCGAATGTAAACCGTCTGGCAACTCGGCACTTTCGTGGAGATAGCGCTAGTGCTGGCCACTGATGTTGTTAACGTAGAAGTGATTCTGGGGCTGAAGAAACCAGATGTCAGAGCTGCTGATGCAAAACTTCGGTAGGCCATGCACCTGCGGAAAGTCTGAGCACAGAACATCGGATGGCTCGCCTGCTGCTCCTTTCAGTGAAATCTTTAATGCCGATAGGATCAGGGTTGTGGTGGTCGCTGAATGCATGGCGAAGGCTGTGCTTGTGGCGTCGCCGTAGCTGCGAGAGTGAAATTTGCGCCTTGTGCAGCCGGTAGGAGGACTCCTGTATCGGTGATGAGTGATGTGACCCCGAACGTAAACCGGACAGCTTGCGGGAACGTCCAAAGAAAGAGACTAGTGGACCGTAGAATAACCGAAAGCGCTTACGTTTGATCCAGTGCATTCCTTAAAGAGTCGTCGCTCAGCTCCATTTGAGCTGGGGAGGACGCTCACGAATCGAGTAGAGGTCTCATGCTGGGGCTAGAGGGTGCTGACGATCGGCAGAGGTGGACGCAGGTGATGTGGAACGACAATACCCGGAATGACACGACGGTTTAAATTGCGAGTGTGGTTGCGACTGAGCGCATGAGGTGACATAGTGTGCAAGGAAGGTTGCGCGCAAGCCTCGTAGAAGGGGGAGCCGGGGGGCGTCAACCGCAGCTTAGGACGCAGCCGGAGCTTGAAACCTTGTTGAGAACGAAGTGGCTGTCCGCCTGAATGAACCAGATGTCCGACATGTAATAATAATAAAAAGTTTATTTTACCATCACGTAATACGTGATGATGCGGGGGGGCGGAAGTAAAAGCTGTCTTTCAAAAGCTTGACAGAGCAACCCCCCCCCCTTTTTTTTGGCAGTTGCATGCAAAGTGACATAAAAAGAAGATGCACAAAAAAACACTGCTTACGGCGGTCACATTGCTGTACAGAACACTATATAAACACGCTGCATGTAGAATTCCCGGACAGCCTGCAACCGCGGGACGTCTGCCACATTGCGTCAGGCCATGTCACTCGCCTTGGTAGAGTCGGTGTGCTGACGCTGGTACGGCTGGGCTCGGTCGTTTGGGTCACACCATTGTGAGTTGACGCTGGCATGACCGGGCTCTGTCGTCCGGTTCACCAATGTGTGGGAGCTGGCGCAAAGAGGTAGCCGCGGTAGCCACGGTTTATTTAGGCCGGCCACCCATGCTGCAGCGGGATCTCGGGAGCGACCAAAACCGTGGCGACTCAGGTCGAGCGCACCATCATCATCATCAGCCTGGTTATGCCCACTGCAGGGCAAAGGCCTCTTCCATACTTCTTCAACTACCCCGGTCATGTACTAATTGCGGCCATGTTGTCCCTGCAAACTGCTTAATCTCATCCGCCCACATAACTGTGGGCTCGGCGAAAACGCAGGAAGCGGAGCGTTAACCATGCGTCCCGTATTATTGTTCCAGATGGCTTTGCTGCCTATCGTCACTGCTTCCTGGACATCGCAGAATGATACCTGCGCTGCGCGTGCTCGTGGAACAAGCGGAAACTTCGCCCATTTGGCAATCAGTTGGACGTCAGGCATCCTACAAGATACCGGCAGCGCATGCGTCACATCGGCCAGTCCCGAACCTATAAAGGAGCAGCTCCAACACGGATTCCTCAGTGGGCTCGGCGAAAACGCAGGAAGCGGAGCGTTAACCATGCGTCCCGTATTATTGTTCCAGATGGCTTTGCTGCCTATCGTCACTGCTTCCTGGACATCGCAGAATGATACCTGCGCTGCGCGTGCTCGTGGAACAAGCGGAAACTTCGCCCATTTGGCAATCAGTTGGACGTCAGGCATCCTACAAGATACCGGCAGCGCATGCGTCACATCGGCCAGTCCCGAACCTATAAAGGAGCAGCTCCAACACGGATTCCTCAGTGGGCTCGGCGAAAACGCAGGAAGCGGAGCGTTAACCATGCGTCCCGTATTATTGTTCCAGGTTAGTTGTGTTCACTCATACCGCAGCGATGAAAGAGGCGTTGTTGTTGTGCCGTGCCCACGGACTTTGATTGCATTAGCCTACGAGTGTTATCATGTGTGCAAATTGTTACTTTGTGGCGATGTAGAATTGAATCCGGGTCCTTCCAATGCTGATATGCTCCAGACGTTGATACAAGGCCAAAAGGCTATTAGGGATGATCTGGCAGAGCTTAAAAAGCGGTTGGAAGACGCCGAAAAAACCGTCAATGCATTCTCGACCCGAATGGCCCACCTTGAAACAAATGTCAGTGAAATAGCACATAAAGTAGACAGTTGCGAAATCCTTAGCAATTCTGTTGAAAAACTTCAACAAACACTCGTATTGCAACAGGCTAAACTTGTAGAACTGGAAGATCGGAGTCGGAGATCTAATCTTGTGGTTTTCGGCATAGATGACCGAACAAATGAAACTGAGGCTGATCTGCGACAGAAAGTAATCAAGGATGTGTTCGAGGACAGACTTGGTGTAAAGTGTTTGTCTATTGCTCGGATACATCGCCTGGGAAAACATCCTGGAAAGCGACCTGTAATCCTGTTTTTTCAAAATTATATGGAAAAACAAGAAGTGCTACGCAACTGCAAAAAGCTTAAGGGAACGCAGATTTCCGTGCAAAATGACTTCTCTGTCGAAACATTAAGAAAACGAAAACTGTTGTGGCAAAGTGCTAAAGCTGATAAAGAACAAGGAAAGAAGGTCGCACTAGTGAACGATAAACTTCGCATCGATTCCCAATTCTACGCATGGGATGACGTTTCGAACACACGTGTTGTTGTCCGATCCGGGAAAGATCCTACACCAAGAGCGTAGCTTTCACAGTCTACTCTTAAGAATCTTCGTGTGCTCTCTTTTAACGCCAGAAGCATTGTGAACAAAGTGGAAAAACTAGAAATATTGCTTTTGACTTACGACCCTCATGTGGTTGCTATCACTGAGACGTGGTTGCATGATGGCGTACACGATGATGAAGTTATTCCGCCCGGCTATCAGATACACAGGCGTGATCGAGGCACACGTGGCGGAGGAGTTGCTGTCATTTCTAAACTCGGTATTGATGTATGTCTGACAAACCAGATTAATGATCACGAAAGCCTGTTTCTGAACGTCACTGTTAATGCTGTTACATTTATGCTTTGTGTTGTTTATAAAGCCCCTGAAATGTCAGAATCATTTCTCGAACAACTTTACGATCATCTTCTTCTAAAACACCCACGACACGTGATTATTACAGGAGATTTCAACCTTCCAGCTATTAAATGGGATAAATTAGTTTACGGGCAATCTAAATCGAGTGATGTTATTTTAGACACAATGCTAGCTCTGAACCTTGATCAGATTGTCTGTGAACCTACGCGCAACAGTGCTGTCTTGGACTTATTCTTTGTAAGTGATATGTTTTTAAATGGTGTTATTAGTACTGAACCTGGCATGTCGGATCACAGCTTATTGTTTTTTTCTTGGTCTTATCGAAGGTCCGCAGAGCATTCGAGTACTCATTCAGTGTGTATTAAGGACTTTGACCGCGCTGATGATACATCTATCACAGATTACTTAGACACTGCACTAAACCACACTACACATGATGATGTTAATGCCTTATGGGCACAATTTAAAAAGGCAGTCATATTCTCAATTGAACAATATGTCCCATTCCGGAAGGTACGTAAGAACCGTAAAAACCCATGGATCTCTAGGGAGATTATTCATATTAAACGTAGACTCAAGCGACTTAGAAAGCGTAGAGACGTAATACCTGAGAACTTCAATGAACTGAAAAGAAATTTGGCAACTAAAGTAAATGAAGCGCGGACATATTACTATCACGTCACTCTCCCTGCATTCATTAGAGATGATCCTGCTCAATTTTGGAGATTTCTGGGTCAAAGCAATGAAACGGTAAATAAAATTAAACTGAACGGGAAATTCGAAACTGACGGCTTTATAATATCGCAGGCTTTTAATGTATATTTTCAGAGCGTTTTCTCTCCATCAAGTGCTTACGTACCCCAACCCGCTATGCTTGATGATAGGGACATTCCTATCGTCACAAGGGAAGGTGTCTTAATTATGTTAAGGAACTTGAGCACCAGGAAGAGTATAGGACCAGATCAAATCCCAAATACATTTTTACAACGCTATTCTATACAGATAAGCGATTTCTTGGCGAAGGTCTTTAATGCATCCTTGCGTAGTTGCGAACTTCCGGATGACTGGAAAATTGCACGCGTAATCCCCATCTTTAAAAAAGGTGATAGGTCAATCATTTCTAATTATAGGCCGATCTCTTTAACTTCTGTCTGTTGCAAGTTACTAGAGCATATTGTGGCTCACAATATTCAGGGCTTTTTAGCAGATAATAACGTCTTATCTCCTTGCCAACACGGCTTTCGGAAGGGAATGTCCACGACGACACAATTGGTAACAACTATTCACGACTTTTTAGCAGCTCTAGATCGTTCTGGGCAAATTGATATACTTCTGTTGGATTTTTCTAAAGCATTTGATAAGGTTCCGCACTGTAAATTACTTCGAAAATTAAATAACCTAGGATTGCCGCTATATCTTATCAAATGGGTTGAGGCATATTTAACTAATAGACAGCAGTTTGTTGAAATCAAATCTAGTGTATCTAGGATGCTCAGCGTCACATCCGGTGTTCCCCAGGGGAGTGTTTTGGGGCCATTATTATTTCTCATATATGTAAATGACTTAGTTCAAGTAATCCCTGACTCAGTGTCTATTAAACTTTTTGCGGACGATTGTATAGTGTTTAAAGAAATAACCTGCCATGAAGATCATATGCTACTACAGCGAACGCTCTACCACATTGAATGCTGGTGCGCAGAATGGGACATGGAACTAAACGTTAACAAAACAGTGTTATTAAATTTAACGCGGAAAACTAATCCTAGCATGTTCACTTACACTATCCATGGCTCTCACATTCAAGCAGTAACTCAATATAAGTATTTAGGAATTACTCTTTCTAGTGATATGACATGGGGAGCGCACATCTCTGTAGTTTGCGCAACAGCTTTTCGCAAACTATGTTTTTTAAAAAGGAAGCTTACAAAGGCAACGGTGAATGTTAAACTTCAAGCATACAATGCCCTTGTCAGACCTAAATTGGAGTACGCATCCGTTGTATGGGATCCACACACAAAAAACGATATACACTGCTTAGAACGCCTGCAAAGGAAAGCTATCAGATTTATATTTAATAAATATAAAAGGCTGGATTCTCCAACTAAGCTCATGATTGCGCATAACATTCCCACCCTGGCTGCACGCAGAAAAATCAGTCGACTAAAATTCTTGCATAATATTTTGTCTGGAAAAATAAATATATCGGTACCCCCATATTTAAAGTCCACCGCAAGAAGACCAACACGTAACACTCACAAACACTCCCTACAACCAATTTTTGCCAAAACAGAGGCTTTTAAGCAGAGTTTTTTCCCACGCACAGTTTCGGATTGGAACAGTCTACCGGAGTTTGTTTGTCAGGCTGAAAATTTTGACGAAGCCCTTGAACTCCACTTGTCTTAAATATCAACGTAGCCAAACTGTTATTTCTGGTGCAAGTACTGTTGTAAATTATTGATGTGCTGTTCTTTTACGTGTGTGTATGATAAATACCGTCCCAGTTATATTGTCGTGCAAATGTTGTTGGAAATTATTTCTGTGCTGTTCTTTTCGCATTTCATTGTAATTCCACTCCTGCTTGGGCCACATTGGCCTGCAGTATTGTGAAATAAATAAATAAATAAATAACTTTCTGCCGCCATCTGCTACGCTTTCCTTCCCTTGGAATCCATTCCGTAACTCTTAATGACCATCGGCTATCTTCCCTCCTCATTACGTGTCTTGCCCATGCCCATGTCTTTTTCTTGATTTCAACAAGATATCATTACCTCGCGTTTGCTCCCTCACCCAATCTGCTCTTTTCTTATCCCTTAACGTTACACCTATCATTCTTCTTTCCATAGCTCGTTGCGTCGTCCTCAATTTCAGCAGAACCCTTTTCGTAAGCCTCCAGGTTTCTGCCCCGTACGTGAGTACTGGTAAGACACAGCTGTTATAAACTTTTCTCTTGAGGGATAATGGCAACCTGCTGTTCATGATCTGAGAATGCCTGCCAAACGCACCCCAGCCCATTCTTATTCTTCTGATTATTTCAGTCTCATGATCCGGATCCGCAGTCACTACCTGTCCTAAGTAGATGTATTCCCTTATCACTTCCAGTGCCTCACTACCTATTGTAAACCCACCCTTCGGCTTTTCCTCTCCAGGTCAGTGAGCCTGCATTGCAGTTGATCCCCTGAGTTACTAAGCAAGGCAATATCATCAGCGAATCGCAAGTTACTAAGGTATTCTCTATTAACTCTTATCCCCAATTCTTCCCAATCCAGGTCTCTTAATACCTCCTGTAAACACTCTGTGAATAGCATCGGAGAGATCGTATCTCCCAGCCTGACGCCTTTCTTTATTTGGAGTTTGTTGCTTTCTTTATGGAGGACTACGGTGGCTGTGGAGCCGCTATAGATATATTTCAGTATTTTTACATACGGCTAGTCTGCACCCTGATTCCGCAATGCCTCCATGACTGCTGAGGTTTCGACTGAATCAAACGCTTTCTCGTAATCAATGAAAGCTATATATAAAGGTTGGTTATATTCCGCACATTTTTCTATCATCTGATTGATAGTGTGAATATGGTCTGTTGTTGAGTAGCCTTTACGGAATCCTGCCTGGTCCTTTGCTTGACGGAAGTCTAAGGTGTTCCTGATTCTATTCGCAATTACCTTAGTAAATACTTTATAGGCAACGGACAGTAAACTGATCGGTCTATAATTTTTCAAGTCCTTGGCGTCCCCTTTCTTATGGATTAGGATTATGTTAGCGTTTTTCCAAGATTCCGGTACGCTCGAAGGCATGAGGCATTGCGTATACAGGGTGGCCAGTTTCTCTAGAACAATCTGCCCACCATCCTTCAACAAATCTGCTGTTACCTGATCCTCCCCAGCTGCCTTCCCCCTTTGCATAGCTCCCAAGGCTTTCTTTACCTACTTTCTTTACGAGCGCGCCAGCGTGTTCCATTCTCGCGCTGCCTGCACGCGAGCCCATCTTCTTCTTCGCCTGCTTTGGGGAGGTGGTTGTCGCGCCGCTACAGTGGCACTGTCCGTCCTTCGAATCGAGATGAGGAAATTTGTCTTTGTGGTAAAGATTCCCTCACCCATGAAGTTATTCACAAAACGGCCTGTACCACGCCTATAGACCTTTTCATCGGGCGAGAAGGGTAGAGCGCGCGGCGAGCCTGTCCTCCTCTCTGGTTTGGGCGATCTGGCGTGGCGCTGCTTGAAAGTATTGCTGTCGTGTGCCGCGGAACAATTTCGAGATATTTTAGATCGTACTCTGTGATATTTACGCTATGTTCGTTCATATATGGTCGTCAGGGAAGCCTTTCGGTGCATCGGTAACTACAGTATATGCGGAAGTATATCTTAGTGGCGCAAACATGTGACGTGCATAACCAACCGCGGTGTACGATCATTATCAGTCGCGGTGTTTGTATGTGTTGTAAACTATTTTGCTTATGTCGGTTTCAATTCAACAAATAAAGCCGGTGTCTCTGTACTATAAGCATTAAATGGTAAATCAGCTCACTGTCTCATCGCTTGGCGTAGGGAGTAAAGCAGAAAATATAAGAGCGCATGCTCGTGCACGGCCAGCCTAACGCAACCACGAAATATCTAAGCGGCTGGTGGTATCAGATATTTGTGATGCACCGGCATCGTTCTCACGCATTTCAAGTTTAGTAGGCTTGAAATTACTATATGTCTGCGCTAGCTTCCTGCATGAGACCGATGGCGCTGCTCAACACAGCAATCACTGCGGTTGGTGAACCAGCGCCATGCATATATAAGGTTTGCGCGTCGGCATTGCCTTTTTGGTCTGTATAAAGCCGCAATACATGAAAGGCATCGCATGAAAAGAATGCGATTGCTATTTTTGTGGAGAAAATTTCCGTAATACGTGTGAGTGCGTCGCAGAGAACGGAACGAACGCAACCGAAAAAAAGAATCGGTTATCATCCTCTTTCTCGAAAAAGCAGCGAAAACGGGCTAACGCCTCAATACAACCTCGCATGGTCACGCCGCACAACATTTAATGATGTATAACCACTGATGCTGTATGCTTGGACCATGCGGTATATAGAATATATCGGTAATCCAGCACTTACCACTGCTTAGGACGCTCGCGCAGTTCGTAAACAGTCCCTTTGCTGAACAAGCTTAATTCAGACTGTAAGGTATGCTGCTATTACTAGCCAAAATTATTTTTTTAAAGGGCCAGAAACCTCATCCATCGAACGAAGTAGTAACGCAATGTAACCTGCAGCGAGCAGTTTGAACGCTTGTCAAAGTATTACATCACAGCTCCTATTGTAGCAAAATGGTACTCACGCTGTTAACACCGTCGCGTATGTTTCATTGCTCCTAAACCGCAGCTTAGAACTAGAGGATAATCCTTCAATAAGGTCGCATTAGTGAATGAAACATTCAGAAATACACAATTGATCTCCGAGGCTGATTGTAGGTTCAAATATGCGCGCACACATCGCGCTGCGTGTTCCGTCCACCTCAACGCCAGCAGAAACTCCGGCCACGACGCCTTAAACAACTTCAGCACGTCTCACAGAACCGTTTACCGCGTAGAAGACGCACGTCGTATTAAGCAGACCGCACGACCACGAAAACAAACGCCAGAACCTACCGCCGAGCGTATACCTGCCATGCAAAACACTGCTTTCACCCCAGCCAGTATGGCGCTGCTCATAGGCGGCGCCACTGCGTTCACAATATGGCGGCGCGCACGAAAAAACGGTGGATAGTCGGTTACAACTTTAGAAGAAAGGGGAGGTCCCGCCCACATGACCCAAGCGCGACAGCCGATTGCCTCCGCGACTAAAATAGTCCCGCTCAAGAAATCGTGCGTCTGAAACCCGCAATTCTCGGTATAAATAAATAATTTTGTATTTTGATGAGTAGTTTAGTAGAGCTCTCATGGGCTACACCACATGCCGGATCACGAAAGAAAAATAACACCCTGCCTTCTACAACGCTGCCCGTCGTCTGCTCTTTAGCTGAATTGCAAGTGACAAAAGTAGAAAGAGCAGCTCTGCATGGCTTTTGCACTGGTTTACATGTACACGGCACATTTACTACTCGTTTTGCGAGCTTAAAATGAATCAGTTGCTATTGAACAATATATGCAAAAAAATGCATTGATGACACCATTACAAACCCGGGGCCAGAATGCGGTCGAGGCAGGAAAGGTACAAAAAAGTTTCATTCATCGTTTTAAAGAAGTACTCTTGGTGTTAAATTGCTTAAAATTTATATTTTTTGGTTTGGTGTTCTCACGAAATTTTTCCCTAACGCTTTTTTTGCAAGCCTGGAATCTCGCGAGTTCGCACAAGGCAATCCATGCGAGTTTTATGCAATGGAGCCCAGCGAGCTGACATTGTGTTAAATTGCTTAAAATTTATATTTTTTGGTTTGGTGTTCTCACGAAATTTTTCCCTAACGCTTTTTTTGCAAGCCTGCAATCTCGCGAGTTCGCACAAGGCAATCCATGCGAGTTTTATGCAATGGAGCCCAGCGAGCTGACATCGGAATGCGATCATTTGTTGCCGAATGAGCCTTCTGTCGCCTCGATGTCCACATCACCAAAGAGCCTCGACAAGAAGAAAAAGAGTGGCCAGAACCTAGATAGCGATTCACGCAACATGATCCTCCACTGCTACACATATTGGCGTAACAGGGAGCCTGAACGCAGCATGAAGGACACGACCAAGTTTGTCGTCGAGATGCTCGGTGTCAGCGAAAGCAGTGTTCAAGGTGAGGAGGGAGGTCAAAACATCGCATATTTCGGGTGGCAAACGGTCGATGCCCTCGCGAAAGCGCCCACGAAATGCGGAGAAAAAGAAGATGCAGCACCAAGTATGACAGCTTCACGTTGTGCGCTCAGGTCATGTGTGCACGATTTCTTTCGCGGCAACGAGATACCGGCGGTCGAGAAGATAACTAACGAGTTCTCGATGAGTATGGATTTCCCATCACTGAAGCGGTGTACTGTGCGTCGCCTGCTTGTCGAGATCGGATTAAAGCATGAGAAGAGGAGCCGAAATTTGCTGCTTATCGACCGGGAGGAGATCGCTGAATGTAGAAATCGCTGATGGTTAGCGCTTCCGAGCAGAAGGCCAAAATATGTTTTTCCTGGGCGAGGCGTGGGTAACGGCGGGACGCGCTCCGTCGATCGTGTGGACAGACACCATGGTGCAGAAGCGCGGACGGCTGTACGCTCCAGCAAAGCAAAGGGCCTGTCGACGGGTCTGAAACAACCTTCTGGAAAAGGCCAGCGCCTGATTGTAACGCACATCGACAGCGAGGATGGCTTCGTCGACGGCTGCTTCAGTTTATTCCGAAGCCAAAAGAAGAGGCGACTACCGCGAAGAAATTGACGGCAATAGCTACGAGGGATAGTTTAATGACGTCCTGCAGAAGTTGCCAGCTGGTAGCACCATTGTTTCGGACAATGCACCTTACCATACTTGGCGAGAAGAGAAATTGCTGACGAGAGCTTGGAAGAAGGAAAAAATACACGAGTGGCTCCAAAATATCATCTACAGCGAAAGGATGGTGAAAAAACAGCTGCTTGAGTTGGTAACATCTGTAAGCTGTCTGAGTTACATCGTAGACAATGTATCTGAGAGGGCCCGTTGCATTGTACTCAGGCTCCCACCGTACTACTGCGAATTTATTCCTATCAAGCTCATGTGGGCAAAGGTGAAAAATGGCATCGCTGCGGACAACAGAGTCTTCAAGTTGTCCACGGTCGAATAGGTCTTGAGGGAAAAGATCAATCACGTAACGGTGGAAGACTAGAGGAAGAACATTCACTACGTGATGGACCTGCAGGCAAAGTTCAGGCTTGATACGTCTGGGAGTGACCACATCCAACCGATCATCATCCAATTGGGTGAAGATGACAGCGAATAAAGCGACTCCGACGGCACGTTTTCCGGCTTTGAACCACTCGACGAAGCATAGCAGCCTCTTATTAACAAATACATAGCCCTTCTTAGGGCTAGCAAAAATTTGCCGGTGGGTTCGCAGCAGCCAACCATTCTCCCGTGACCTTTCTAATAAATAAGCTGTTCATTTGCTGACACATTCCTTTGAATGGAATCTCAATTTTGAAAAAGCAATTTCCTGCCCAGATCACGCTCAATTTAGGTACTGGCATCGAAACGTGCTTAAATGCTGGAAAATCAGAATGCAAATGCAATTATTAACCCTGAATAACTATATGGGGCTCAAAATTCTCATTCGGGCATATACTGTCCAGCTTGACACGAAAAAGCAGTAGTAAACGCGAAATTGACAGCCACTCTTAGGAGCCTGCACACTAAAGTACATTCATGTGGTTGCATCGTTTAGTTTGGTTATCGGGCTCAGGCAAATAATCCGAATAAGAGAACAATTATAAAACATCATTGGCTTAGTGATGTCCAAAGTGCTCACTAGGGCAGCCATTCCGGAGTTCACGGGCCCTATGGTGAAGTAGCAGCAGCCGAGGCAAAATTGACCGCCAATGTTGGCCGTCTGCATGTCGAAAGGAAAATATTAGCAGTCGTGTTGGAGCAATCGTTCAGCTTTACATGCCCCTAAAGGCCAATACATGGAGCCAAGCAATAACAAAAAACACACAGACGGCTTGGTTTACTCCACCACAGAGTCATCGTTAATTTCATCAAACCACTTGAACAAATAAAAGCAATGCAGAGTGAAATGGGCCTGTTATGCGGCCTGCTTCCAGGCAGTTGTGCTGACCTTACTGTTCTTCCTAGCCTGTTGAGATGAATAATGCCGATGTCGGAAGGTATAAAATATTCTATTGGGCAGCCACCATCGAGCAAGACGGACCCTGTGATGAAATAAGAGTAGTCAGGGCACGCTTGAAAGGCACCTTTAGCAGTCTGCACTTCAAAGCGCAGCCATGTCATAGCCATTGTAGGTGAAGCAGCAGTAGTCAATGCGAAATTGACCACCTCTTTTAGCAGCTTGCATGCAAAAGCACATTCATTTGGTCGCATTCTTAACTTTGGTTATCTGACTCAGGCAAGTCATGCGAATAAGAAAAGAATTATCAAACGTCATTAGCTTAGCGAGGCCTAAATTCTCATTGGGGTAGCTAATAATAGGAGTAGTCGAGGGCACGCTTGAAAGGCACAGTTTGCAGTCTGCATTTGAAAACGCAGTCATGTCGTAGCCGTTGTTTCATTTGTTTATCTTTCTGGGCATGTAACAGGAATGTAAGCACAATTATTCACCCTGAATATCTCTGCTAACATTGTTTGTACTAAAATATGCTCAGTAAAGTTGAATGTACCTTATTGAGGCAATCTTTTAATTCACAAGCCGTCGGCTTAGCAACGGCCACATTCAGACAATTACATTGGTGAAGTAATAAATGGTGAGAGTTGCAAAAGCTCTCAGTGCACTGCTTTACTGAGCTCCACTCACTGAAAAATGTCTTTGTAACAATGGAAGTGTCCGACAGGAAATCACACCCCACTGCACCATGTTAGTCGTGTTGAAAATTTGTACCAGCGTATGTGATGGGCAACGAAACCATCTTTTTACTAAGAAGCGTGAAAAATGCAACAACATAGCAAGGTGCTGTTTCACAATACGGCACCCTTTCATGCGCACTTCTGGCGAGCTGCCACATGCACTGATGGATAAATATTAACAGAGGTAAGAGGCAAAGTTAGTCTGAAACTCACATGACGCTTTTAAGAAAATTTATCTGTAAAACTTTCTGTTTTCGTAGGTGATAAAAATTTGTTTTGTGCAAGTTGGCTAATCGCATTGCGGCAACAGCACAAGAAGCAAGGACAGAAAACGCAGCGAGTAGGCAGATTGAGAAGACGAGTTAGACCAGTGAGAAAGGCTTTTATGAGATGGAAAAGGCGATCGAGCCCTGCAGTTTACAGAAGTTGGTGCGTTGAATGAGATGGATTAATGAAAATGTGTAAAAAGACATTGCTGAAAGAAAACTAGCAATAATTATTGTTAATATAAAATACAAGGACAGCAATAAGAATAAGTGCAAACACGCATCGAAGCAGGCACTTAATCACACACAAACGCGAAAACTAAAAATATACTCAAATATAAACAAATGTGGGAAATAAAAAAAATTAACAAACGCAAGAAAACAATCGCGCATACATTCACAAACAGACGCGGGTAGAGGTATTAGGAGCACGTTCACAAGCTCCTGTGCCTACCTTCTCGTATGTATCTTTTTCTTTTTCTTTTGTTTACCGGTCTCTTAATACTGCCTTAGGAATTTTTAATTGCAACATATCGCGAGAACCAAAAAGCAGCGCGGAGCTGCGTTTTGGGAAAGCATATCGATCGCTGGCAACACACCTTATGCATGATTGTGTCACAACACGCATTCTACAGCTTGCGCGTGCAGTGAGCACTGGTAGACAGCAATCAATCGACGCCTCTACACAATACTCGAGCACCCCCGCTAGAGGTTTGGCTATCTCACTGCTGACAACGATCATTCATGCCAAGTTGAACGCAACAAACCTATGCGTCGAAGGCTTCTTTTGCAAATATGTTCTGTTGACACACTCGTAGGTTTGTTTCATGCGCGCACGCTTTTCTAATTTCTCCTGAATATGGTGTTGCTCCATCACTTCACCCCGTCCGGCGAAAAACGCAGCGACACTGAACACGAGCACACCCGCCGCTAACAGTAGGCACCAGACTTTGGCAAACATTCCTCGTCGTAACTTCACTCGAGAGCGAAATAAAACAACACGGAACACAAACATGCAGGATGTATGTTTGTAGCGGTGTGTCGCCGTGGGATCCTGTTTTCAGGCGAAGCAAAGCGCGGCGTCAGCGATGCTCGCTGCAGTGTTTCTTCGCCGGATCACGGCTCAGAATAAACGCACGAGGCACAAATGGTGCATCGTAAACTCGCAGTAATATTTCCGGCATGATCGAGCATCAGAAACAGTTCGGGAATTCACTCTGACGAGAGGCTGACGCCCACAGCTGACGAGACTTCGCCCAGTTCGAAGCATGGACGGCCATCTTCTCCGTCGGCGAGGTCAACGGTCGTCCGGCTCATGACGTCAGTCCAGAGTGCGTGCCCGTTGTAGATGCTCGTTTGCATCCGCCTCGAAGGAGTAAACGCCACCTTTTTTCTAAAGTTGTGTCTGACCATAGTTTCGAATGTCTTTTAGTGCGTGTGCGAAATGTTATACGTAGTTGAAACTGCTTATCGACCTCCCACAGGGTATAAGTCCACATTTTTATTTTTCAAAACGCTACTACGAAACATCTATTTGATGCGTAGCCCATTCATTGACATGCTCAGTGTGGACGCATCTTGCAAACAGGTGGAAACTATAACTGGTTCGTTTGCCTGTACTAATGTTATTTCACAACCTATAGTCATCTTACCGCCGACAATGCCAGGCTACTTGACATCAGTACCACAAACATCCCCAGACGTAAGTGCACCAGTGGTACATTATCGCCGTCCTATCTATACTTTTTTCGCCACTTGCCATAGATAGCCTCGACTATCAAGAGAAGTCGTGCTCTTGAAACACAAATTCAGATGTGCTCAGCCAACTTTATTATGCGCTGGAAACTGCAAACTCGGAACTCGTTTACGCAGAAAGGGACCGTAAACTAATCATATATTCTGTTTTTACAGTTAGGGCTATGTATGATACACTTGCCGCTTGTTCAATGCTCCCGAGAGAAAAAGACAATTCGCAAACCTTGGATTGCTCGACGCTTACATAAAAGGAGCAGACTAAAAAGAAAATGTGTCACCTATTTCTACAGACACGTGACGCTGCTCTGTTTAGCGAACGCAAAAATACCGAAATAAATTAAATGCAAATTTCGAAAAAGCTGAGACGTGGAATACTCCAACCCTTCTCGCTAAAATTGTTAATTATCCTAGAAAGCTTTGGAATAAGGTTAACAATTTGTCTAACTTGAAAGTGGAACCTCCTATTAATATTGCACGTTTTGCTCATGGTAAACCGAGGTGGAAGTGATCGCAGGAATGAATGAATACTTTACAAAAGTCGGCAATCTGAAATTTCTTGCAAAAGTAACCTTTGTGTCGAAGAAATTCATGGCACGCTGCTTAAATGCATAAGCTTGATACACTCAATTCGTCTGCGACAACTTCACAATAGGTGGAAAACTTATTAGCTAAAATAAGAAACACCATGAGGGCAGTAATTGATGGCTGTACCCATCAAACATGTTGCAGCTCCTATATCTCTACCGCTGAGGCATGCAATTAGTTCGAATGCTTGAAATGTTCCCCTCCGATCTAAAGCTTGTGCGCGTAATACAGAGAGGTGCCGCCATCAGTGGCATACAGTCACAGGCCGGTATCGGTGCTGCCCTTGCTAGCTTAGGCCTCTGAAAATTTTATTAAAACGTTTCTCGCGAATGTCACAATTAAACAGCACGTAATAACTGACCCACAGTACCATTTTTAGAAAAAGAATGCCACTAGACTAGCATAGCTTTGTTACATGATAAAGACAAACTACCTAACGACAATGGAAATAAACTTTACACTGTTGGTGTTTTTATTGAGCTTAGGAAAGCGTTTGATTATGTCGATCAAGGCATTTTGTTATTGGAACCATACACATTTGAGAATGTGATCTGTGTATAGTGTAAACAGTGTATAAAAACTGTTAATATCACATCCGCCACTTCTACGGTAAAACAAGGTGAGCCTCAGGGGTCGATTCTAGGGTCCTTGTTATTAATACTCTCTCTCTATATATATATATATATATATATATATATATATATATATATCTATATATATTACCACAACCTCGACACACCTGACAGCCACTCGGTACAATTCGGTGCCACATGCTAGTCATGTCGGGTGGCTCCGCGAAGAAGAGAACGACGAAGGTGCCAGGACAGCGATATATATATAAAAGATCTCTAGCGTCGACCGAAGTCTTTTGTGGCTTTGTCTGTGGCAAACTAGTGGAGGTGCGGGGTACACGTCTATGTACTCTGACCCCCAGGAACAGGGAGCGGACAACCTACGCAAAAGCCGATGGCTTCAAAGACTGCCTCCGGAATACGGCCTGCAAGATCTGCCGAGGATGTCCACCACAACCGCAAGCCAGACACAGGAGACGTACGCTACGGGACAGCCTCCTGCGTCGCTGGTTCTTCACACCCCACGCTGGCCGCGGCCGTTCCATGGTGAGCCTTGACGACGTGGAAGACTGGCTCGACGAATTCGATCGTGTGGCTGACGTCAATAATTGGGACGAGCAAAAAAAGTTAAGGAACGTGTACTTTGCCCTAGAGGACTCTGCTCGAACATGGTTCGCTAACCACGAGCCATCCATCACCACCTGGCAAGAATTTCAAAGGCAGATACGCGATACGTACAGCAGCCCCGCAAGAAAAGAGGGAGCAGAGCAAGCCCTTCAGAATAAGGTTCAAAGGCCGAACGAAAGCATGGCCATGTTCGTAGAAGACATGTCACGGCTTTTCAAGCGTGCTGACCCTGGCATGACAGAAGCGAAGAAAGTACGCCTACTGATGCGTGCAGTGAAAGAGGAGCTGTTTGCTGGACTGATGCGAAGGCCTCCAGCTACAGTAGCTGAGTTCGTCAGTGAGGCGACAACAATGGAGCGAGCCCTCCTCGGTCTACGATCGCCAAATCAACCTGGGATCAGCATCTTCTCTCTCGTTACCCTATGACACCGATGCGCGCCGAGAGCTGGTGCGTAGCGTCATGCGCGAGAAGCTCGACCGGCTATAGGGAGTGCGATTTCAACTGACCGTAACATCCCTCACAGATATCGTCCGCGAAGGAGTTCGCCAGGCAACACAGCCATTCATGCAAACCAGACCTGAAGCTGCCCCCGTACTGACTTATGCGCAAGCAGTGAGGCTACCTGCGCAACCCGGGAACCACCGTAACCCGCCTTCTTCTGAAGAACCGCTGTGCCACTTCTAGGGCCAAGGTTCACGTACAAATATGTACGGGTCCACGAGCCCCCGAGTCAATACGCGAAAGTCAGACGTGTGGCGCACACCTGACTACCAGCCACTCCGCTTCCACTGTGGCGAAGCGGGCCACTTGTACCGTGCCTGCTACTACCAAAGAATTGGACTCCAGGGCTATCACCCCGGCGCTCGTCGCCCACGTGAGGGAGAGCGCCCGAGAGAAATCCAGCAATATCTGGCCAGTCAACCTTCGTCGCCGTACGCGCAGTTCCCACCGGTTGAACAGTCTCTGCCAACGACCCGATCTCCGTGTCCGCAGAGGCTTGCTTGCTTGCTTGAAAGCTTTTATTCAAAACACGAAGAGAGGTAGAGCCTTATGGGGCTCCGCAATGGGTGGAGTCTCTATTTCGGGACCCCATTGGTACGAGCCGCCAGCTTAGCCCTCTGCACGAAGGCCTTTTGGGCCTGAAGGTCCGAGCAACCGAGCAGCGTCGCCTCCCACTCCTCTCGGGTTGGGTTAGGGTTGAGGGGAAGAGCTGAGTTTAGCTGACAAGCCCAAACCATGTTGTAGGTGTCAGCCACCTCCCCACAGTATTGGCACTTGCCAGTGAAGGAACAATCGAAATCGAAGATTGCCGGGCACAATAAAGTGTTAGTGAAAAGTTGAATCAAGATCCGTTCATTAGCCTTGCCAAGCCGTTTTGCAGGAGTTGGGTATTGGCGATGCATATTTTTGTAAAAGGTCGGGATATCTTTGAATGTTACAAGATGCCTTCGGATTCCAGGTACTCACGGTCTAACTGGGACGCCCGGTATATGAGTGCTCGGGCCGCCGTGTTCGCGGCTTCATTCCCGGCTAGGCCCTGGTGGCTCGGAGTCCAGACCAGACAATGGGGGGTAGGATCAATTCCCCGGTTGCTGTAGTTCTCCAGTATTCGTTCCGCTAGTGGGGTGATCCAACCAGCTTCATAATTTCGACAAGCCCCGCGCGAGTCGGTTATGATATATTGAGACCGGGGGTCAGAGGCAGCCAGGGCAATAGCTACTACTTCTGCATGTGTTGAGTCCGAGGCTTTGAAAGTGAGCCCATCTACTTGCTTTTCCTCGTGAATGACCGCTGCCGTATACCACCCCCCGCGGCATGGACCGGCCACATCCGCGTAGAAGACTCCGTGTTTGTTGCCGTAGTGGCGTTGCAAGGCGTCCGCCCTCGCCTGGCGACGACCACTGTGGTCTTCCCTTTCCATTTTTGTGGGGAGGGACCGAACTCTGATGGCGCGTCTCCAAAGTTCGGGCACTCGGATCCGCTCCTGAATGTGAAAGGTGTGTTTCAAGTGGAGCCGGTCGAACAAATGCCGTCTCGAGTTTGTCTGAGCTAGACGTGTGTACTGGCTGGTAAGCTGGGCTTCCTTGAGCTCCTGAAAGGTGTTCACTACTCCCAAAGCGAGAAGTCTCGCGTTCGAAGTTGTGACAGGGAGGTCAAGGGCCCTCTTCATCACTTTGCGGAGGATGACTTCGAGTTTGGCTTCATCATGTTTCCGCAGATATAGATGCGGGACCGAATATAGAATTCGGCTTGTTACGAAAGCATGAGCTAGCCGCACAGCGTCCCTGCTTCGTAATCCCCCTCTCTTGTTGGACACACGCCGGACCATTCGGCCCACTTGGTCCCCAACCTTGCGGAGCTTTTCTAGTGTTGTGTCGACTCTTCTTTTATTGTGGATAAAGAGTCCGAGAATTCGGAGCTCCTTGGCCTCGTGTATGGGACCACTAGCCAAAAAGAGATGTATTTGTGTAGTGTCCTTAGGTGTTGGTCTAAGGTGCACAAATTCTGATTTGTTTGGTGCACACTGAAGTCTACAGCGCTCTGCGTAGCGATCCACTACGTGGGCGGCTGCTTGCAGGTTTTCCTCTATATGCCCTATGTTTCCCTCTGTGGCCCAGATGGCGATATCGTCGGCGTACAGCGCATACCGCACGCCTTCAATTCCGTTTAGCTGGGCCGGGAGATGCACCATCGCAAGGTTAAATAGCAGCGGGGAAAGCACAGCGCCTTGTGGCGTCCCCCTAGTACCCATTTCGTAGGGTCCATATTCGGTGACTTGGATTTTGACGAGTGCGGCTCGATCCGTCAAGAAATCCCTGATATAATTAAATGTGTTTTTGCCACAGTGGGTCTCACGGAGGTGTGCTAAGACAGTGCTGTGTTTAACGTTGTCGAAAGCTCCCTTTAGATCTAAGGCCAGTACAACATTGTCGTTGTGAGGGCGCTCCGTTGGCTGTAATATGTCGTGATTGAGTTGTAATAATATGTCTTGTGCCGACTTGTGTGGGCGGAAGCCGAACATGGTGCCTGCAAAAGTGTTACGCTTTTCTAAATATTTTGAGAGCCTATCTCGCACCATCGTCTCCATTAGTTTGCCCACACACGATGTGAGCGAGATAGGTCTCAGGTTGTCCGTATTAATTTCCTTTCCTGCTTTAGGAATGAAGGTGACAAGGGATGCTTTCCAATCGAAGGGTATGGGAGTCTCCCCTTTCCATATGGCATTAATGTAGTCCAGAAGGGCTTCATACGCGAGATCCGGGAGGTTGGCCAGCAGCTTCACTGTGACCTTGTCCCGACCGGGCGCAGTGCCTCTCTCCGTTTTGGCTAAGGCTGCCTTGAGGTCGTAGAGTTCGAATGACTGATGCATCTCTGGATTATCTCGGCCTGCATAGAGATATTCCTGACCTCGAGGGTCCTGTTTGGTGCAGAGATACTTGTCCCTTAAGGTTTCTGCCAGTTGTGTTGTTGTGCCCTGGAAATTGTGTAAAGCACGTTGTAAGTGTTACTGTGTTTCTCCTCGAGATTGAGCGGGATTAATCAAGCTGCGGAAGAGCTTCCATGTATTCTTCCCTGACATCTGTCGGGCTGCCGTGTTGCAGCGATCAACCCATTTGTAATCAGCTAATTGAGAGGCATACTCGGCAGCCCGCTGGGTCAGGTCTGTTATACGTCTTTTCAGTCTTTTGTTGTGTTTTTGTCGTTTCCATCTTTTCGTGAGACTGTGGCGAGCTTCCCAGAGATGGAGTAAATGATTATCCACCGCTGGACAGTCCTCCGCAATCTGCATGTTTTCACATGTTTCTTGAGTGTTGTCATAAGATTTTGAGCCCACGAGCTGTACCCTTCCTCGAGAAGACTGGCCTGCGGCAGTGACTTACGGAAATCAGTCCAGTCCGGCAATTTCGCTTGAGTTATTTGCCTTTTTTAGGGGCCGGGTATGAATTAAAGTGTTAATGATGCAGTGATCGCTTCCTAGCATGTCTTCGGTGTTGTACCACTCAACGTGTTGTATATGTTTGGAAAGCGTGAGATCGGGACAATTGTCCCGAGTCACGGAGTTTCCAACACGTGTTGGTTGTGCTGGGTCGGTCTGAAGGGTCGTGCCTAGCGTGTAGATGAGCTCCGCTAGCTTCCTACCGCGCACCTCCTCCTTCTTGTAACCCCACACCTTACTGGTAGCATTGAAGTCACCCAAAATAATTAAGGGGTCCCGACCAGCTATCTTCAGTGCCCGGGTGAAGATGTCTGCAAAAGTGATACGTTTTAGCTTGGGCGGACAATATATTGTTACGTGTAGCTGACGTACGAGTCTATTTACAATATATTTACCCGTAGACAAACGGTGGCAATGATGGCGACGCTATATCAAGCGGTGGCCACGTCGTCTTCCTTCTCCTCAGTGCAGCCACACTGTGGCGGCTGTTCCGTAGCATCACCCCCGGCAGTAGAAGCACCGTCCCGGTGCTTAATCTACACATCCGCGGCGAAAGGTGTGTGATATGGCTTTAGTCTCGCCACGTGAACGATGTCACTTGCAGCCAACGATCGCGCTGAGAGGCTGGCGGGGATGACTTCATACGTGACATCGGTCACTTGTCGCACCACACGGTATGGGCCAGTGTAGCGCGACAGCAGCTTTTCGGAAAGGCCCACACGTCGAATGGGGGACCAGAGAAGCACCAGAGAACCCGGAGTAAATTGTACGTCACGATGGTGGCAATCATAGAGGCGTCTCTGATGCTCCAGCGAGGCCTCCAGACGGGTGCGGGCGAGCTGGCGCGCGTGATCGGCGTGTGCGATCGCGTCGCGGGCGTATTCAGTGGTTGAACGTGTGGCCGAGGGCAACAAAGTGTCCAAGGGCAACGCGGGTTCTCGGCCATATAGGAGATAGAATGGTGAATAGCCGGCGGTGTCGTGACGCGATGAATTATACGCGAACGTCACATATGGTAAGTGAAGATCCCAGTCGTGGTGGTCGGTCGCGACGTACTTGGATAGCATGTCGGTGATGGTCCGGTTGAGGTGCTCCGTGAGGCCGTTGGTCTATGGGTGGTAGGACGTGCTGAACTTGTGCTTAGTCGAGCAGGAGCGGAGGATGTCCTCGACGACTGCCGACAGAAAGCTGCGGCCATGGTCAGTGAGTAATTGGCGCGGGGCACCGTGCACTAAAATGATGTCATACAGCAGAAAGTCAGCAACGTCAGTAGCACAACTTGTCGGGAGGGCTCTGGTGATTGCGTACCGCGTAGCATAATCAGTAGTGACGGCGACCCATTTATTTCCGGAGCCCGAGAGAGGAAACGGTCCAAGAAGGTCTAGACAAACACGGAAGCGGGGTTCCGGTGGGATGTCGATCGGCTGAAGACATCCAGCTGGAGGTGTGGAGGGCTTCTTCCGGTGCTGACAGGGCTCACAAGCGGCAACGTATCGCCGCACGGAGCGGGCGAGACCCGGCCAAAAGAATCGATGGCGTACACGGTCGTATGTGCGCGAGATGCCCAAGTGTCCAGCCACGGGAGCGTCGTGAAGTTGTTGGAGGACAGTCGAACGCAGGTGGGATGGAATCACGAACAGAAGGTCATGGCCGTGTGGATCGAGATTGCGGCGGTATAGTGTCCCTTCCTTAAGGAGAAACATCCGGAGAGAGGCGTCGCCAGGCGTTGACTCCAGATGGTCGATGAGGGCTCGTAATGAAGGATCACGGCGTTGCTCATTGCCGATTTCGAGCAACTGGAACACAGAGAAAACGCAAGTGATGGTGTCCGCATCAGCCGGGTCGTCGATGGGGTAGCGGGACAAACAATCGGCATCCTGGTGCAAGCGTCCCGTCTTGTATACCACGGAGAAGGTATATTCTTGCAGGCGTAACGCCCAGCGAGCGAGTCGTCCCGTGGGGTCCTTGAGCGAGGATAGCCAGCAGAGCGCGTGGTGATCGGTGATGACACAGAAGGGGCGTCCGTACAAGTATGGACGAAACTTGGCAACAGCCCACACAAGAGCGAGGCCCTCGCGCTCTGTGATTGAATAATTGCGCTCGGCGGGTGATAGAAGTCGGCTGGCATTGGCTATAAAGCGATCATGTCCACGCTGGTGTTGTGCTAATACTGCTCCTATGCCGTGACCACTGGCATCAGTTCGAACTTCCGTTGAAGCAGACTGGGTCAAAATGGGCCAGAATTGGAGGCGTGGTTAGGAGAGTAGTGAGCTGTGAAAAAGATGCGGCATGGTCAGGTCCCCAAGAAAATAGGGCGTCTTTCTTCAAGAGGTCGGTAAGGGGACGGGCGATGGTCGCAAAATCCTTCACAAAGCGTCGGAAATATGAGCACAGCCCTACGAAACTACGAACGTCCTTGGTAGACTTCGGAACAGGAAAGTTCGTAACGGCGCGAATTTTGTCCGGGTCAGGTCGCACGCCTCTGGCGTCCACGAGGTGTCCAAGGACGGTGATTTGGCGGCGAGCGAAGTGACATTTTGACGAGTTCAACTGGAGACCGGCACGGTGGAACGCGTCAAGAATCGCTGAAAGACGGTCTAGATTCGCGTCAAATGTGGGTGAATAAACGATGACGTCGTCCAGATAGCACAAACAGGTGGACCACTTGAACCCCTGAAGCAAAGAGTCCATCATTCGTTCGAAGGTGGCGGGCGCGTTACAGAAACCGAAAGGCATCACCTTGAACTGATAAAGGCCGTCAGGGGTAACAAATGCAGTCTTCTCTCTGTCCATGTCGTCGACGGATATCTGCCAGTATCCGGACCGTAAGTCGAGAGAAGAAAAATAAGTGGCATCGTACAGGCAGTCTAGAGCGTCATCAATACGTGGCAAAGGGTACACGTCCTTTTTTGTGATATTGTTCAGGTGGCGATAATCTACACAAAAGTGCCACGTTCCATCCTTCTTTTTGACAAGTACGACGGTAGAAGCCCAGGGACTACAGGAAGGCTCGATAATGGCCTTTGCAAGCATCTTTTTGACTTCCTGTTCGATAACAGCTATTTCTGGATAACAGCAGAAACACGATATGGACGTCGGTGAATAGGGTTCGCATCGCCAGTGTTTATGCGATGGGTCACGACGGACTTTTGACCTAAGGGTCGATTGTGAAAGTCAAAAATGTCGCGATAGCCTTCAAGAACGCGGCAAAGGGCTGCAGCTTGAGCAGGTGTAAGGTCAGAGGAGACCATCTTCTTAATGTCGACGTTAGTACTGTGCGATGACGTCACGGTATGGGCTGAGCTGTAACGATCTTCCACTGTGAATGGCACGACCTCATCATCCTGCAAAGCGCGAATTATAGCCACGGAGATCCCCTGAGGCAGAACTTGCGCGGTTAGCGCGAAATTGACGAGTGGAAGGCAGGTGCGGTTGCCAGTAATTTTCAGCACAGTGTGCGGCACGATAACACCATGTGTAAGCATACCGGCCGGAATTGGTGCGGCCACGTAATTGCCATCAGGTACAGCTGGTGAGGACAACAAGTCTACGTGTGTCATAGAGTGAGGTGGTAGGCGAATGGTGGTAGGTGGTAGTTCGTGAGGGCAATGCTCGATGACGGTGAAGAGAACGACGGTGTGTCTCTCAGCAATGGTGAGTCGGGCAGAACACATGCCAACAATAGCGACAGTCCCTCCGTCGGCGACTTGTACAAATCGGTTCGGGGCAGGCGTCAGAACTTTCTTGAGCCGACGGCGAAGAGCAGCACTTATAATGGACACATGCGCCCCGGTGTCAATCAACGCGCACCCAGGAACATTGTCGACGAGAACGTCCAAAAGATTCTTGTTCGTCGGTAAGGTGAAGCGAGGATTTTGAGCCAATGTCGTCTTTGCAGCTTCACCTCCAGAAGCTGCCCTGTCTAGTTTTCCGGTCGGGGGTGCGGCGAGTAGGTCGGAGAAGGAGCACGGCGAGACGGGGGCGTGCGAGATTGACGACGGGAGGGAGAAGGCGAGCGGGAGTAGCGGGGTCGTGTCAAAGGCGTCGCAGGGTCTGATGATGAGGTGGGCATAGAAGGGGCGAAGGAAAAGGGCGCACTAGAGGGGCGAGGGTGGTAATTAGGAGAATAGCATGTCGGGGAAGTCCAGCGGCTGCGGCAGTGGCGAGCGACATGTCCAATGCGTCGGCAGTTAAAACAGATCGGCTTGTCGTCCACGGTTCGCCATTCGGAGGGGTTGCGCTGTCCATAAGAGTAAGAAGGGCGCGGTGGGGCCGTGCGTGGAGAGAGAGGTTCCGAGCATGCGGAAGGAATGGAGTGCAGGCCGACGTTGGATAACTCTTTACGGACGGTGGCCTGGATCAAGGAGATTGTCACCGGAGAATGATCAGGTGTCGGAAATGAAGGGGCCGCCGGTTGTGCCGCTTGGACCTCACGACGAATGATGCGGGTCAAGTTGTCACATCGCGATGGCTGGTGGAAGAGGTCGTCACAGGATGACGTAGCAGCTGTGTTGGGAAGTCGCGTGATGTTCTGGGATACCCGGCGGCTTTTAGCATGCTCAAGACGGTGGCACTCCTTGAGGATCGTATCGATGCTGGTGGCGTTGGTAAACACCAGTAAATTGAAGGCGTCGTCAGCTATCCCTTTGATGACGTGATTTACCTTATCGTCCTCAGACATGGTCGGGTGAGCCTTGGCACAAAGGGCAAAGACATCGAGAATGTAGGACACGTAGGACTCGGTCGACGTCTGTACACGTGTGGCTAGGGCTTTCTTGGCATTGACTTGACGACCGAAGGGATTGCCAAAAAGGTCGCGGAGCTTGTCTTTGAAGAGACCCCAGCTCGAGATCTCCTCTTCGTGAGTCTGGAACCATGCAAGTGGAGCTCCGTCGAGGTAGAAAAGAACGTTCGCGAGCATAATAGTCGAATCCCACCTGTGACTGGTACTGACACGTTCGTATAAGCGAAGCAAGTCGTCAACATCAGGACTGCCAACTCCGTTGAAAACACCAGGATCCCGAGGTGGGTTAATGGCGACGTAGGTCGGGGCTGCAGGCGGGGAAGGTTGCGTAGGTGAAGTGCCGCCAGCAGGAGCCCAATTTGCACTGTCGCCGGTGCGACCGCTGCGAAGCTCCATGACGGGTACGGGGAACATCCACCTCCACCAAATTATTGTTACGTGTAGCTGACGTACGAGTCTACAATATATTTACACGTAGACAAACGGTGGCAATGATGGCGACGCTATATCAAGCGGTGGCCACGTCGTCTTCCTTCTCCTCAGTGCAGCCACACTGTGGCGGCTGTTCCGTAGCAATATGTTAAGGATGTGTACTTGTGGGTCAGAGTGTCGCAGAGGTGACTTTGTGACCATGGCGTACGAATAAGTTGTCTGTAGGTCGACGTCTACCTCTTGTGCGGTGTACGCTTTGTGTACAAGGATGCAAGTAGATGGATCTCGCTGAAATGCATTCTACCCTGAAGTTTTAGCTGAGGCCCCTGGTTCCTGTAGAGCCACGATGGCTGCTAGAGATTGCAATGTTTCTAAGTAGAGACGAACATGAGCGCGTTTAGTCCGATTCTTGAAGCCCCTACAATTCCACTGTACGATTGACAGTGGTTCCTGTCTTGATTTAGCTTGCCTTTTTCTAGATCCTTGCGCCATGATTAGCATTAGTAGACTCTGGCGGGCTATGAATAACCGTGTTGGCACTCTGTATGGTATCCAGTGAATCAGCAAATTCTTCATGTTCCTCGTCCTCCGTTACGCGGAGGAATTTGCTCGGACGCCCGGCCTCTCTAATGGGACCGGTGCGGCGGAAGAGTCTTGGGTTAGTTTGGATCCATGTTTTGATGTTTTGAGTATCCTGTTGCGTGACTATTGTGGCTATTTGCTGTGTTTGCAGTTGAATGGCAGACTGTTCTTGCTCACTGATTAATTTGGGAGTTGAGCCACTTGCCCCGTTAAGGCCTTCATTTGCTGCTCCAGGGCGGTAACCCCGACTTCTAGGTTGTTAGTAGGCGGCGCGCTTGCCGACTTTACGGTGCTGCCCGAACCCCCCTCGTCATCCATGGGTCCTCCCGGAATCGGACTGTTCGTCCTGGCATTTTCCAGTGCATGAATTTTGCTAGCTAGCTGCGCGTTTTGTCTCCTGAGAGCTTCTAGCTATTTCCGCATTTCGAGTTCCATTGGAGAAGATTGCGAGGGGGGAGAGGAGGAATGAGAGGCGACTCCCGCCCAGTTGCTCACCTGTTTGGAAGAGTTACCAAGAGGGGGAAAATCCCCTGCTTTAAAGGAAGGCGGCTTCGGCCCGGTCTCAGATTGTACAGCATTTTGCGTCTTCTGCTCCTTCTGTCCCAGTGGTGCTTGTCCGGACTTGCCTGTCTTCTTTTGTTGAGGTGGTTCTTGTAGTCCTCCCCGTTGCTGCCGCGTTGATGGCGTTGCCGCTCCTCTTGCTGGGGTCGTTGATCCCGGCCGCTTAAGTTTCCGGAATTTTTCTACACACTCTGCGGATCCAGTGAGGTGGGTTCCTCCGCAGATCATGCAGGATGGTGCGCACTCGTGTTCTGCAAGTCCGTTCGTTGTGGAGTCGGCTTGTTTGCCACAGAAGCCGCATCTTCCTTCCTCTGGGTGGGGGCAGTTATGCACCCAGTGGCCCACCGTGCCGCATCTGTAGCACGCGGGTATGGTCTTCTTATATCCCTGACCGGAACGCATTCATGATTATATTGTATCTAACGGGGGAGTCTTCGGCCTTCAAAGGTTACCACCGCCACGTTAGTAGTTCCCAATTTTCGGAGAAAGGCGATCTCGCCCTCCCTCCAGTAGAGCTTGGGCTTGAGAGAGGCGGAGGTTTCATCCTCACGGACGTTGATCACCCCCTTGCATACCTCTCCATTCAGCTTGAGATGACCGCGGAAGGGATAGGAGCGTTCCCCTACCTGCAGGTCGAAATCTTTGATCAGCTTGTCAGCTATCGGTGTTGTCTGGGTTCCGCACACGATAAAGTTTTGTTCCCATACAGGCCACACATTGAGATCCCCGGCGGCTACTTCACCCATGTATTGGGCCACCACCGATCCCACGTCTCCATGCTTGAAGGCCATTTTCAGGTCCAGGCTGCCTCGGGGCTTCAACACCACGATTAGGTTCTCGGAACGGAGTCTGGGCGTCTGTTTCGGGCGCCAGTTGCGAGCCGTATTCATTTGCAGCAGTGGCGCAGCGCGAGCACCGTCCGTATTCCCGGCGCGGAGGGAATTCCCCGCCGCCGTTGACGTCGGCGACGCCGCGCCAACGCAGCTTTTGGTAGCCATGTTCGGTTGTTGCTTGCGTTGTCGCAGGCGTATTTGTGCTTGAAGACACTCACTTTCGGTGGGCAGAATGTCCTCATCTCGGGGTTTGTGCTCAATTGCGGTACAATTCATGGATGTCGGGTCGTACCCAGTGATCTTCTGCGTCGCCATGTCCGGAGAACTTCCGACACCGGCTGCGCCGAGCTTAGCCCTCGTTAGGGTCAGCTCCACCGCGGCATGATGCGATCTTCAGATTGGCGTAAGAGCGCTGAAAATTGGTCCACCTGCCGCAGGTCGGTGTCTGCAGGATCCTTGCGATGTTCGGCGTCGGATAAGACCAAGATTTTCGGTGTGCCCTGTGTTGGCCCGCGGTTCCAGTCTAAAATCGGCGGAGCCGATGCGTCGCACGTCCGACCTCACGGAACGCCTCCGAGCGTCCTCCGCAGAGGCACCAGTCACGATCACCACCTCCTCGGCGTCACCTAGCCGCTACACTACGTTCTCCGCTTCCGTGGGCAACCGGCCCATGAGCCCAAGTCGGGGAAACTGAGAACAGCGACCTCCGGAGGTGGGGCCACTGTCCAACGCACTTCGAAAGATCCTCCGCTGTGACACCCTGACGACGACGACAACGACGACGACAACGACGACTGCGTACCTTCGACACCTTCCTTCGAAAACCATGAACCTGTTTCAGCCGACATACTCGTTTCTGTAGATAACCACCCGGTAACCGCTCTTGTCGATACTGGCGCGGATTATTCTGTCATGAGCGGACAACTGGTTACGGAATTTCGCAAGGTGACGACACCGTGGCCAGGACCTAAGCTCCGTACAGCCGGCGGTCATGTTCTCACGCCGATCGGCAAATGCACTGCGAGGGTACAAATTCGTGAGGTCACATTTGTTGGTTCATTTATTATACTGGAAGAGTGCTCTAGGCAGGTCATACTCGGCATGGACTTTCTTCGGGAGTACGGCGCAATCATAAACCTTCGCAAGTTGCTTGTCCCATTTTCCAGCGAACACTCAACTCATTCGGACGGCTACCACCCACAGTCCACGGTGTTACGCGTTTCGGGTGACTGTGCTACTTTACCACACCGGAGTACTGCGTTGATCACCGTAGAAACAGACGTTGATCCTCCCCATCTCGGAATCGCTGAAGGCAATCTGTCAGTCTTGTTGCCTCGACAGGTTTGCGTAGCCCGCGGCATCTTGCAGCTGTCGTCACAGACTGCTCAGATTTTAGTGACCAATTTCAGTCGTGAATACCAGCACTTCGCCCCACGAACTGCCATCGCCAATTTGGAGCCAGTCAGTGATTTTCCCACTTGTCTAACTGTAGGGCAAAATGATGGAGATTCTAACTGAGACGTACGAGCCAACAGCAATATTGATGTGAATTCTAAATTATCAGGTGAACAACAGGCTAGCATTCGAAGCCTTTTACAGTCTTTGGCGGACTGTTTCGCTTCAACATCGAAGGTGAACCAAACGTCTATTGCGAAACACAGAATTATTACAAATCCCAACGTGCCTACCGTGTTTACGTGCCTACCGTGTTTCTCGTAAAGAGCAAGACGCCATCCCAAATCAAGTCAAACAAATGCTTACCGACGATATCATACAGCCCTCCACCAGTCCATGGGCGTCACCTGTGGTTCTGGTGAAAAAGAAAGACGGCACACTGCGTTTTTGCGTTGACTATCGCAAGCTTAACAAGGTTACGAAGAAGGACGTTTATCCCCTTCCCCGCATCGACGACTCTTTGGACTGCCTTCGAAATGCTCGATACTTCTCCTCGATGGACCTTCGCAGCTCCTACTGGCAAATAGAGGTTGATGAGCGTGACCGTGAGAAAACCGCATTTATTACGCCTGACGGACTCTACGAATTCAAGGCCCTTCCTTTCGGATTGTGCTCTGCGCCTGCTACTTTTCAGCGCATGATGGACACGGTTCTATCAGGTCTCAAGTGGCAGTCATGCCTTGTCTATTTAGATGATATCGTTGTCTTTTCATAAACTTTTGAGCAGCACCTCCAGCGCTTACAAGCAGTTCTTGACGCAATTCGTACTGCTGGCCTGTCTTTAAAGCCTGAAAAATGCCATTTCGGGTATGACGAACTCAAATTTTTAGGCCATGTCGTCAGCTACGAGGGCATTCGACCAGGTCCCGACAAAACCATTGCTGTTGCTTCGTTTCCAACGCCTTCGAACAAACATGAACTCCGCCCTTTTCTAGGGCTTTGCGCATATTATCGACGCTTCGTGGCTAACTTTCCACGGATAGCCGAACCGTTGCAACGGTTGACTAAGGATAATGTTCCCTTTGTCTGAGAGCAAGACCAACAAGAGGCCTTCTGTGAACTCCAGAAACGTCTGCACACACCGCCTGTTCTGGGACACGCTGACGAAGACAGTGACACCGAGTTACACACGGATGCCAGCAACGTTGGCCTTGGTACCGTCCTCGTACAGTGGCAAGATGGAGCCGAGCGCGTCATTGCGTACGCAAGCCGCACTTTTTCTCCAGCTGAAAGGAACTATTCCACTACGGAGAAGGAATGCTTGGCCGTTGTGTGGGCAACTGCTAAGTTCCCACAATATTTGTACGGCCGATCGTTTCGAGTTGTGACAGATCACCATTCATTGTGCTGGCTCGCCAATCTCAAGGATCCATCTGGCCGTCTTGCACGCTGGAGTCTTCGCTTCCAAGAATACGATATGACGATAGCATTCAAGTCCGGGCGTAAACACACCGACGCCGACTGCCTGTCACGTGCCTCACTTCAACCGTCGCCATACGATTTTGATGAAGAGGACGCATTGCTCTCCATTATCACAGTATCAGACATCAACAAGCAACAGCGCGATGATTCAGAACTCCGGCCTCTCATCGACTACCTTGAGAACCGTCTACCAGAGCCGCCTCGCATGTTCATCCGCAAATTATCCTCGTTTTTTCTCCGCGATGGCGTTCTCTACAAACTGGGTTTTCACTCGACCGCAACCGCCTGCCTTCTTGTAGTGCCGTCTTCACTACGTGACGATATCCTGCGGGCCACTCACGACGAGGCATCTTCGGGCCACTTGGGATTCGCACGGACGTTTTGACGCATACGCCATAAGTACTTCTGGCCTAACCTTCACCGTGTCGTAAAGCAATACATGAAGACATGCCGCGACTGCCAGAGACGCAAGACACCACCCGTGCGTCCGGCTGGACTTCGCCATCCCGTGGATTCTCCGCGGATCCCTTTTCAGCAGGTTGGCATAGATTTGCTTGGACCATTCCCCACGTCGAGGGCTGGTAACCGTTGGATTGCTGTTGCCACAGACTACCTTACACGTTACATTGAAACCCAAGCACTCCCTAGAGGCCCTTCTAATGATATTGCGACCTTCTTTGTACATGGTATCGTACTCCGCCACGGTGCTCCAACAATGGTTATAATAGACCGGGGCACAGCATTTACAGCGTAGCTCACAGAAGATATCATGCTTCTCAGTGGTACAGTTCACCGCAAAGCCACTGCTTACCATCCCCAGACGAATGGACTCACAGAAAGGCTAAACAAAACGATTGCTGATATGATTTCCATGTATGATGACGTCGACCACAAAAACTGAGACGACGCTCCCCACATGTTACGTTTGCATATAATACAGCCGCTCAAGAAACTACCGGCTTCACCACTTTTCGCTTGGTACACGGCCGGGAAGCTGTCACAACGTTGGACGCAATGCTTCTACCCACCTACTGTTCTAATGTGGTCACTGATGCTGCGGAATTCGCTCGATGCGCCGAAGAGGCGCGCCAGCTCGCACGAATGCATATCCGCCACCAACAACACAACGACGCCGACCGGTACAATCTTCGTCACCGCGACGTCACTTATCAACCCGATGACAAAGTATGGGTGTGGACACCGATCCGCCAGCGTGGTCGGTCGGAGAAACTTTTGCGCCGCTACTTTGTACCTTATAGGATCGTTCAACAACTCGGCGACGTCACATACGAAGTGATTCCTGAAGGAGAAGGCACCACTCGCCGTCCTCGACGCCCACGCCTGTCCGATGTCGTTCACGTCTCTAGATTTAAGTTATACCACTCCCGCTGAATGCAAAGCTCCACACCTCTCCCACCATCTACGTCTGCCTTATCAGTATCACCGTGGCAATCTCCAGTGCATCAATGTTCCGCATCGAGACGATGCTTCTAGGGAGGGGGGTAATGCCACGACCTCGACACACCTGACAGCCACTCGGTACAATTCGGTGCCACATGCTAGGCATGTTGGGTGGCTCCGAGAAGAGAACGGCGAAGGTGCCAGGACAGCGATATATATAAAAGATCTCTAGCGTCGACCGAAGTCTTTTGTGGCTTTGTGACAATATATATATTTTACATATATATATATATATATATATATATATATATATATATATATATATATATATATAGATATATATATATATATATATATATATATATATATATATATATATATATGATGTGTCTAACTCACCAAAAGTGTATTGCAGGTCGACGAAACCAATATGTTTTTTATACGCGTACGTTTTTTGACCATCAGAACACTTGAAATGACTACCTACAGCAGCTTGATAGCTGGCTTCGTGCAAATAAATCAGCGTTAAACATAACAAAAGAAACTAATTACGTCTTATTTAAACCCACTAACAAACCCTGAGGCATTAAACTTACATTGACGTTTCAGAACACCGTTCTAGAACGCGTAAACTCTCAAAAATTTTGAAGTGTGTGACTTGAAGAAGGTATGCTGTGAAATACACGTGTATTTTTAAAATATGATGTTTGTAATTATTGTAAATGTGACCCATTATATTTTTATAGTCTAATAGATCAGTGTTTTCATATGTTGACTTACTACTGCCATGTGAGGCCCTTCAGGCACATTCAAGCTGTATATCGCAGCTTTTCGCCTGGAGGACGCCCAAGTTTTGTTGGAAATAAAACATTTAATTTGATTGATTTCATGTGATACGCAAAGTCACCTGATAACTAAGCAATAGAGTGGGTTTATTATTCAAATTGACGGATTATGAAAGGGATAGTCGACGGATGTAAGTCCTCTGCAGCTAAAGAAGGTGTATTGTATGCCCACTTCTACTCACATTTATACTATTGCACACTAGTACGGCGACTATTTCTTTAAATTATTATGGCTAACCCAAAGGCGTATCAACTAATTCTCCGTTTATAAAGCACAATTTCGTGAAAGCGAGTAAATTATCTGAATACAAACTCCTGCACATACATAAACTTTACTGCTACATACAGAATGATCGCTATGCACTGCGTAACGAATAGATACGAACCTGAGGAACACGTAAATATTGTGGAAAGGCTGTCCTCACTATTTAAGTACTCACACTAATAAACCGTGCGGCATGACACATAAACTTCAGCATTCTACTTTATACAGCGCGAAATAACATTTTTAAATAAGAACCCGTAAGAACAGAAGTGCATTTTTATTGTTCAATTATTTTTGACAATGCTATGTGTTGAATGGGCACGAAAAGATGGTCATCATTAAGGTAACTGTTTTTGTTTTCCTCTTCCATAGCATAATATTTTCATTAGTTCAGGATACCCATTGAGGTAAAGTGTCAAATTTTTGTTCCGTGAATGCATCACTATTGCCCCTTAAGATGTCAATCACTTTTTTTTCCTGGGGGACCCTAACATTCGCGATGGAAATAAAGTTGTGTGAAGAAAAAGAAAAGCTGAATATGTGACCCCTGCAGGCCTTCCTACTTCGGAGATGAAAAGCAGCATAGCGCTTACCATGCGGATCGGGTTGTTGGCCGGGCGCACCGTGCAACTTGCTGACGGTTCGGGTAGGTAGTGGGTCTGCACGATCAGTTTGTTCAAATTCCTGGAATGAATTCACTGGCGATTAACAGCGTATCCCAGACTTACCAGACAAACATAGCAATAAACCTCCTAGACGCGTTGTGACTGGATATATAGCCAGAAAATCTCGCCCTTTGTATTGCTTTCTTTCCCAATTATGTATGTATGTATGCTTTATTTTCCACAAAAACTAAATACAGCTTTGCGGGGGTAAAGTGGGGAAAAAAAGCTGCTCGTAGCAGCTTGACTAGCCCCAAATACCCTTAAAAATACAAAAAGAAAATAAGGGAGCAGCAGCGCGGAAATACAGTTTTCCCAAGTACACACATATTCAAGCATTACAACATATCATGCACACGCATCGCAAATCAGGCGAGGAAAAAAAAATACAACAAAAACAAGATGTGAGCAAGCAAGCAAAAACACGAAATCTCACTGCAGTTCAAAAGCACACAGGCATTGTACAACTCACATATGAGAGAAAAAATCAAGGATATCAGGAGGAGAACAAGTTGCAATATCAATTTTATTAACAATAAGATCGTTTAATAACCGAGGTAGTCTGGAGCACAGCATTTGTGATCCATAGTTTGTGCGCGATTTTGGTACGTGCCAGTACTCTGGCTTTCTTGTGCTGTATGGAGTTTCGTGTAGTTTTAAGTTAGCCATAGAAGTAATGTAGTTGATGTTCTTTTTCTGTTCATTTTTATACGCAAGCACTAAACGATACTTTAAAAGGGCCTGTACTTTCGGTGTGTTAAGTTTATGAAATAAATAAGCTGAAGGGAAATCGTATGGTTTATTGCAAATAGCGCGAAGAGCCTTCTTTTGCAGTATGTATAGCCTGTTGATATTTGTGTCAGAAGTGGTAGCCCAGACCGAACAACAATAATTTAAATGGCTGAGAAAAAGTGAATTATATAACAAGCACTTAATAAAGCGAGGAAGATAGTTCAAGGAATAAAATATTCCAGTGATTTGTGAAAGCTTACTAGCAAGAAAATCTATATGGCTCTGCCACGTCATAGTATGATAAAAAAATACACCTAGCGATTTTACCGTTTGGTTACTCTGTAAATGAAGGGATAACGCAGCAGAACTTGCCGCTGCAGCAGTAGCTGAGCATCCACGCAAAGCTAATATGTAATTCGTGTTTTTTTTATAACAGGCTGACATTGAATGTTGTCTGAGTCAAGTAAAAGTCTCATTTTATTTCATTTTTATTTACTTAAAGACCCCCGATGGGATATAACATAAAGGGTGGGGTTTTGTACAAACAATATTGTTCTCACAAAGATCAATGTGATGTTACACTTGATATTCTACCCATTACGCTTGATGAGCAGGTTATAGTGGCGATGATGGGAGAAAGGCCGTTCCAGTCTTTTGCTGCTCTGGGAAAGAATGAAGGATAAAATACTTTAGTACGAGAAAGCGGGCCAAAACCTTGTAGCGCATGACCAGCGCTATGAGATATGTGAGCTGCAGGGATAACGTAAGGAGGGTGATTAAACGGCGAGTGCAATAACTTGTGAAATAGAAGGGGACAACGCGTCAGCGACAAGACGAAGGTGATCATTTACACTCGGCTTTCAGGGATGAAGCACAGATTTCAGATGAATACGAAGCATGAATGAATTTAGCAGCATGATTTTAAACTGATTCTAAAATATTTGCGAGACCTACTTCGGGTGGACTCCAGATGGGAGATGCGCAATGTAACTTAGCCCTGACTAAAGTATTGTAAGCGAGTAGTTTTATGTGTCTCGGAGCGCTACCTAAGTGACGTTACAAGAAATGCAAAGTTCTGTTAGCTGATGATGACTTTAGCAACGTGCGCATTCCAGGTCATATTGTTAGATAAGTCCAAGGTATTTCGGTTCAACGGGAACGTTAGCTATTCTATAAGTGAAGGGGATTTTGACGACGAGTGAAGGGAATTAGCATAGGTTTAGTAGGGCTTAGGGACACTAGCCAGTCATCACATCGCTGTAGTATGTGGTCGATAGCGTCTTGTAGAATTATGTGGTCAGATGGCCTTGTTGGATGATGGGTGATGGGCTAGTTGCTTTATTGCTGTATTTTTTTCATTCATATCTGTATTGATCGATTACTGCTCATAGCAGGATCATAATGTATTGGTATGCATGCTTTTTAGGGGACCTCTTGCACATATTTTTATTTGCTTACGCCAAAATGATGAAGCCAATCGCACCTTGAGGTATGAGAAGTACTTCGATGCTTACATTTCTCCTGTACACTCGGCTTCGCAGCGACTAATGTATGTGTTTTTTTTTTTTTTGCTTCACCCGACAAAGCCTAGCTAAGCACTATTCATGACTCCAACTAAATGTTCGCCACCCTAGCAGCCGCGCCGAGAACCGGTCAATGTAGGTTCAACCACTTCTTCGGACATTACCGCGTGCGGTGCAACGTTGCCACGTAGTTCTCAAATCATCATAATGCCGCCGCGCACAAGACAGTCGAAGCAAAAACAAAGCGGATGTCGGAAGAATTTTGATGTTAGCATTACGGGAACGTCTTCGCGGCAGAAAATCAACAATTCATCATTCTTCCCGAAAGTAGCAGATGACGCGCAGCGGAGAGTGCCATGGATAAGAAACTTCCGCATTGGGGAAAAGGTGACACTACGTGCATGGTCTGTTCGAAACAATAGACTAGGGACGACGACCTGTTTATTCCCGGCGAACATATCATTGTTTTCTTTTCATATATATTAAATATGTTGCTGACGTTGCAAATCGCGGAGTGTACTTTGGTTAGGCAGGCGCTTTAATAAATTGGTTATGTACGCTAAAGCTTCATTTGGTTTGGCTGGTCAATTTTTATGCCCAGCATTAGCGTTACCGATTCCTTCAGCAGCAGGAATATTGTCACCAATGTACCTTTGTCCAGAGGCACCAGTAGCAGTAACAATAGCTCGGAAGGTCTGCAGATGATCATGGCAAATGTTACGTCCTAATGCAACATATCGTTCTGATAGCAGGCTTTACTTTAGCGGCGTAAGCACACAACGCTGTTTTCTCATTCAGCGTGGTGAGTTGTCAGCTTATTAGCTAGCCAGGAATTTAGAGGCAACTGAAAAGAGCGCTCGTTCTGGATTTGGAGCACTCTGCGCGGCCACCAGTGCCGTTAGTTTCCTTTTCCACACTTTGCACACAATCAAATTCTACCACAACTGGTTCGATTCGTTTACAAGTCATGGATTTACACTAAATCAAGAAACATTGCTCAAAATTAAATCCTCTTTTAATTTCCGAAACATATTTGAAGAAACGCAACGTGGCCCGATTGGTTGTTATTTAGTTCTCACGTTTCACCGGGGATTGAGAATTCCTACAGGCAGCTGATGTCTGTTGTGTTCCCAGGCCTCCACCCTACCCTGAACACTACGCACCCCACACACGAACGGGTGCAACTGATCAAACGCAGACTACCCGATCGCGCAGTTCAAGAAAAGAGAAAAGTGCACCCTCACTCGCAAACTGAACGCTTATTTGCTTTTATCTGAGGACACACTGACCACTGAGTTAGCGTTAAGAGGGATAATAGAGGAATTCTGGATCAAGCTACAGAACAGGTATTCGGCTTTAACTCAGGAAGAGAACCCTATTGTTGAAACAATGAACTTCAATTTTATGGGCATCATTAAGCAGTGTGCAATAGAAGTCGGAGGCAACTCCGTTAGGCAGGATACCAGTAAGCTATCGCCGGAGACTAAAGATCTCATCAAGAAATGCCAATGTATGAAAGCCTCTAACCCTACAGCTAGAATAGAACTGCCACAACTTTCGAAGTTAATCAACAAGCGTAAGACATCTGACATAAGCACGTATAACATGGACAGAATTGAACATACTCTCAGGAAAGGAGAAAGCCTAAAACCAGTGAAGAAGAAATAAGGAATAGGCAAGAATCCGATGTATGCGTGAAGAGACAAAGCCGGCAATATCATTACTAATATGGATGAGATAGTTCAAGTGGCTGAGGAGTTCTATAGAGATTTATACAGTGCCAGCGGCACCCAAGACGATAATGGAAGACAGCATAGTCTAGAGGAATTTGAAATTCCACAAGTAACGCCGGAAGAAGTCAAGAAAGCCTTGTGAGTTTTGCAAAGGGGGAAGGCAGCTGGCGAGGATCAGGTAATAGCAGATTTTCTGAAGGATGGTGGGCAGATTGTTCTAGAAAAACTGTCCACCCTGTATACGGAATGCCTCGTGACCTTGAGCGTACCGGTATCTTCGAAGAACGCTTACATAATCCTAATCGATAAAAAACGGGATGACAAAGAATTGAAAAATTATAGACCAATGAGATTACTGTCCGTTGCCTACAAAGTATTTACTAAGGTAATGGCAAATAGAATCAGGAACACCTTAGACTTCTGTCAACCAAAGGACCAGGCAGGATTCCCTAAAGGCTACTCAACAATAGACCATATTCACGCTATCAATCAGGTGATAGAGAAATGTGCTCAATATTACCAACCGTTATATATAGCTTTCATTGATTACGAGAAAGCGTTTGATTGAGTCGAAACCTCAGCAGTCATCGAGGCATTACGGAATCAGGGTGTAGACAAGCCGTATGTAAAAATACTGAAATATTTCTATAGCGGCTCCACAGCCACCGTAGTCCTCCATAAAGAAAGCAACAAAATCCCAATAAAGAAAGGAGTAAGGCAAGAAGATACGATCTCTCCAATGCTATTCAAAGCGTGTTTACAGAAGTTATTCAGAGACCCGGATTGGGAAGAATTGGAGATAAGAGTTATTGGAGAATACGTTAGTAACTTGCGATTCGCTGATGATATTGCCTTGCTTAGTAACTCAGGGGACCAATTGCATTTCGCATGCTCACTGATCTGGAGAGGCAAAGCAGAAGGGTGTCTAAGGTTAAACTGCAGGAAACTAAAGTAATGTTTAACAGTCTCGGTAGAGAACAGCAGTTTACGAAAGGTAGCGAGGCACTGGAAGTGGTAAGGGAATACATCTACTTAGGGCAGGTAGTGACCGCGGATGCGGATCATGAGACTTAAATAATCAGAAGAACAAGAATGTGCTGGGGTGCGTTTGGCAGGCATGCTCGGATTATGAACAGCAGGTTGCCATTATCCCCCAAGAAAAAAGTGTATAACAGCTGTATCTTACCCCTACTCACGTTCGGGGCAGAAACCTGGAGGCTTACGAAAAGGGTTCTACTTAAATTGCGGACGATGCGACGAGCTATAGAAAGAAGAACGATGGGTATAACGTTAAGGGAGAAGAAAAGAGTAGATTGGGTGAGGGAACAAACGCGAGTTAAGGACATCTTAGTTGAAATCAAGAAAAAGAAATGGGCATGGGCAGGACATGTAATAAGGAGGGAAGATAACCGATGGTCATTAAGGGTTACGGACTGGATTCCAAGGGAAGGGAAGTGTAGCAGGGAGCGGCAGAAAGTTAGGTGGGCGGATGAGATTAAGAAGCTTTCAGGGACGACATGGCAACAATTAGTACATGGCCATGGCAGTATGAGAAGTATGGGAGAGGCCTTTGCCATGCGATGGGCGTAACCAGGCTGATGATGATGATGATGATGACACTGACCAGGTACGTGAAAAGTCTTTAGCCTAGTTCTGTCCATGCACAATACCCGTATTTACCTTCTGAAGGCACGACAGATGTTACTGCTGTAAAGAAGACCACGCGTCTCGCTGTACATCTGCATCGCCATCTTGCGGCTAGGCTGCTCCCGCAGCTGATTGCTGGCGTCTTTTTGGACGGTGCTTCGACCTGCCTCGCCATTCCTAGTCGCTGTGCCTTTTGCATAAGGAGCCGCTAATAAGCCTCTTTGGAATTGGTGCAGGTGCTGGACATCAAAACACCGTCGCTTGAAATCCTGGAGCTGCGATCAAGAATGCTACCACCGGCGATGACCGACAGCTCATCCCAAATGGCACCGAAGCCACAGTCCGTCCCGTGCACCGGCGTTCCACGACAGCGGAACACCAAAATCTTCAGCGGTGCAGAGGACGAAGACGTGGAAGACTGGTTTACGTCATACAATGGGTGAGCGCGCACAACAGGTGGAATGACCCAGCCAAGTTAACCCACGTCATCTTTTATCTGGCTGGCGTTGCCCAGCTATGGTTTCACAACCAGGAAAGTTACGTACCCCCATGGTCTGTGTTTCAGACAACCTTTACGGAAGTGTTCAGCCGCCCCACTGTTCGCAAGCTGCGCGCTGGACAACGCTTGCGTGCCCGAGCACAGCAGACGACAGAAGCGTTCACGAGCTACATTGAAGACGTCGTGAACCTTTGCAAACTAGCCAATGCCGCCATTCCCGAAGCTGACAAAATTCACCGCATACTGAACTTCATTGATGACGGCACATTCGCGATGCTCCTAGCCAGGAATCTGTGCACCGTTTCCGAAGTCGTCAGCCCATGCCAAAGGTATGATGAGTTAAGGATGCAAGGCGCTTCGACTCGGCGTCCTCCGCGAAGTGACGATTCGTTGGCGAGCCTTGACGCCATGTCCGACCAATCCTCATTCTTCCAGCAGGTCAAGGACTTTGTCCGTGGGGAAGTTGCTCGCCAATTTTCTTTAGTCCACTTCACTCAGGAGCCCACCTGCCGTGTTCCAAGCACCCTCCACACCCTCATTTCCGAAGATGTTGCTCAAGGTGTCCCTGCTGCACACCACCAGCTGCCTGCAGCCGCGAATCCCAACTCTGCGCTGGCAGTGCAGCCTGTCGCCACAGCTCTCACTCATGCGCAGCCAGTCCTGCCTTTGGCCGGGTCTCTTAGATATGCGCAGGCAGTACGTAGGCCTCCGCCGGCGCCTTTCTTGACGCAGTCCCAACCGGTGCCACCGGAAGCCCATGCTGCATCTTGGACCGCACCGAGCGCTAATCCTTGGAGGACGCCTGACAATCATCCCATCCGTTATTCCTGCTGCACTTCCGGGCACGCCGCACGGTCTGCCACCGTCGCCCTCAAGCGTTCGGCGACGCCTCTCGGCCGTTACAGTACGGCAGCCAGCCCTTCCGCCAATACGCCGCTTCTTCCCCACAACCGCATGCTCGTGCTGACCGCCCAGAATTTTCTTAGCGTCACTTGCCATCCCCTCGCCGGCGCTGGCTCTCCCCAATGCGATGGTGGCCCACATGATCCGAACATGAAAACTGAACATCGCAGTTCAAGAGGCAAGAATTGCGCCATGTTCGAACTGTCTCAGTCCTCGCGTATGCCCTGATAACGTGATCGAAATTTCTGTAGAACGTGTTCCTACATTCGCTCATGTGAATACTGGTGCAGGCGTTTCTGTAATAACCGCCAAACTGTGCCGTTCACTGCGCAAGGTGACCACGCAGCTCTCTGGACTGTAGCTTCGTACGGCAACCGTGCAGTATGTCACTCCTCACGCAGCCTGTACTGTACGTGTGCTTATTCATGGCATTGTTTATATGGTCGAGTGTATTGTTCTTCCCGCCTGCTTGCATGACACCATCCTCGGATGGGACTTTTTATCCCGTCATAAAGGCGTAATCGACTGCGCAGGCACCGAAGTTGAATTTTCACAACGGAATTACGCACCATTGCACAGAGATCGCGATCTCCCTTCTAAACTTGCCGTGCGGGATGACACCGACATTCCGACTGGCTCATTCGCCCTCGTACCCATATCCTGGGATGTCACCGCTCATGCAACGGCCCTCTTAATGCCGCCCGCCGTCTTCATGACCTGTAAAGCTCTACCACTACCCTTCGCAACGCTTGACATCGCCGGCAACTGAAGCAACATGTACTTCTACAATCCCCTCTGTACGCCTATTACGTTGCTTGTTGGTGAATGTTTTGGCTTCATAGAAGAGGTCGACCCTTCGTCTTTAGTTGACGCCCTCGGAGACTATTTTGATGTCGACTCTGGGTAACCATCTGCGATTTCGGCGCTTCAAGAAACGTCGAGCGATACGTTCTCGAGTTTCATCGCAGGTACCCTCACACCTGCTGAACGTGGAGACCTCCTCAATCCCTTGCACCACTTTAGAAGTTCATTCCACGTCTCACAACTTCAACTGGGCCACACGTCAAAGTGTAGCGCTACACTGACACCGGTTCGCATCAGCCGCTGCATCAATGACGATACCGCATCTCTGCCGAAGAGTTTCGTGTCATTACCGCGCAAGTCGAACATATGGTGCGCCGTGACGTTATTCAACCTTCGCACAGTCCCTGGGCATCTCCTGTTGTTCTCGTTTGCAAAAAGGACGGGTCTATTCCTTTTTGCGTCGACTACCGTGGGTTAAATAAGGTAACACGAAAAGAGGCCTATCCTTTGCCGCGCGTCGACGACGCCCTCGACAGTCTTCGGGGGGCAGAATTCTTCTCGTCCCTCGACTTGCATTCAGGCTACTGGCTACAGGCCCATGGCTGCGGGGCTGTGGCCGATCGCCAGAAAACCGCATTCATTACGCCGGACGGCTTATGTGAAGTTAGCGTGATGCCTTTCGGGCTTTGTAACGCCCCTGCCACGTTTGAACAACTCATGTACAACACGCTGCATGGCCTCAAGTGGTCTATGTGTCTGTGTTACTTCGACGACGTAGTGGTTTTCTCGCCTGATTTTCCGACTCAAATTCTGGGCCTGAGACATGTTTGACCTGTCTAACGAACGCGGACCTACAACTCAACCTCAAAAAGTACCGCTTCGCCACTCGGGAGCTCACCCTCTTAGGCTACGTTGTGTCCAAGCACGGCCTTCTACCCTAAAGCCCCTCCATACACGTTTCCACCGACCAAATTAAGTACCGCCAACCTACCCTCCTCCTCCACGCTCCTCTACCACTCACCCCCTTAGCTTCCGGCGTCAAGCGGAACTTACGTAGCTTCAGCTTCCTGTTCCGAGTGGAAGTCACGCTATGTTTTTAGCGTCAATTGTTTACTGTCGCATCGATGGAGTGACTTTAATTGCACCAGCTGCGGTTTAAAATGTTAATGCGATTCCATCCCAGAACCATCGCCTATTTTAATCGGCGATCTGGTCGTGTTCGCTGCTTCGTCAGCGAAAGGGCACGACAGGTAAAGCATGTGGGCGCAGCGTACGCACAACTAAAGCCCCTCCATCCACGTGCCACCGCCGCTTTTACGCACAACAAGTGCGTAGATGCACACGGATGACGCTTGGTGGAGTGGCTAGAGCATAGTGTAAGAACTTACACCATGGGTTAGAGCGAGCAACTCAGATTTGCACCAGCTGCTAAGCACGCGCGAGTGTCTCACCACCGTCTAACAGCGGTCAAAGCGGAAATTCCCGTTGCGCAACTCCAGGAAGCGGAAACGCCGGAACCGCAAATTTTGAAACCGAAAACGCCACAACCGGATTTGGTGTGAGAGGAAAAGGCGGCGCACATCAAAGGTTGTCGCTACTTAAGGGAGCGGCGGTGGCGCGTGGATAGAGGGGCTTTATTCCACCCGATCATGCAAAACTTTGAGAAGTCGCTGAGTTTGCGAAGCCTAAAACAATCAAAGAAGTCCGAAGCTTTGTGGGCCTATGCTCACATTCCCAGCACTTTGTTCGGAATTTCGCGTCGATCATGGCGCCATTGACTCATCTTCTACGCGGTGACGCCTACCTCTTCTCCTGGTCCCCTGCATGTGACTCTGCGTTTGCTACGCTGCGTCGTCTTCTCACCTCTCCGCCTACGCCATTTCGGCCCGTCAGCTACAACTGAGGTACATACAGATGCCAACGAGTCGGTCTCGGCGCCGTCCTCGCCCAACGAAAGCCCGCCTACTCCGAATGCATAGTCGCATATGCGAGTCCCACGCTGACGAAACATGATGGCAATTACAGCGGGACCAAAATAGAGGGCTTAGCTTTAGTATGCGCACTTGGCAAGTTCCGACCATACTTATATGGGCGCCCATTCGACTTGGTCACAGATCACGCGCTTTGTTGGCTCGCAAACTTGAAAGATCCCACTGGCCGCATTGCCGATGGGGCACTATGCACCCAAAAGTACGATATTCGCGTCGTCTACCGCAGCGGGCGCACACATGCAGACGCAGACACCCTGTCCCGTTCACCTTTACCTCCAAACTCGGCCTGCGGAACAACTTGCGGCCACTCGGTATCATCTTCGACATGGGCTCCTTTGCCACCGAACAAGGTCGTGACCCGTGGATCGCTTGTCTTTTCTACTATCTATCTGGATCATCGACTATCCCTGTATCCAGAACTCTCCGACGCCAAGCAGTTCATTTCACCATTCGTGACCAGCTGCTCCACCGACGCAATTACGCTCCTGAATGCCGTAGGTGGCTTCTGGTGATTCTCCGCAGCTTAAATCACAAATATGTGCCTCTTTCCACAACGATCTGCAGTGTGGCCCCATTGGAGTTTTCAAGGCGTGCGAATGAATCCGCCACCGAAACTACTGGCGCGGCAAATATAATATTGTGCAAAAGTTTGTTCGGTGCTGTCTCGACTGTCAATGCTACAAATCGCCACCTTTACGCCTGTCTGGTGCCTTGTAGCCACTCCCGTGCCCTGCCACACCCTTAGATTGCGTCAGCATCGACCTATACGGTCCGCTTCCTGTGACACCAGACGGCAATCGGTGAATCGTAGTTGCTGCTGACCATTTGACACGCTAGGCCGAAACTGCTGCTTTACCAAGTGTTGCAGAGCGGGATGTAGCCTCTTTTGTGCTACATCGCTTCGTTCTTCCACACGACGCACCACGAGAATTCCTCAGTGATAGAGGTCGCACCTTCCTCTGCGAAGTCGGCGAAGGTTTCCTTTTGGAATGCCACATTATTCATCGGACAAGCACGGCATATCATCCCCAGACCAACGGGCTCATAGAGCAATTTGACCGCACACTTGATGATATGCTCTCGATGTACGTGGCGTCTGATCATGGTAACTGGGATCGCATCCTTGCATTCATCACGTTCGCGTACAACACCGCGATCCAAGCCACTACAGAATTTTCACCTTTCTTCCTCTCGTATGGTCGCAAGCCTACGCATACCTTCGACACGCTACTTCCATACCGTCCGGACACCTCTGAGTGTGTCTACCTGTGTCCGACATCGCCTGAGAAGCCGAAAAATGCCGCCTGCTCGCGTGCACCTTTACGGCACAGCAACAGCAGCGCCAGGAAGAAAACCGCACCGACTCGCTTCCAAACACCACCTACGCTCCAGGGTCTCTTGTGTGGTCCTCATGCCTTGCTGGTGAAGCAGCGCACTGACACTGACATGGTAGAGACACACAAGAAAAGACGTCGCTCACTGCTGCTGATGACAGGAGCAAGTGTCGTCTTTTCTTGTGTGTCGTCACCGTGTTCGTGTCCGTGCGCTGCTTCACTAGCAAGGTCTGATGATTAATCACCAACTAGCCCAACTTTCCACATTACTGAATCTCTTGTGTGGCTCTCTCTCTTTTCAAACGCGGGGACTTTCCTCGAAACTCGTCCCAAAATACGACGGGCCTTACCAAGTCTTGGATCAAACATGCCCGGTGAAATTTCTCGTTGAGCCACTGTCACCACCTGTCAACTCGTGCCGGCGTGGAAGTGACATTCTCCACGTCTCGCGTCACATGCTCTACCACGACCCTCACGATTCTTAAGTCGCCAGGATGGCTCTTTTCGTCTCTGGGGAGATTGTGAAGAAGACGCGTCTCGCTGTGGCATCGCCCACGCGAGGCTCTGCTGTGTTCGCGCTGCTAGTTGCTTCTTCTTCTTCTTCTTCGTGATTTGGGAGAGGGAAAATACGCTCAGTTCTGCAGCCCATATGGGAGCACGGCGCAGCGTAATGGGGAATGGGGGTGGGGAGAGAAAGATGAGAGGATAGAGGGGGAAAGGGAGAGTTGGTTTCAGGCAGCAGACGTCAGCATCATCCAGGGGCGATGGCCGGCGCTCGGGCAGAGGCCGTGCGAGGCCGAAGTCTATTGGCGATCTAGGAGCCCGTTTGTGTACACATATTCAAGTAGGCTTGCCAGTGCTGGGAGGTGGTAGCGGGCCGGGAAGAGCAGGTGTGTCTCTTAGGTAGCCGGAAGTCCATACCGTCGGTAGGTGGCAGTGACTGGAGCGCGCTCCTGGGCTAATGCAGGACAGGTGCAGAGTAGGTGCTCGAGGGTCTCGGCGTCACCGCACCTTCTGCAGGCCGGCGAGGCGATGCGTCCCTTGGCATGGAGCCTAGCTGCCGTCCACACGGAGCCTGTGCGCAGACGAAGGAGTGTGGAACGGTCCCGTCGCGAGAGGTCGTTCTCAGGGAGCAGTTTTGGGGCGCGCTTGGTAGCTACCCTGCTATCCGGATGGCTGGATGTGAGCAGCTGTTTGAGTCTCTGCCTGGAGAAATCCGATGCTGCGACTGCTCTGGTGAGTGGAACGGTCGGGTGGTGGGCGGCCTTAGCAAGGACATCCGCCTCCTGGTTTCCAGCGATCCCTACGTGGGAAGGCAGCCAGTGGAAGGAGATGGCTACCCCCACTGCAGAGAGGGCCGAGATTTTTGCTCTCAGGAGGGTCTCAGTGACTCCGTGTCGATGGTGATCGGAGAGTGCCTGGAGAGCCGGTCGTGAGTCACTTAGCACCGCCACTGGTTTTGTCGGGGGGTCCTCAGCCAGGAGGTCTGCAGCCAGGTGGAGTCCCGCCAGCTCAGCTGCTGTGGAGCTCGCGCGAAAAGGAAGTCGGCACTGCCTGCTCCTGCCTTCAGATGGGATGGCACATGCCGCTGCTGCGGAGCCATTGGAGAGCACGGAGCCATCCGTGTACACGAGCAGCCTGCCGTCCAGCTCTTCCAGGAGTTTGCCAGTGGGTGCCTGTTGTAGTGCTGCTGCTGGCGTCCGGCGCTTTGATGCTCCATTCAGGGATAGGTGCACCTCTGGAGGCTTCTCGTGTGGCGGAGGTGTGACCATGGGCAGTGATCGCTGTAGAATCAGCTCCTCGTAGAGCTGACAGAGGCCCCCCATGCGAGATAGTGGCTGGCTCCGCAGTCGGCAAAGCAGAGCCCCACCATCTGGAGCACGGTGCAGACGGTCAATGTCCCCAAGGGCATGTTGGAGCATGTGCAGCGACAGTGGCCATTCGCCAGCCTCAGCCAGTGTGACAGCAATTCGAGAGTGCTTGGGGAGACCGAGGATGCTCCTAACTGCACTCCTGTGCAGTGTCTCGAGTTGTTGCTTCCTGGCAGGAGATAGTAGAACCAGCGGCTGGGCATATAGCAGGATGGATGTGGCCGCCGCTTGGTTCATCCGCAGCGCCCACTTAACGGTGCAGCCCCGACCACGCTGCTGCATCTTGCTCACTGCCCCCTGGACTCTTCGGACTTTGGAGGTGACAGCCTTGATAGCAGGAATCCAGGAGAGCCGATGATCAATGGTTAGGCCTAAATACGTGACCTGCCGCTTCCATGGGACGGTGGTGTTTGCAATGCGCAGCTGTTTCACGTAGAGGCGTGCGGAGGCTAGCGGGTGTACAAGTAGTGCCTCTGTCTTTGCCGGGGACACAGAGAGGCCAATGCCACCGAGGAAGGAGATGACCGCTTCTAATGCCCTCTGTAGAGAGCCCCGGATGGCAGCGATGCTTCTCCTGGGTCCTCGTATCCACAGCGCCACGTCATCTGCGTAGATAGCGCAGCAGACTGGGTAGCGGCTGTCAGCCGGTAGTGCTGCTGCGAGTCCTGCCAGTGCCAGGTTGAAGAGGAAAGGGCTCAGCACTGATCCCTGCGGGACACCGGAGGTGATGTCTCTGGGATCGCTGAGCACCTTGCCTACCCGTACACGAAAACTCCGGCTCACCAGGAAGGCAGAGATGAAGCCCCGGAGACATCCGGTGACGCCTAAGCAGTCCAGTGCTGCCTCGATCACCTCGTGCGGCAGCCGGTCAAAGGCACTCTGGACGTCCAGGGGCAGCAGCATGGCGACATCCCCACTGCCCCTGGCATCCTCCAGAGTGGCCACCACATCTGCGATGGAGTCCGCCGTTGAGCGCTTTGGCCTGAAGCCAGATTGCTGTTCTGCAAAGTACTTGTGCTGGGCAGCTATCCATTCGAGCCGTGATAGGGCCATCTTCTCCATCAGCTTGCATGCTGCAGAGGTAAGGGAGACTGGCCTATAGGAGGACAGCGAAGTCGCAGGCTTCCGTCGCTTCAGCATAGGCACCACCACAGCCGTTAGCCAGCTCTCAGGCAGGACCCCGGTGCTCCAGTAGGAGTTGAACTGCTCCAGGAGTCGTACCCGTTGTGGCTCTGCAAGGTTACGCAGCATCTGACAGGTTATCCCGTCGGCTCCTGGAGCACTCCGTCGTCGTGTGAGAGCTAGCGCCGACTCGAGCTCGTGCATGCGCAGAGGCTCGCTGCATAGGGCGGAGATCTGTGCTGCCACCCACTCTGGATGGTGGCAGGGAGGGAGGCAGCGTCTTGTGGCGACCGTCGAGGGCAGGATCTGCGGGACTGTAGACCTCTCAACAAACCGGTCGGCTAGGCGCTCGACCAGGGCCCGCTCGCTGATGCCCACGAGGACGGCCACGGTTAAGGACTGGCGTTGCGCGCTTGGAGCATCCATCAGTGACCTTAGCAGGCGCCAAGCTCGAGCACCATCTGGATTGCGACTGATGGTGGAGCAGAGGCTCTCCCAGCTTTGCCGTCTGCGTCGTCGGGCGTGGCGGCGGCAGACAGCATCCACGCCGCGGTAGGCCGTCCATTGTTCCGGAAGCATGGTGCGCCGGGCCCTGCGTTCCACATGGCGCCGAGCAGCTCGCAGTTTTAAATGGCGTATATCCGGAACTGGTTTACCCTCTGGGACAGTAGAGCGTATGGTAGCGGCATGGCCGCACTCCACGATCATCTGCAACAGATCCCCGTCGTTGTCCGCCTGCCGGCAGAGCTCCCGGAAGGCCTTCCAGTTGGCTGTGAGGCACTCTCTGCTCCTGGGGGACTTGCCACGAAAAGGAGTCAGGAGCAGGGGCAGATGGTCGGAACCCCAGGTGTCAGGAAGCGTCTCCCAGCTGTACCGGCAGTCCTCTGTGGTCAGGCTCAGGTCAATTGCCGTCTGTGTTGGACGAGCTCCGCGCCGGATGAAAGTGGGGGCGCCAGTGTTTAGAATCTACAGGCCGAGTTGGTCAGCAGCATCCCATAGTGCCTTGCCATGAGGACAGCAGTGCCGGCCACCCCAGGCTGTGTGGTGGGCATTGAAATCGCCACAGAGGACGAAGTCTTTGCCAAGGTGTCTAGCCAAACGCAGCAGGCAGGAGGGGTCCCAAGGCTGGCAGGGTCGGACATACACACAGGCGATAGAAGTGTCCACGCCCCCGATGCGTACGCGCACTGTACAGCACTCAAACGGCCCGCCAGTCAGGTCAGCCACTTGTATCTCCGCCTGGGGTAGCTCTCGCCTCGCCGGCTGCCTCGCCGTGGCCGGTCGCTGTGCCCTTTCTATGAGGAGCCGCTAATAAACCTCTTCTCACTGCCTATATATTGTGTGATGCAACACGAGTCGCAGTACGGAATTGGCTATGAAATCGAAAATGATCAAGAATAGTACCTGTAGCAGTGGAGCAGAGCAGCGAACAAGTGTTTGCACCTTTCTGAGGCCCGCTATACACAAAGATTTCCTTCTTTAATCTCCGACTCGCTTCAAAGGCACATTGTTTTTAAAAAAGATCGTTGCGGCTCGATAGGCAGGCCGGACATTCGCAAGCAAAGTGCAATGATTTCCGCGATTTCGTCGTCGAAATCATTGAGACCGATCAAAATAAAGTAATTACCAATAGGGAACCTTTCGGATTCGAGGAAACATCTCGGTACTACACCACAAACGAGAAACTTGAACACAGCACAAACAAGATAGCCGCCGTGAACATAGAACGCAGCCGCCTTTACTTGTTTGGGCAGTGTTGCCAGCACAAGAAAGAGATTCTGGAGTCACCAATAGTCTTAGTGGGCGTGTTGCATGCTCCCCCAAATCGAATCCTTTATTTATAGCCCGAGCTACGCGTACCGCTTTCCCTTATAACAGGAATGCCTAAATACACCTCCTGTGTCTACATAGATCTGAGAATCAGCTACGTTGATTAACAGGGATTCCTTACATTCTGGCCTTCGGGGACCCCACCTGCCTTCTTAGTGAAGTGGAAACTTTCCAAACGCCCCGCCTCCCTTCTCGATTCATGTCCCACCGATCTTCTTATTCATGGCCTTGCAATGATTGTTACGATGAATCAATTGAGTGGGCTAAAAATCAAAACAAGGGCGCAAAAATTATCGAATCATTTAAAGAAGGTAATCAGTGCGTGGCTCAGTGCCACTTTCACCCGATGGTATTTGTTGTACAGTCCTTGTGCTTGCACTTGGAGGCTTTATGGAAATACATTTTTCTTTGAAAATAGGGTAAGGTGAAAATAATCCCACATGCCCTGATAACTATTTGTTGGCTACAAGGTCCCGTGCATGAGCTTCTTTACATATTTGATTAGAAAGAGAGGCGTCAGTTGCATGAACAGAGTTTCCAGACTCAACACCACTTCAGCGGTACCCCACTAAAGAAATCAAGGCCGCGTGAGTTGTTTCCCATATTTATGGTTCAGCGCGTTATCTTCGATTTCAAAGGCCAAAGTACATGACCGGGGAATTTACGATTGTACAATACCATAATTTTTGTCCCCCAAGCGCTCCGTACTCCGATTTGAGCGCGTGCTGGCATTTTAGTTTTACACCATGTTACCTGGCTGGGCAGTAAATTTATATCAAAAGAAAAAAGTTGCACACAGACCCCAAAATTTGGAGGACGCTTAAGCTTCGTATTTAAAACGGGAACGCTAATATCCTTCACGGAATCCTGACTGTTTCTCATGCTTCCCGGCCACTGCAGCTTATGTAACCGTGATGTATACCGCAAAACGCTGGCGGCGAACGCTACGCACTAAGGCGAGCTTTATGGTAGAAACACGCCCTCTTCCGTGGGCCACGCTGGATGGATGGATGCTATGAGCGTCCCCTTTAGAATGGGGGGTGGGGTGCGCCACCAAGCTCTTGCTATTATACTGTCTTAGCTAGGTTAAAAAAGAAAAGGAAAAAGAACACGATGAATTTCCATAGCCAAGTTTTCTGACCCCCTATTGTGACCTTTGTTTTTGTTGGTCTCCATGAGAGTGGCTTATTGGGCTAGTTGGTAGATGGTTATACTAGGTAATTCCAGCAAATTCGAAAGTAGAAAAAATCGAAAAGCAGACATAGACATAGCGGAAGATTACCTCCTATGCCTGTGGGTATTAGATTTGCATGCTCACGGATCCGATCGTTCAACAGCGACCGGTTTGTCCTATGTTATCTCTACCACATATCAAATGAATACTGCACAATACACATGTGTCGCACGTGCGGTGCTTCGCGACATGCTCTGTATTGCACGTACTCTTTCGCGAACTGTGCTACGAGATCCTCACGAAAAGTTTTTTTCAAACTTACGAGGCACAGAAAAACCAATCTGACGTCGTTTCTTGCCGCATAACTTTTTCAATCTGTTTAAAATGTCACGTGTATACATATATATATATATATATATATATATATATATATATATATATATATATATATATATATATTGTCACGTGGTAGTGACGGTGAAGAAAGAAGCAGTACGGTGGACTACAAAACTAGCTTTTATTGGGCGAACCTGTGCCCACAAAACAGGCTACACTTATAGCACAACGAAAGCGGCGAACACAGTCGGTGATCGTCGAAAATCTGATCTGCGGGTCAAGCGGGTCGGCTTTTATAGAGCAGTCGTCGAATGTTCCAGACTAATCGTTCGGACCCGCGTGCCTTCCACAAAGTTCTACACCATTCGCGTCAGGTGATAAAATCAGATAACATAAGTCTCGGCGACAACAGACAGCGGATAGAAGCATCGATAACTTTCCAGAAACTTCGGATACATGCAGGCGCGTCCCATGCTGTGCGATTACATTTGTTAGGCGGCGAAACGTGGTTGCCCGATAAAGATAAGTACACGTGTCAATATATAGCTTAACCACTAAGTTCTGTATTTTGTCTCACACTTCGCGATCCTCTCTGTTTTTAATTTTCAAACGCTCGAACACAGATCCACCCACTGAAGTGATCAAAGTCTGGATAGCCGGCCGCTAATAGTCTTCTCTCCTGCGGGGTGGTACTGTCTTGCATTAGATGCGTACAATTCTTTTCCACCGCATTCGACAAGCACAAAAAAGCTATGCCACGCTTTACCACTTTCCAATGAGCGAATTGGTATGGTAGCAACGTCTTATTAGTTCTTGGATTATAAGCCCAGCAACTGTGACCTTGAGTATGAAAACTTCAAATCTAAAACCCTGATGGAATTTTCTGGTGGTGCTTCGTGGGTAAAACTAAGATGTCGAGAGCAATGCCGAAGAACTGATAAAATACTGTAAATGATGTGAGTGAGGCAATCACTCCGTCCGATATTTCAGAGAACATGGAAATCATCAACATACCTAAAAACACGGGCAACAGGGTAATGGTGTCAGAAAGAGACTTGTCCAATTTCGCTAAGAAAATACCGCACAGTACCGCCGCAACGTTAGACCCTATACCATTCTTCTGTGAAAACGCCTTGCCATCTAATTTAACATAAGTAGCCGAGAAGTAAAATGTTAAAAGTTTCATGAAACTCTCAGTCGAGAGGCCGCAACTACCTTGAAAAAAAGCCTCTCCTTGGCATCGAATAGCTTCCCGCACTGCCACAAAAAGTTCTTTATGTGGAATAGAATAATATAGTTCAGTCAATGTTCACAGAAAAGGCCGTGTTCGCTGCTTGCACTTCCCATCTCAAGGCGTCGATAACTACGTTTGAACTGTCAATGCCTAAAGGGTCCTCAGTAGCAAGAGAATTCAAGTAACGTTGCAAGAACATTCCAGCAGGCTTCTGCCATGAGCCTTCTTCTGTCACTATGGTTCTCATAGGGCAGTCAGGCTTGTGCGTGTTCACAGTGAACAATGCGGAAAGCACATCACCATTGCTTTTCTTAACCGTCTTTTCCAACAACACCAGCTTAAGCCTCTTTAGAAGCTTCTTCTGCCGCCCTGAATATTTATGTAGCCTATCGCATGGTGAGCTCTCTTTCTGGCTTTCTGGCTTTTTCGGTTATTTACGGCGATACCATTGTCAGGTTGTCTTAGGGTACCTTCTTCATTGCTGCCTACTCTGGCCTCCGTGGGCCCCCTAAACAAGCAACAGTGCGACCAGCAAATCACCAGCCCATTTCTCGTCGAACGCTGTAATTAAAGTGGATCCCGTCTCCTTCAATACCACCACACCTTCTCACTTCCCTGTTTACTTCGACAACCTTGAAACCTTTCTCCCGACTCATTTTACATAACGCATCATTAGCAGTCACTATGGCTATTTGTACGTGACTGTCACGTATAGGCACCTCCGGCACCATGCACACCACAATCTGCACCTGAGGGGACAGATCGGACACGTCATCTACCCGTTTCGCCAAGCGCTGGGCCAGTCCTGTCCCTTTCGTGTTTAGGACGACCTTTACCCCACCTGCTGCTATGACAAGGTTGCGCACGTGGGACTCTTTCGCAAGCTATGCTTTTGCTCGCTCCATGACAGAACCGAGTGTCTACCCTGGAAATCTCCCTACCGCCACTCTTTTATCGCCTTTCAGCCTGTCCATAATTGCTTCTGAGGACCTAGGCAGGTTTCAGTAGTCGGCGATAATCACCATTTCACTCTGTCCTACCTCTCCCGGCTTCTCCTTGTTCATTTACGAGTGATTCGGACTTGACAAGGGGCATTGACCTCTGCGCTCCTGCTTTTTGTGTGTGTGTGGCGGCCTCAAGGTAGGTGCCGCTTTTTCCAGCTACCCCCTTGCACGTTTCACACATTCCACCTGCTTTGCTGACACTCCCTCTCCTGTCGTGTCCGGGGACTGCGTTTCATTGTCAGGACCATGGGGGCCCTGTTCAGCTTTTCTTCAGCTGCTTGAAGTCTTTTTTTCCGCTACTTTCCATGCATCACGCTCCATATTTAGCTTATTTTTGACCTGTTCCCCCTGTTTGACAAGCCCATCCTAGAAAGCCTCCATGTTCTGCGGCCTAGCATCGACGTAAAAGTTTGTACCGATTTACTTAATTCCCTCTCCATTCACATCCGTCGCCTCGTCTGCTTTGAAGGACCCCCTGCACATTGCACGCTTTCCGGGCTTTCTTGCCATGTAATGCATGGCTTTTTCTAATGCAAATACTATAATTCTACAATAATGCAGAGCACGCACCTTCTAGCAAAAGCCGATCCGCACAGAATATAAATCCTTAAACTGTCGCAAAGTAATTCTCACCAAGGTTCTAAGTGCAATATATGCCGCACAGACTTAAGGCATGAAAAGTTTTCGCACGTGTTCAACCACACGGCCACGCGCTCACTTTCCTACCAAAATAATATTCCCGATACCAAAGCACACACAGTAAAGCCACTAATACCTATAAGTTGTGGCACTTCCAAAGTATTATTTAAACGTTATAAAGCCTTAACCTCCCACCGGGCTGCACGTGTGGAAGCATCAGGCGCGAAAGGACGCTCTGACTACCCTGCAAAACCAAATATATACGAAATACATCCGCGCACACGAGAATAGAGAGAAGAAAAGAAAACTACCAAATTATTACTGAAAATCTAAAAAATCAGAAATCACAAACAAAAGCAAGCTCAAAGTTTACACAACCATGCGGTAGTGTTCCTGTATATGCTCCCGCAGGGAGCAGAGTTGCGCATAACTTTTCCGGCACCGCTCGCACCGCTATTGGCCGAGCGCGAAAAATGACGTCAAATGATCCGCGCCGCTGCGAAGCCAACTTTACGGGCGCATCGCCGACTCATGCGAACTCGTCGTTTCCGTCAGTACCATCGCCATTGCAATCAGTGGACCGTCGATCGTGCGTTCAGAGCAGCTAGAAGCTCTTGCATCTTGAATCTTTTTCTACTTGCAGATTTGCTGCTACTAAATAGAAATAGTAAATAAAAGTAAGCTTTGCTTAAAATGTGCGCATGTCAACCTTTGAAATGCGCTTAAATCTGTGTCTGCACCGCATGTATCAAAAACGTGCAGCTGTTGTGAACGATGGTTAGTGATAAATGGCGCTCTGTTAACGGTCACTGACATAACTGCAGGCACGATAGCTCTCTTGGCGACAGTCATTAATCGGCTGGTTTCGGCAGCCAAAATGCGCTAAGTGTCCACCTTACGTGTGTGAAGTTTTAAACCCTCTTTAAAACATTTCTTGCTTTCTGACCATGATAAGACAACTTCATATGCATGCTGAAAATCATTGCACCGCTTTTTGTGGCAACGTTCTGCGCGTTTGCGAGCGAACTTTGGAGCTGTTCGAGCCACGGGAGTATTTTATTTTGGGGAATCGAAGGCGGTCCTACCCCCTATTTTTACGTTCGTATGTGTGTTTGTATATGCGTGTTTACATAGATACATGAAAAGTTTCGGTTGGTTGGAAGCCCGCCCCCTCCGGCTGCACGAATGACTCGTTCGAGCGTAGCCTGTATAAAGAAGTGCCCTTTGCTAAGCGCCTGCGAACAATTGGCGCTTGTAGCTCGCGACCACTAGAGAAAAAGGCGGAACACCGCGCGGCATTTGGCTCCTGCGCGCGCGAGGAGTGGCTTCGCTGCAGAGCTGAATCACGGCGGCGGACCTATGCGCAACTCTGCTCCCTTCGGGAGCATATACAGTTATTCGAACAGTTATATACAGTTATTCGAAGGAACCGGGCGCGCCGTTCCATGGCCTTAGAGATATGCGCGTGCCGGCGAGCGCAAATCTCGTAGGCCATGGCCGCTCTATGACTAGTAGAAACGTAGAAAAAGGGGGTTGTGTTTGCAGTGCCTGCATAACAGAATTATGTTTTCTCGTATATCCAAATTACAATCCGACGATATCATGTCTGTAGGTTGTGTGTAAGTCGTACTTTACGATTTTTCCAACGTATTTTACCTTGGGAAATTCAGTTCGTTCAGGAACTTTCTTGCGCTGTGTGGAAGGCATGCGTGGTTCGAAATGATTTTTGCCGAAGCGATGGTCAAGGCAGGACGTGCCATGCCGACAACGGTTTTTCTGCGACACTGGCCCCTTAACGCTCTCGCGGTAAAACAGTGCGACCAGCATAATATCGGTAACAAATATTCGGCCGGCACCGTCACTCAAGAGTTGTCCCAGCAGTTCGTCTAAATTGGTTGGTCTCGACCAAATGACCAATGGTGACATATTTGGGAGAATTTGGATTGGGAATATAATTAAATAGGAACCCTTTATTTATTTACTAATACTGTTGGCCTGTCGCCAGTTACAGGGTGGGTCAAAGCAGCACTTCAACAATTAGTAGAATACATGGTATTACAATATTACATATAGCACAAAAACAACACAAGTCAATAGCTGTATTTCGGGAATTAGTACAGTACATGACTAAGGCAGTACATGAATATTGTTTTAATAGGTGAACATAAACGAACAAAGAAGATTGATAAGCGAAATATTCTGCAGATACTCCGATCAATATGACTATGAATGTAGTGTTAATAAAAAAGGTTATACACCCCCCCCCCCCTAAAAAACAAGAAAAGGGTGAGAAAGTATGCGTGCGTACATCTTTCAATGTTGCTTTAGGTTCTTCTCAAATTCTTCCGCACTGATGCTTTCTCGCGTTAACACCGGTAATTCATTCCATTCTTTAATGGTTCTTGGGAAGAAGGAAAATGCGTAAGCGTTAATGTGATTCTGAGGTATTTGAAAAGTATTGTATTTGCTTTTCCATAGTGTTCTACCTTGTCTTGCTATCAGATACTGTTCGCTGTTGATGTTGAATGTGTTTTTTGTGAGAAGAAAAAAGAACTTTAACCGAGCTATGCGCCTGCGTTCAGCGAGCGTAGGCAAGTTCAGCAAACAGAGCATTTCGGAGACTCAATCTGTGCCAGAATAGCGCGATAGAATAAACCTTGCTGCTCGACGTTGAACTCTTTCCAGTTTCTCAACCCTGACTTATAAGGGTCCCAGAATATGCTGGCATATTCTAACGTTAGTCGAACGTACGTTAAATAAGCTGTTAGTTTTACTGACTGTGAGGCTAACTGCAATTTCCGTCGCAAGAACCAAAGCTTCTTTTCCGCAGTTTGGCATATTTTTGTAACGTGGTTCGACCAGCTTAAATTCGCAGATGTATGTATGCCTAAGTGTTTCAGCACGTCAACCGTGGAAAGCACCAAAGAATTCACTGTATAATTAAAGTCAAAAATATCATTCATTTTGTTCGTTATGCGCAATACAACAGTTTTACTCTCATTTATTTTCATTTTCCATTTGTCACACCATTTTTCTATAGCCCTAAGAGCGTCACTGAGCAATTTCTGATCTTCAGTGCTATGAATTTCTTTGTATAGTAAGCAATCATCGGCGAAAAGTCGCACCGCGATTCCTTCATCAACTGCAGAGGAAATGTCATTAATGTATACTAAAAATAGTACAGGACCTAAGACAGACCGCTGTGGGACACCAGATGTTACGTTCAACGGCTTTGATTTAATGTGTTCCACTTCTACGTATTGGGTTCTGCCGCGGAGGTACGCGGTTATCCATTTTACTATTTTCGCGTTTATTCCCATATTAGTCAGTTTTACAATCGATTCTGCATGTACCACTCTCTCGAATGCTTTCGACTGATGAAGACGGATGGCATCTATCTGTTTCTTATTGTTTAATGCACTGGCAAAGTCATGGATTGTTCCAAGAAGCTGCGTCGTTGCGGAAAGGCGCTGTCGGAATCCGTGTTTGTTGGGAAGGAATGAGTTCGCATTTTCGATGTACGTGTAAATTGACTTTGCTACAACATCTTCTAGGAGCTTGCAGCAAACGCAGGTCAGCGATATTGGACGATAATTTTCAATTACCTGTCTATCTCCAGATTTGTGCACAGGTATAACCTTTGCCGTAAGCCAGTGGTCATGGACTCGGCCTTGCGCAAGTGATGCGTCAAGCATAATTTTTAAGTAATGCGCAACCCATTCCGCATACCTGCGCAGAAATGCGTTGGGTATGTCATCGGGGCCTACCGATTTGTCGACGTCAATGTTTAGTAGAAGAACTACAATTCCCTCATACGAGACTTCAACGTCTGGCATCTCTTCCGAGCGAAGCGATGGGGAGAGTATGGATTCCGTACTGGATTGTGATGGAGCAGAAAACACACACTGGAAGACCTCGTTGTAAGAAGAAGCAATCACATCAGGATCAGTAACTACAGTGTTATCAACTACAATGCTATGCGACTCGTTGTCCTTTTTTGACATGTGACGCCAAAATTTATCGGGAGACGACCTCAGGAAATCTGTCAATGTTTCCTTGTAATATTTACTTCTGGCTTCAGTGATCATAGAACGCAGTTGTGCAGACAACTCAGTTATTTTTGCGTGGTCTTTTGTTACTTTCCGTCTCTGGCGGCTTATTCGATGTTTTAGTTGGATGATTTCCCTGTTGATCCAAGGGTTCCGTTCAGTTTTTTCTTTTACGAACCGGCACAAATTTCTTAATGCAATGGAAAATAATATGCTTGAACGATTGCCACATGGTATTGATATCACTTTGAGAATCAATACCATGTCGTCATTCCATGTGAATACCATGTCGTCTTTCTTGTGTCTGTTGTTTTGCGCTAAACAATGTATTCATGGATTCCCACCAACTAGCCCGCCAACGCATTGTGCAAATGACAAGTAGTCAATGATACTGGTGTCATCAGCTTCCGAAAAAATTGTAACATATGTAACCGCCTCTTTATATTTTGACTTTTTTTCCTTATGTGCTATCTGAACGAAGACAACTTCATGGTCTGAGATACCCTCCTCAACCGACACTTCAAACTGGTCGAAGCGCCCATCAAGGAATACCAGATCCAGGATAGATGGACTTTCCCCTGAATTTCGCCTACATTGACGAACAATTTGTGAAAGGTCATGGGTGAATGCAATGTCAAGGAGCAAATCGCAGTGTGCCTGGTCCCGCAATTCTGTTGCGAACGTGTCCCAGTTAATTGCAGGTGAATTGAAGTCACTGGTTGGGAGTAGTCGGCACTGCCGCTTTTTGTTTGCTTCTCTGTAACTCTGTATCGACTCTAAGAATGAAAGAGGTGAGTTTGGGGGTCGGTAAGTTGTACCGAGAAGGACTCGTGACGTTCCAGTATTCATTTCACACCAAAGACTTTCGCGTCCTGGGATACCGTTTAGTGTTTTGAATTCAATGTTTTCTTTCATTATTATTGCAATGCCGCCTCCTCGAGACTGTCGACCCCGAGGGTATTATCTCATTATCTTGAATTTTTGAACGCAACCATGTCTCTGTGATCGTAACAACGCCCGGATCATAATTCACTAAACTGTACTCTAAGCCTGTAGTCTTATTCACGATACTTCTAGCATTAAAATTGACTAGACGAAATTCATGATACCCTCTCTTTTTCGGTCCGTCCTCGCTTACAGCTGATAAAGTGCTCTTATTGCGCCTGAGCTTGACTCGACGGTTTTTTTCGTCGTCCCAACTGTACATATCACCATCGATGAACATTTTATCATAGCCAAGACGCACGCGCTGTCGTTGTTTTCGTTCATCCTGCGCAGAATTCCAAAGAAGCTTGCTTTTGGTAACTGTTTCCTTGCTGTAGTCATCAGCAATGGATGTGCCAGTTCCCTTTAGTTTTTTACAGTTTTTGTATAGTTTTGACTTTTCTCTGGAATCGTAAAGCTTTAGAATAACAGGTCACGGCTGTTTGCTCTGCCGTTTCCCGATCCTATGTATTCGTTCACTTGTGTGTAGAGTTGCGTTCAGCTGTTTGTGAAATAAATCGGTAACCACTTTTGTAGATAGTTCTTCTGTTGTTTCTTTTTCGCCCCCCGGAATTCCGAAAACGATGAAGTTATTTCGTCGGCTTCTGTCTTCCAATGACACAAGCCTATCGTGCAGCGTTCTTACAGACGCGTTCAGGGTTTCGTTTTTCTTAGTCAACTCAGCTATCACTTTGGCTCGGTCCCCGACAGCCTGCACCGTCTTCTCAACTTGTTTTATTCTCTCGCTCAAGGCGGCTAAATCCGTTTTGATGGCTTGTTGCCCGTCAAGCAGTTCTTTCAAGAGCGTGGTTATGTTAGGACCTGGATTCGTCTCAATGTCACCAGATAACAACAGACACAGAGAAGCGAATGACAAATAAAGCACTTTTGGGCAAGGCAGCACTACAATGAAGCGATTGTCATTCTTGTAACCATAATACGAATAGAAACCAACATGTTCAAGGAACGGAAGACGAGCTACAGGTGACATGGCTTCTGCGGTGCCAACATGCCCACTGATGCAGGCTGCTGAATCCGCTGCCTATATAGGACAGGACGAAGTTCCCGTGATGCTTCCATAGTCTCTGGTGCCGAGGGTGTCGCTGACAGGCACTTCCCAGTCGAAGACGGCCGTATCAGGAACAGATTCAAGGATGCGCGTGTTGTATGCATTCTCATGGCAAGATGCGCAGATCAACAGCACCTGTTCAAGGAACAGAAGACTAGTTACAGGTGAAATGGCTTCTGCGGTGCCACCGTGCCCACTGATGCAGGCTGCTGAATCCGCTGCCTTTATAGGACAGGACGAAGTTCCCGTGATGCTTCCATAGCCTCTGGTGCCGAGGGTGTCACTGACAGGCACTTTCCAGTCGAGGACGGCCATATCAGGAACAGATCCAACGATGCGCGTGTTGTATGCATGCTCATGGCAAGATACGCAGATCAACAGCACCTGTTCAAGGAACAGAAGACGAGTTACAGGTGACATGGCTTCTGCGATGCCACCGTGCCCACTGTGATAGCAGTGCGTTCTCAGGCGCAACACATGTGCACCGCGTGGCCATGAACATGCAAAAAAAAAGAAAGGGCATGGCACGTCTTTCCATATTCTGCCAGTGCAGCTGAAAACGGTCCTGGTAACGAGTGGAACCGTGGCCTTTGCGAAATAAAGATCGACCGGATGGACCCTTCAAGCATCTAATATCCTTCACCCCCAAATAATTGGCAGTAGTGCGCTTACAATCAGGCGTAAGATCACCAGAGAAATAATTTCTGGGCACAATTTGGAGGCACAAGTCAGTTTAGGGAACACTGTTCGGCACTGACTGCCGGCAGGATCAACGAGAGGATAGAAACCAAAGCACATCCCAGGAGCCATTATGCTGACACTAGTAATAAGTTTTGTTGGCAATAAACTGAAGGAAAACGCCAAAACTGGTGTAACCAATCACATAAAGAACTAGGGTGGATCTACAAAGGTACTACAAACTTTCCTGTAGCTTACTCTACCTGCATTAGTCACGTAACCATGGCTGACTAGTCAGTGAGAACTGTTGGCAACTTTTTTTCATGCAATTCTGCTGGCTGCTAGCAAAACATTGTTATGGTCTCCGGAGAGTGTTAAGGAACTATGACTGGCTAGTTAGTGAGAACTGTCGGTAAAGTATTTCTGTGCGATTCGTCTGGCTGCTAGCAGAATATTGTTACGGTCTCCGGAGACGGTAAAGGGAATTTTAACCCCACAACGTTAAAGAGATCGTGTCGCAGAAAATCCGGTGTCGTCGGCGTTGGCAGCGTTGGCCGTGAGCAAAATAACCCGGAAGGCAATTCATAAATAAAAATAACTTCCAAGATGGGCTGGGTGGGAATCAAACCAGGGTTTCAGGAGTGTGAGACGGAGACGCTACCACTCAGCCATGAGTTCTTTTTTTCTTTATTTCCAGCTTGGCTACAAGCCTCAAAAGTGTTGGTGATTATAGATCATATTCGTTTTATATGTGTCAAAGTATCAAGCATTGATACCACAGCTTCATCACCGTCATTAATGTTGTACACGTCATGTACCTTCACAACAATTCCCACAGAATATTCATACACAGATCGGCCTTTAACACCACAACGTCTATATGCCAACAGACTACGCCAGACTGCGTGCAGTCCAAGTAAAATGATAATGTCCATATGTTCAAAATCGGGTTCAAGGGGTGAAAAACGAATGCTATGTGGATTGAGGAGTAGGTTCTCTGTAATATATCCCAAAACAATATGGCATTATTACAATCAATGAAAACATGTTCAATTGTTTCACCTTTGTAGCACAGAAAGCATCTTCTTCCCCATCGCACATAAATCCCTCTTTCCTCTAGCCACGTTTTACCAGGCAAGGTTCCCGTGTGAAGCTTGAAGAAGAATGTTTTAACGTTTGCCGGTATACACATATTTTTAACCCTTTTAAGTACGTCTTGCCCAGGCCCTTCTTGAAAAATTAACCGATACAATGGAACAGGGAACACACTTTCAATGAGATCTTTCATAAGACGCTTTCTTTTTACATTGTAGATGTACTCAAAAGAAAATCTCGCCTTAAGGAAACGATACGACATTACAACTTCACGCAAGAACCTTGAAATTGTCTAATGAGGGCCAATGGCTGAAGAACCAAAAAAATCAGGCATAGAAGCTGTTAACATGGTTTGAAAAAAAAAACACAGAAAGGGGTCTCTTTCGTCTCTTATCAATATGAAACGTTATACAACTTGCTGAAGAAACAAGTGGCACACCGAGAGACCACATTTCGTTACTCGACAAAACAAATTTGTCCTTATGTTCGCTCCCACGTAGAACACCAAATAAACGTGGCAAAGATTCAGTTAAATTTTTGAATGTGCTTACGTGTAAAATACAGTGCCTGCAGAAGGTACATACTTTTCGCAACGAGAAAAACGTTACAAATAGTGGCACATGCAAAAATCGACAATTCACGGCCACCCCATGCTTCGGCCATCGCACGCATTTCTTTCCGTTTTTTCGAGCTAGAGTGACTCGTTCTCACTATACCCATCCAAAGGTACCCCCAGGTAAGTGCTAGGTGTCGTGAGCCACCGAATATATTCAAAAACACAGGGCGTAGCATTCCAATGGCCATGCGAGAGACCAATACTCTTTTGCTTATTGATTTCGCTGCCGCTTTTCTCGCAAGACCATTCAGTAATTCTTAATAATGAGCTAACACTCTCCCTATCTGCAGCAAATTGGGCAACGTCATCGGCATAAGCTAGAACACGTACTTCACAGGACTGTATCTTAAACCCCCTGATTTCTGTACTAGTAACTATTTTTCTACAGAGCGACTCCAAAAATAATGCAAAAAGTAAAGGACTTAACGGACAACCCTGTCGAACGGACGAGAGTACTTGTATGCGTTGGGATAGTTCACCATTACCAATTAAATTGGTACATGAGCTTTGATATGCCATTTGGATGCCTTTAAATACGACGGAACCAAGCCCTATTTAATTAATAAAAAGAGAACACTATGCGGTACCATATCAAGAGCCTTAGCTAGATCTATTTGCAGCATCGCTACCTTGAGGAGAGCGCTATCGCAATATTCTAAAATGCTTCTAGCTGTATCAATATTTGTAAATATTTTCCTACCTTTGATGCCGCATGTCTGATGCGGCCCAACTAACTTCCGTACAACTCCTTGCAGCCTTCCTGCAAGAACTTTCATGAAAACCTTGTAGTCAACATTAGTCAACGTAATTGGCCTGTATCCCGTTACCTTACGTAGTATGTTTTTATCTTTGCCTTTTGGGATTAGTACTGTGTGCGCACGATTGAACGACGGAGGTTAAGTCCCCCACTCGAGTGCCTCTGAAAAGACTTCATGCAATGCTCTTGCCATGTCCGTCTTGAACGCCTCGTAAAATGCCGCGCTAATCCCATCCGGACCAGGAGATTTGCCCGAGCTTAGTTCCTCAATAGCCCTCTCAATCTCTTCCATACTATCGGCATTTATAGTATCGGCATTTCTGCCAGAAAGTCATCCTCGTAGCTCGGCACCTTTGGCTCACGACAAGCAAACAAATCTTTATAGTAACTTTCAAATGCCGTCATGATAACTTTCTGTTCTCTGAATATCTTACCATTATATTCTATTTCCAAATTTTCATTTCCTCGAGCGTACGCCTTTTCATCTGACAAAGCTCGCTTTGTAGGTACTTCTCCCGCGAGATATTTTTCAGCTCGTGCTCGTATAACTGCACCTCTGTATTTATCCTCCTCTAAGTTTTCTACTTTTCTTTTAATGACTTACAGTTCTTGCGTCACCAAACCCGGATTAGCTGTATCGATTCGCACCAAGTCTTCGAGCTCCTGCCGCAGCCCCTGTTCATGTTTTTGAGCCTGATACTTCATATGCCCACCTCTTTCTATTGCGTTCAATTTTACCCTTTGTTTAAATAACTCCTATTTCTCTGCGGCACTGCGTAGTGTGTCATTAAAAAAATTGATGTATTTCTTTTTTTGTTTTATCTATAAACACGTCATCCTTGATAAGCTTGGAATTCAATTTCCATCTTTCCCCGTCAAGTTTGCTTTTTTGCTTTTGGCCGATCTCGAAGGTCACTAGACAATGATCACTGAAAGATACAGCATCAACATCGTAGTTCTGACACAAAGGCGCAATCTCCGAACACACATACACTCGATCTAGTCGTGCATGGCTGGTGCCTTGAAAGTGTGTGAAGTGCTGGCTACTTCCACCCCTTGCGAACTCTGCCACATCATTTAAAGAGAATTCGCTCACGCATTCTTTAGGATACACAGCACTTTCATCATTTACACTAGCAGTGGTTGAACGGTCTTCCTGATTAAAGACACAATTGTAGTGACCCAACACAATCAAACACCTCTCACAATCAAAATACATATAAATTCGCGAAAGAACAAATATCTTTCAAGCGGCTTTGCAGGTGCATAGACACAAATAAATCTAAATTTCGCTTCCCCGTAAGAAAGATTGCACAAAATAAAGCGTCCTTGCAAGCAAATTGTAACCGTTGCTACGACAATGCCAATTGAATGTTTAACAAACAACATACACCCGGCTGATGTTCCCACCACATGGCTCACGCATACATTGTACCTTAAAGAAAATTTCTACCAAGCCTTCGGTCGGCTCCTCTCTGCTAACTTTCGCCTCCTGGACCGCAAGCAAATCTAGGTCTCTTTCTTGCATTATGCGTTTGACTTCATATTGCTAGCGACTAGCCCCTAGACCTCGTACATTGAGCGTACCGACGCGTAATGGTGCAGGTATACTAATCATGGAGATTGTAAGCGCGAACTACCAGTACAACGCTTGCACCTGCAGTGGGAATACCGGGGTATTACTTATCGCGTCCCTGACCCCGAACTGGCGACGATGACGCCGACCGGACTTCGGGGACATATTTTTTACCCTTGGCGCCAGCAACGCGGTGCCACTGACGCTCCAGGCGTTTGACCTTGCGGTCGGTGCTGTCCTCCGTCAACTTCGGAATGCCTGTTCTGGGACGCTTCCCGTGTGCCGCGGTCAGCCGTGTACTGTCTGCTTGATCTTCAGCCGTATTGATCTCGGTGCTGTCGCTCATGTCTTCCTCTTCACTTGCTTGACTTAAGGGAAGTGACTCTTGCGTGCAGCCTATTTTGGCACGTTCCTCAGTTGCCTTCGTCAAGTCCCGTCTGTCAGGTGTCGTCCCTCCAGTTTTCTCGGCGTCAGTCTCCCGGGCCATGTCTTCGCGCTCCTTGGTGTTGCTGTTCGGGGCAGACCTTTCGCCCTCCTCCGCGTCCATTATGTTCTCTTGTACCTCTTCTGTTGGGAGAACCGTTTTAGTTACTCTAGCGTAGCTCCTTGCACAATCATTGCTTTCGTGTCCGAACACCCGGCACACACCACAACGTGGTGTCTGGCAGTCCCGTCGAATGTGTCCTTGCCTGCGGCACCTCAAACATAGCGGGGACCGGCCCGGGGCCACAAGGAAGACGGTGCCACTTCCCAACTTGAAAAGATGAGGCAGGTCATCAAGCTCAACACCTTCCTTAAGTCTCATTCGCACGACTCTCGTCGCGGATGTCGCATGTTCAAAACAGGCGACGGATCAGTTGTCGTTCGACACGTCAAGGACGCTACCAAAGCTGCTCAACCGTTGCCGAAAGCTCTCACTTTCGACAGCAAAGTCGACCCAGTGCACTTTCACGGTGACGTCTTGTTGGACGGGGTCAATGACAGCGCAGAAGCCGCCCTTGACCTGAAGTCCACCCGTTTTCAACAGAGCATCCTTGTCCGCCTTGCTGCGCAACTTGACTAGGCAGATGTGATTCATCTGGAAGGCTCCTATACCCGTGCTGTTCTTGATGATACCAGCTTTCTCCAATGGCTCTCGAAAATCTTCCAGCCGATATGGTCTTCTTGCCAGCTCACCTTGCAATAAAAACGCACTGTTGCATGCTCTCGCCTTAAGGCAATGTTGACAGCAAAATCCTATAATCCGAGGGTGCAGAAGAAAAGCTGTCACCGCGGCCAACGGCGGCCGCCAAAGAACCTCGCACGGAGCGAGCCATCATGCGTCCGTCCTCCTCAAAAGCCAAACGCGGAATCCTCAGCCATGAGTTCGATGGTTCAAAGCGAGGCGAAATCGCTTCTAGTGAATGCGGTGTTGCCTTAGAAGTGTGCCGTAGAAAGGTATACTGCGGTGTATATCGGTAATTATGAGTATGTATATTACAGAAGTCGCAGTTAAATGAGTAGCGAAGTACGTGTCCGCTGCATTTCTTCTGCGCTTGGCGCACACGCAGAGCCATCTTGCGGCAAACACAGAAGATCCCCTCCTCGCAATGTACGGCGCTGCCTCGACAGGCAGCGCGCCGCTCACCCGCTTCTCCGCTTCGTCTCGTTTGAGCGCATTGGGGCCGGGCGGGGACCGGTGCGAGGATGCCCCAATATTCTTGCGTTTAATAAGCAAGGAACGTTGTAGTGTGCACAACAGAGTGCGGTTATGTAGATTGTGACAAGCACTTGTTAGAACAAATAATTAGAAAAAAGTTGTGCTGTGGACTTAGAAAAGTTGTATATAAAAACTATGTCTTTGTGTGACTCAAGAGCACGCTGAGCGAATCAGTGGACGGTGTGAACAGTGTGCAATAATTCTATCGCGTTCCACTATTGTAGGCGAAGCTTAAGCGTCCTCCATTTTTTTTAATGATCACCTAGCCACAAAGACCATGTAAATCATAGGAGCGACGCCGTCCTCCTCTTTCTCTTCTCCCGTTTCAGGCGTTTTACACTGGCAGTTGCCCTTTGAAACATTCCTCCTCTCTCAGACGAAGCCCTCCGGGCGAGTCACTCCTACTTCCTGCGTGTGAACAGCTTCAGGCGGGCAAGATGCGTCACTTCAGTCTTGCGTGAAAAGCGGCCATTGGAAGTGAGACGCGCAATTGTCTAGTTCACCTGACGTAGACGATCGAGGATAACGAACGGCCCGGCATAGCCGGCAAGTAGCTTTTGGCTTGTGGCACGTCCGCGTATTGCAGCCCGCAGCCACACTATGTCGCCGCGAACATGGGGAACATAGAGTCACTGGAAAAAATTTCAGAGTACCGCATTCGTTTTCCCCGCGCCGCCGGCGCGTTCATTGGCCCAACCGTACCATGTGACCTCTGGGGTGCTATATACCTTCCATGCGCCGGGCGGGCCGCCTGAGTTAGAGCGCAGGCAGCGCAGGTTCCCTACGTTCTTTTTTTTGTGTGTGTGTGTGTTCCGATTGTCGCACTCGCATTTGACTGCAAGAAAATCATGCCTGGCTGCTGCGCCTTCGCATGCAGCAACCGAACTGAGTCTGGAAAGACTTTTTTCTAGATTCCGACCGGGAAAAATGACCAAGAGCGTCGTTCTGCGTGGTTACACAGAATCGGCCGGGAGAGCTTCAAGCCTACAAAAAACACCTGCGTGTGCGAGGTCTAAGTACACCTTGCTTGTGTTCTTCAGCAATGTTTTAGAAGATACTTAAGCGAAGTGCACGCGGTGTTAGCCACGCTAAGAAAATATGAGTTCATTGCAGAAATCGTTCGCGTCTTGCACGCTTGACGCGGGTACACGTGTACGCGTTTGTTGCTCAACACACGCGGTTATTCCGTGCTCGTGGCACGCGAAGGCACACTTGTCTTGCGAGAATTCCGTGTCCTCACGTGCACCACGTACTCGCATGATTTCTCCACGCACGTGAGCGCGCTCGCGCCTCGAGTCACTCGACCCATGTGGCACTTGTTTTTCGCAGATCGTGACGATCGCAGTCAATAAAAACATGGTCAATACGAGGCCCATGATACCTCCTTTTTTCCACTTATTCTTTGCTCCTTTATACATATGGATTTCGAGCATGAAAGCAATGGCCAGGTGATGTTCACAACACATGCTTCAAATTTCGAGCTTGTAAGCCGAGCACATGCAATGAACTGAAGTCAGCATACATATTATGTTTTATGTTGAAATGCAACGGTGCATATCGAAATAATGTTGTGCTTGAAGCATAACAAGAAATACAAAGCAGAACACCCAGTAGCTTTAGTTTCACTCTGTCACTATGCATGTTACATAAGCCGCTCTAAAAGTACAAGAATTTTATACATCGCCTATGTAACTTAGAAAAAAAAGTGCTGCGTCACCAGCAGGCGCTCCTGTTTTTTTTTTCACAGGCAGCAAATCTTGGCAGTTTAAGAAAACAGTCATAAATAAGTTGAGATGAGTAGCCGCTCATGAACGCGCTAGACAGCCACGTTCATAAATCGCAATGTAGCAACCTCTCACTCATTATCAGTGTACAGAAGTACATATAGGTTGCTGTAATCATGCAAGTGGCTCATATTGGCCTTCCACAAGATTTAGTGCGCAAAATGGTCATCGAAGTTGGTTTTTACGCCTGCTGTGCACAGATCGTCTCACGATCACGGCCAAACACCGGTGCGCACACGGCAGTCGCAGTGTGTCGTGCGTATACGGCGGACAAAGTCGCCCTGCAGAATCGAGAACGAGCGGTATCCGTTTACAAACTAAATTAGATGTATCCGATTTAGCCTGTGAAATTATAGAATGAACGTACGTGCCTGTGACACTGTCCGGTGTTAGTTTCGTCCTGCTTGGAAACCTTCAATAGAAGCCGACGGCGGTTCACGATGTTCATGCCCAAAAGCACAAGCTTGCGTCATTCCGTCTCGAAGTGACGAAATGTTTCCTTCGTAGCTCGCTCCGCGGAAGGGGGAAAAAAACGCGTGCATAATCTCCCAATAGAAGCGCTAAGCTGCTGCCCACAATCGTAGCAGTTCCAGCAGTAAACATGGTCGGCGTGCAAAACAACCACCGGCTGCATTACTTCGCACAACATAACATTTTATTTTCGTTCTTAGCAACCATTATCTCTGGGCACAAAGTATTTGTACTTCAGTAAACGCTGAACCCGATGTGTCCCCGAATATCAAGCTCTTCCAACACGGAGGCCTTCCCGCGACGCAGTCGGCTTGGAAGGTATATGGCGGTGGCTGCTCAGTGTTGCCAGTGAAATTACGACCTTTGCGGTACTCTGAAATTTTTTCCAGTGACTCTAGGGGAACATGCTGGTGTTTACTGTCGTACCGTATTTTAGAGTGGCCTTGCGTAGCCGATTTGCCTAAGCGCGCAAGTCGACGAGCCTCTTCAGCATGACACAATGTCTCCGCGATAGACAAATCGTCATGGATGACAAAAGAAAACAGTGTTCATCGTTGTGCGCGCGTAAAGAAGGAAGAAAGGGCTGAAACTGGTCGTTTCGTGGTTCGCAGAGCTGAAAGCGTCCGCCACAAACGGTAATACTTCATGCCAGTTCTTCAGGTCCGAAGTGATGTACAGTGATAAGATGTTGATCAATGTTCGGTTTCTGCGCCCTGTGAGGCCATTTGTTTGTGGATGATAAGCTATTCAGTGCGCGAACTTGAAGGCACGCGAATGCAGTAATTCTTCCCCGATACCGGCAATGAATTGGCCACCACGGTCAATTATTATCACGCGAGGTGGTCCGTCTCGTGGTATGATTGAATGCAGCATATAATCAGAAACCTACTCTTACAAAAATGCCTATTAACACTATTTAGAATGTATACCAACTTTCTATTTACTTTTCTAACATTTACATTCCAGTAACACTTGTTCATACACTGTAAAAATACTTCGTTCTTACTTTTGTACAAAGTAAATTTTAAGTGCACCGTTAACATATCTTCTTCTAGCTTTTGTCTAAATAAGAACTTCAGTACTCCGTCAGAAGCCTCGCTACTTTTGTTAAAAGAATGTTGTACTATTTATCATCAAAATATGTTTCTTCTGAAGGACATCTATCCTCAGTACGTCCCCAGCTGGCACTGTTTTCCGAAAAATATTCCGAATGGGAAGTAACTTGAGAGTGTTGATAAATTTTTCTAACACACATTAATGCTGATATGTAACATAAACAGGGATCAAGCTCCTTGTTTTAATTCACAGTTCCAATCCAAAGCGGTGCCTAATTGTTGACGGAGTGCTACTAAATGTTTAAAGAAATGTGTTCGTAAACTGTTAGAAGCAATCTTTTTAAAGGTTCTACTCGACTACGCGAGCATGCAGCGACGTCAACACAATTCGAGAAAATTTGCTTGCGCTACACCACCTCACTGGTGTGATAGCAGAGTACTGTGGAAGTTGCGCACCAATTACACAGATTTATCGTGGCATTAGGGCCGGTTAATTAAAGACCAATTTACGCTTGAGCCTTGACACCGCCCGCATGCCGCACGCATGTGGTCGTGCGGAAAACTGCAATTTCGCGCACTCACAAATTTTCGTATACACTGGGCTCGCACATGCAGTGTAAACCTAAATATGTGTACCCGTCTGCGAAATGTGCAAATTTTTACCCGGCCATATGCGTGTGGGCAGGTGGGTGTTGTGGCGTGCGACTCGATCATAAATCGGCCCTTACCACGCACTCCTATTGCAAGGCCACCAATTAGCTTTGCAACGAGATAATCAGGTCAGTGTGCGCCGCGATATAAACAGTACGCCCCAATATGGAACATGTCAGCACAGTAGTGTCGAGATATATGTTAAAAAGAAGAAAAAGAGCCGAAATTCAGGTTAACACGGCGCTGAAACGTTGCCGGTCAAATATCCAAAAGGCTGCAAAATACAGCTGCTGCTGAGTGAGAGGCAGTGTTGACCTGAGAAAGCGCACAGGTTGAATAAAAAAAAAAGCTGAACTCTCTGCAAGTTACACCTTTCTGTGAAAAAATAATGAGATAATATTTACTGCATAAAAAAATATAGCTCTGGTCGCGACTCCATTCGCACGCTTTCGTCTATGCCTCCTACCAACGGCTTCTGCACATTAAAGGAAACTAACAGGACGTTGCATCAATGGGAAGGCCAAATAACTTTGCCAACTGATCTGCATTACGGTGGTGGTTGTTTGCTGTGTGAGAAAACAGACCGAAAAGGGATAATTATGCACTATTCAGTGCTTTCGCTTGATAACACGAAGCATAGGTGGAGAGATCATTTTTTCCGGGGGGGGGGGGGGGGGGGCGACCAGGTTTCCGAACCCCATTTATATATATTGTAAGGGGGTTTATTGCAGCTCGTACGAGGGATCGCAAGTAGCTCTTGATCGCGAGTCCTAGCCGTTCGCATCAGCAGCCCGAGCTCGGGTCTCGCGCCGCAGCGGTGGCAGTCCGCACAGCGCCACATGCATGTTACCCACTACAATTGCCCCCGCCGCGAAGAGGAGCCATCCTGGCGACCTAAGGTGATGACACGATAAGGGGGTCGTGGTACGGCTTCAGACGACTGACGTGAACCGTCTCGCGGCCACGGCGGCGTTTGTCCGAAGATGGCGTCACCGGTTCCACCACATAATTCACCGGCGATGTACACGCGACGATCCGGTACGGACCCTGATATTTTGGAGCAAGCTTTGGGCTAATGCCTGGAGATTGGAAGGGCAGCTGAAGCCAGACGTGAGAGTCCACGGCGAAGGACTGTGTGGGCTGCCCGTTGTCGCGGCGATCTTTGTGGATACCTTGGGTATCCGACGTGAACGAGCGAGCCAGTTGGCGGCACTCTTCAGCATGGCGAGCAACTTCGGAAAGAGGGGTGAATTCAGAGGCATCCGGATGATATGGTAGTATGGTGTCGAGGGTAGTGGATGGTTCACGTCCATAAAGAAGGAAAAATGGGGAGAAGCCTGTGGTAGCCTGAACGGCGGTGTTATACGCGTACGTCACAAAAGGGAGGACATTGTCCCAATTGGAATGATCAGACGCAACATACATGGTGAGCATGTCACCCAGAGTGCGGTTGAACCGTTCCGTGAGACCGTTAGTCTGTGGGTGATACGCCGTAGTGGTGCGGTGAATAGTGCGGCAAGCGGCGAGTAGCTCATTAATAACTTCGGACAAGAAGACACGGCCTCGGTCGCTGAGCAGTTCTCGCGGTGCGCCATGCCGTAAGATGAAATGCCGTAACATGAATGCGGCGACGTCGCGAGCAGCAGCCGAAGCAAGTGCAGCGGTTTCGGCATATCTTGTGAGGTGGTCTACTGCAACAATTATCCAACGATTTCCTTTAGCAGTGGATGGAAGAGGCCCATAGAGGTCAATGCCAACCCGATCAAAAGGACGTGCAGGACACGGCAAAGGTTGCAGAGGGCCAGTCGTATGAGGAGATGTCTTGCGTCGCTGACAGGCTACACATGACCGAATGTATTTGCGGACATAAGAATACATGCCGCGCCAGTAGTAGCGCTGGCGGAGCCGCTCGTAGGTTTTCAGGACGCCAGCATGAGCTTGTTGGGGGTCGGCGTGGAAATACGTGCATATGTCGGAGAGCAAATGGCGAGGGATTACTAGCAGCCATTTGCGACCGTCCGGCTGATAGTTTCGGCGGTACAAGATGGCGTCCCGTAGCACGAAATGGGTGGCTTGGCGACGAAGGGCTCGAGGGCATGTAGCCTTTGAAGAACTGTGAAGAATGTCAATGAGAGACACAATCCACGGGTCTTTCCTTTGTTCAGACGGCATGTCAGTAACAGCAAGTGTAGCAACCGGGCACTCTACGGGTGAGGGTGGCGTTTCGTCGGATCTCATGGGTGATCGGGAGAGTGCATCGGCATCAGAATGTTGGCGCCCGGATCGATAGATGACGCGAATGTTAAATTCTTGGAGCCGAAGAGCCCAACGTCCAAGACGGCCTGACGGGTCTTTCAGTGACGCAAGCCAGCAGAGCGCGTGGTGGTCTGTCACAACATCGAACGGATGGCCATACAAGTAAGGGCGAAATTTGTTTAACGCCCAAACTATAGCCAAACATTCTTTTTCTGTGACAGAATAATTGGTTTCTGCCTTCGTGAGGGCACGACTCGCATATGCAACCACATATTCCGGAAAACCAGGCTTGCGTTGCGCAAGGACGGCTCCAAGACCAACGCCACTGGCGTCTGTATGAACTTCGGTCGGTGCAGTCGGGTCATAGTGGCGTAGAACAGGTGGTGAGGTAAGCAGACGACGCAAAGTGGTGAAGGCTTGGTCACATGCCGGAGTCCAATCGCGAAGGTCACCTGGGCCAGCCAGGAGCTTCGTCAGAGGAGCGATGATGCAGGCAAAATTGCGTACAAAGCGTCGAAAATACGAGCAAAGGCCGATAAAACTTCGGAGCTCTTTCAGTGTAGTCGGCCGCGGAAATTCTGCGACAGCACGAAGTTTGTCAGGGTCGGGAAGGACGCCGTCTTTGGAAACGACATGGCCAAGTATGGTCAGCTGTCGGGCGCCGAAGCGGCACTTTTTCAAGTTAAGTTGAAGGCCGGCGGTGGCAAGACAAGTAAGGACTTCGCGTAGACGAGAGAGGTGAGTGGTGAAATCAGGGGAGAAAACTACCACGTCGTCTAAATAACACAGGCACGTCTTCCATTTGAGGCCTCGCAGAATATTGTCCATCATTCTTTCGAATGTCGCGGGCGCATTGCAGAGGCCGAATGGCATTACTGTAAACTCATACAGGCCATCAGGCGTAATGAAAGCTGTTTTCGGGCGGTCGGATTCATCCACTGGCACTTGCCAATAGCCCGATCGCAAGTCCAAAGAAGAAAAGAATTCAGCACCATGTAGACAATCCAGGGCGTCATCTATGCGCGGTAGAGGATAGACATCTTTTCGTGTAATCTTGTTGAGGCGACGATAGTCCACACAGAAACGAATCGAGCCATTTTTTTTCTTAACGAGTACTACGGGCGATGACCAAGGGCTGCACGATGGCTTGATAACACCACGGTCAAGAAGGTCTTCAACTTGCTCGGTGATGACACGACGCTCGGTGGATGACACGCGGTACGGACGCTGGCGTAATGGTGCGTGATGTCCCGTATCAATGTGGTGAGAGACGGTACTTGTGCTGCCTAACGATGCTTGGTTCCAGTCAAAAGACGCGTGAAACTCATTTAAAAGAGTAATTAGCCGCTCACGTTGTGTCGGCTCGAGGTCATCGGCAATGGAGCGACAAAAAACATCCGGTGGGACTCGGTTAGATGGCACATGGGGCGTCAGTGCTGTTACGTTGGCAGTATCGACGTCGTCGGCCATGGGGAAATGCACAATAGCGTCAGCGTCCACAGACTCGATGGTACCAATAGTCTCGCCACAGTGCAAAGCCAAAGTGTACGAATTTGGGTTAGAAATCAGTATTTCTGCAGCACCATGGTGAACCGTGAGGAGGGCGAAAGGCAACAATATAGGCTGGCGGCGAATGAAGACGGCAGCGGGTGTAAACATGACCGTCGCTTCGGCAAGCGATGCACATGAAAGAGGGAAAAATACAGCACTGTGAGGAGGAAGGTCAGTATCTGAAGCTACACAGATCCTGCTAAGATCGTGAACTAGAAAGTCGCGAGATGGCAAATCGCACAGAACGGAGAACTGAACCTCAGCACGTGCACAGTCGATGACGGCATGATGGCGCGACAGAAAATCCCAACCGAGAATGACATCGTGGGAGCAACAAGTTAACACAAAGAAATCAATGGAATACAAAATGTCTCGAATCAGCACTCTGGCAGTGCACATAGCGACTGGCTGTACTTGTTGCGCACTGGCTGTTCTAAGCAATGGAATCGAAGGCTTCATGGTCACTTTCCGCAATGCACGACAAAGCTTCTCGCTAATCACGGATACAGCAGCACCTGTATCGACGAGCGCAAGGGATTTGATGCCATCAACGCACACTTCAATAACGTTAGCGGGGGAAAAACGAGGACTTTGATGTTCCGACGATGACGCAGTTCGTGCCTCAGGAACTGCGGAAATCAGTTTTCCGCCTCAGCAGTACTGGCACTGGGTCTACGACGCCTGGGTGAGAGTGAGCGCCGACGAGGGGAAGGCGAGCGACGAGTGCCGTAGAGCTGTGACTGCGGTGCCGGTATGTCATCAGCAGCGTAGACTTCTGGTGGTGGTCGTGAAGGCATACGGAAAGGTCGGAAGTCGGAGCTGGGTCGTCGCGGGGTGCCCACGAAGGCCGGCAAGCGCCGGCGGCAGAAGCGCACTACATGACCCGGGGTACCGCAGGCATAGCATATTGGGCGGTTGTCAGCAGTGCGCCAAGGATTTGGACCCTGCTGCTGTGCACTGAAAAAGGGATCCGCCGGCTGGCGAGGCGAAGGCGGAGGAGAGAACACCGGCGGGCGAGGCGCTGAAGGCGGAGGAGAGAACCCCTGTAGACGAGGCGCCCGCGCAACGGCTTCAGCATACGTCAGAGGCGCGGCCACGGGAGCCGGCTGACACGGAGGTGGAAGAGCTTCGGTCACTTGCTCTTGAATTATCTGTCGGAGCGCTGGAGTCAAACATTGAGAAGGCTTCTCCGTGGTCGGCAAAATCGAGAGCTGTCGTGCGACCTCCTCGCGCACAAATTCTTTTATTTGCGTCAGCAAAGTTGTGTGGTTGTCGCCAATAATTAATGCTGCTAGCGAATCTTCCGTAGGCGGTGGGCGCCGAGCTAAGATGCGTTGTTTCCGTAGCTCGTCAAAACTTTGGCACAAATTGATAACTTCGGCCACGGTACGCGGATCCTTCGCTAACAACATCTGAAAGGCGTCCTCATCAATGCCTTTCATAATGTGTTTTATCTTGTCCTGTTCTGACATTGACGGATTCACGCGCTTACACAGGTCAATGACATCTTCGATGTAACTTGTGAAAGTTTCACCGTGATGTTGCGCACGCCCCCGTAAGCGTTGTTCTGCGCGAAGCTTGCGCACAGCGGGGCGCCCGAACACTTCAGCGAAACTTGTTTTGAATGTGCTCCATGTTGCGAAATCGTGCTCGTGGTTTCGGAACCAGAGGTTCGCGACGCCGGTTAAGTAAAACAACACGTTGTGCAACTTGGTGACGTCGTCCCACTTGTTATGTTGGCTCACCCGTTCGTAAGATGACAACCAATCCTCCACGTCATGATCATCGGTGCCGCTAAAGATGGCAGGATCACGCTGGCGCAACACACCGGAAACGATGACCGCCGGAGGCTGTGGTGCATGTTCCTGGGTGGTTTCGTCAGGCATGGTCGCAGCAGTCGGTAGCGTCCGGCTTCGGAGTTCCAGTTTCCGAGGTCGACCCCGCAGCTCCACCAAATGTAAGGGGGTTTATTGCAGCTCGTACGAGGGATCGCAAGTAGCTCTTGATCGCGAGTCCTAGCCGTTCGCATCAGCAGCCCGAGCTCGGGTCTCGCGCCGCAGCGGTGGCAGTCCGCACAGCGCCACATGCATGTTACCCACTACAATATATATATATATATATATATATATATATATATATATATATATATATATATATATATATATATATATATATATATATTCGTTTGCACTTGAAGAAACTTCGTGTGACCATGAAGAATTGAGCACTGAAATGACGGCGTTATATGTGTATATACAAGACCTCATAGTAGGAGACATTTCAGTTTCGCAGCCTGAGTCCTCTCAGTGGTGTAATCTTCCTTCGTGTAATTGTCGCATAATTGGCTATCACTAATACTGCTTCACCTTTCCGGCCACACTGCAGCTTCTCTTTTTTTTTTTCTGAGTTCAAGTATAAACGCTCCTGCGCATGAATGCTATTCATTCTGTTTTCGAGTAAACCCGGCTTGGTTTCATTTCAGTTACTGGGTGAATTATAGTGTTCCCCAATTATCATGCACCAAGAATTAAAGAAAGGGCAGTTGCATTACTCGAAGAAAACGTAGTGCATATTGTTTTCGTGCGGTACAGTGGAGCACCCGCCAGAAATTATTTCGTTATTGAGATTTAATTCAGTAATTTTAATTAATTGTCTAACTCGAAAAGTACACTCCGAATTTTCAAAGTGTCGATGAGGCATTTGTACGCACCCGAAAATGGCATCTAAATGCGATGTTTTCAGTCACGTACTACCTGCGTACAATTTTTTCCGACTGTCAAAGAAATCTCACTAAGTTTAAAAAATACCACGTGAGTGTGCTTTCACCCGCAAGATAAAGCAGCGCCCTCAAATAAGGTGATTCAAAGCAACGGCATTGCTTGTCGCAAACCCGAAGAGACAACGCATCACCTTGATAATCGTACGGAAGGAGCACATCACCAGCAGGCTTCACGGCTTCGCAGCTATTCCTTCCTCTCATTTCTACGTCACACTTACTATCCGTCTCTCAAGACCGACTGATCACATTGGTAACAAAGGTCCCTTGCTAACGCGGCCGAAGCGCCGCTCCGACCACGCAAGAAATGCGAAAAGCAATCTACTAGGCACAGAATGTTCAAAATCCCGGCATTGCGCGCACCGCATCAAAAGAGTGCGCCCTTAGCTACATTTCGCGCCATAAACTTGCTTCGAACCAAAGCCAAATTAAAGTGACCTTTTTATTTTTCATGAAATTGTATACGTGCTGCAAAAACAGGTTCACGTCAAAAAATAAAAGCAAAATAAACAAACCGGGAAGCGACCTGCGTGAAGGGAAAAGGCAAAACCGATGCGTTCAAGAAAGTAAATGTACCACTTCTAAATTAGCCGAATTGGCAATCACGACGTCTGCACAAAAAAGGAAAAAAAAGAAAGAAACATAACATTTCGGTGAGTTCTTATCTATGAATTCGTAAGCTCCGTTGAACACCAGCCGTGTTCGAACAGGTCTCCTTTTTCAGCTACGCAGTACTGCGTTCGTTTTATCACAGCTTCATTGGCTTTCCTGATTACCGACGCCGGAATTCTCATCCGTTATCCTTGTCTTACACTTATCTGACGTCCGTCTCGATCATGTAGGCACGATCTTTCGCGTAACCCCAAGGAAGGAAATCGAGTGGAGAGAGGTCATTTGACCTAGCCGGCCAACTTACAGGCCCGCGCCTTCCAGACTATTCCCCGTGAGAAGTTGCATCCAGCTAGTTTTGTTCTCGGCTGCTGCTGTGCTGGCGCCCCATCTTACTGATAACAAAGAAGTGAAAGACATGACAGCGGCGACTTCGCTGAGAAACTCATCCACCACTTCTTCAAGGATTTCTTTCAAATAACGCTGTCCAGTTCAGTGTGTGATCAAAGATGAGGCCGATAATACCTGAACTAGTAAAGGCAAGGCGCAGAAGACCAGGACTCAGGAAGAAGAACACAAACTACAGGACTGGCGCCGGTCGTTTGTGTTCTTCTTCCTGAGTCCTGGTCTTCTGCGCCGTGCCTTTACTAGTTCAAGCATGAACCAACTAGCCCAAGCAAGAGTTTTACTTGAGCATATTTCTTCTACATTGGGCCCTTTCTTTCAACAGGCGCCAGTACTGTCGTTTGTGTTCTTCTTCCTGAGTCCTGGTCTTCTGCGCCGTGCCTTTACTAGTTCAAGCATGAACCAACTAGCCCAAGCAAGAGTTTTACTTGAGCATATTTCTTCTACGTTGGGCCCTTTCTTTCAACAGGCGCCAGTCCTGTCGTTTGTGTTCTTCTTCCTGAGTCCTGGTCTTCTGCGCCTTGCCTTTACTAGTTCAAGCATGAACCAACTAGCCCAAGCAAGAGTTTTACCCAATAATACCACCGGCGTAAATACCGAACCACACATTGAGTGACCACAGATGCTGGTGCCGATTGCGCTTTACCCCGTGTAGATTAGTGTCCCTCCAGTAGTGTGCATTATGCAAATTTATCTAGGTGTTTCTGCGAAAATTGACATCATCTGCGCGCATGATGTTGCACAAAAATCCCGCTGACTCATCGGCTTTTGTGAGGACAAAATTCGAGAAATCCACACGATTCTACAAGTCCCTATCTTCTAATCATTGGTGTTGGCTAAGGTGGTACGGTTGAAAGGCAGTCATTTAGAATCCTCCAAACTGATGACTTGGAAAGTGGTAATTGGGTGGCCACGTCCCGCACGCTACAAAGAGGGTTTGAGGCCATAAATGCTAAAACATTCGTGCGTAGGCTAGGACTCAAATAGGGAGTCATACGCCGCTGTTTCTTGAAGCTGCCGGTTTGTATCAGGTTCTCATCATTCTGATGATAGTCGACGCGTTTGGTCTGCCGCCACACTTCCATGACTGACACATATTTGCGGCCTCCCTCCTGTTGTCATTTGTAGCTCCCAAGACAACGATCATGTTTACCTTCTGCTCATTAGGGAAACACATGGCGACTAGGACGAAATGAAACGGTTCTTTAGACATTTGCACTGACGTTCTTAATTCGCTTTTGTGGTGATAGACCTAGTGGCAAAAAAAAAAGACATCCGTGCAGTTTATATACGCTAAGCCAACAGCTATCCCTGCTTGTTTCCAACTAACAACAAACGCGACGTGTTACTTTGGTCGGGGCGCGGCAGATAAGGCACGAGCTCGATGACGATGTTTTCTTCATTTCCTTTATTTCGTTCTGGCTAACTCAGAGGGAACCTGTTCGTGGGCGCTGTTTTATTATCCGGGTGGAAGCGCAGTCACGTGGTATTCTCCATAATTCGCGAGGTTTATTTATCAATCGGGAAAAAAATTTTGTATGCAATTAGTACGTCGCTCAAAATACCGCTGTTAGGGGTCCGTGGGTTGTGCCTTCAGATGCCTCATTGACACTTCGATCATTAGGATAGTTCGTCTCGAGTTAGATAATAAATTACAATCACTAATTAAATCTCAGTAACGAAGGAATTACTGGCAGCTACTCCGATGTACTGTAAACAACATGCACTAGGTTTTCTTCTAACAACGCATTGCTATTTTTTTAAATCTTGATGCACGATAGTTAATTGGGACACCCTGTATACATTTATGACGTTTGCATGCAACTTACGATGTTTTTATCTCTAATAAATGTTTATCAGAAATATTTCTTCATGAGTCGTTATCATTGCTTACTGGAAAGAGAAGCAATGCAACCATTCATGCAACCAGAAGCAAGCCCACACCATTGATAAAAGACTGCTGCAGGGGTCACTGAAGCTTATAACTTTTTTTTTCATGGTCAAAAAGAACGCATAGCGATTTGAAGCGTGGTGAACGTCCAGCAAGCAACATATTCATTCTATAGGGATAGGCTATCCATACCTTTAGAAATACTTTTTAATTGGCACCTCCATATCTTTCAAAAATATACTAAACTGTCCTGTGCGTATATTTAAATATATTGTGCATGTGCATGATATTTAAGTGGAAATTTAGAACAATGTTAACGTGAAAAAATTCGGATGAGGCAGCCTCCGCTAGTGCTTCTAGTGCGCGTGTCCTCCTATTCTCAGGATTTGCAGAAATAAAGGGAAAATATCAATTAAAAGCCGTGTACGTCCGTAGCAACCGTGAGGCAGTAACCTATCAGGCCCAGTAAAATTTCAAGTGAAAGTGTCGAGGAAAGTCAAAACGAACTTCAAACGATGTGGGTGACAAAGGTCTGGTAATGGCACTTTAGGTGTTTGGGGGGGAGGGGGTGCTTCGGCATGGCCCAGGCGGGCCGCAGCCCCCACCGGAAAACTCCGAAGGGAGCTCGCGCCCCGGAGCCCCTCCGTCCCCCCCCCCCCCCCCCCCCCCCGTAGTCAGCGCCTACGACACGGCGACAAAATTCTGAGCTCCGACAAGGTGTTCTGGTGCCCTTACAACATTCGTAATTTTGATATTCCGGGTACCAAGAGGAAGGATATTGAAGGCCATGCTTTTGCCGTGCTTCGGGTGTCTGAAAACCGGTAACGTCGTAGCCGCCACGCTTTGGACATCTATTTAACTATAAAAGTGCAACCAGAATGAATTTCAGCAATAACTTGCGCTAGGCGCCATGATGGAATTTTTTTCTTTCAAAGCGGCAAGTTCTAAAGGATGTTTTTGAGCAAAATAAGATAACCATATAACTTACGCTATATGTGATCTTATTTTTCTATTCTTATTAGATTGGGAGAAAAAAAGTCGATTTTCAGAACAATAATAGTCTCTAAAGATAAAATTATACAGCCGCTGACTGCTCAACAAAATTAAGCTAGCTGTCTTGTCAGGTTGTTTTCCAAAATCGGTCGTAAGGCACATTCCTCCCTCTATGTGCAGTTCCAAAAGAGGATTCATAGTAAGGTTCGTTACAGCGCAACACAAGACAAGGACAAAAGAAGGAATAAAACGACGACATGGCATTCTTTTGTCCTTCTCTTGTGCTGCGCTGTAACGAACCTTAATATGAATCCCAACCAACTGGCCCATTTGGCCATTTTGATCCCAGAAAGGGATGCCCGCACAAAGGCCCGCCACACCCGTCACCGAGAGGTGATGAATGCCTAGGTATCATTCAACCCTCGCGAGGTAGGGTGCTGTGCATGGTTCCGCGTAAAGAGGGGCGTTAGTTCCACGGTAGTCAAGGCGAAGCGAGTGGATGGAATATCAAATGCCACTCTCGCGCATGCGCACAAATTAGACAGTGGTCCGAGTCGAGGCAAAGAAGGAGACCATCGCCATCACCATCACTTCCCTTGCGACGCGGATGTGGTACGGTCGGAGTGATGTAGGAGTTTCGTCGTGTATTGTAGTAGCACTCTAGCTATTTTTGGTGCTTTTTAAGCTTATGCTGTGTTGTGGCTGATTCATCGATAAAAGCCAACCAGCACCGTGCATGCGAAGCCCACGGCGCTTTCTTGGTTTCGTGATGTGACCATTTCTGTAACTTTTTTGCCAGCTGCGATACAGTGTCGTGTGAAGTTAATGTGATTTATTATTAGCACTGTCCGTGTTTTAAACTGCATACTGCACACGTAGCGAACAGCTGTCCCTCAGGACAGCACTGCGCCGAACTTTTGTCTGTCTCATAATTATAATAAAATGAGGGCGTTCCCATCATTTTTCATAAACGTATTATTTTGATATTATTTTGATTCAAGTTTACTATGCCGCATTTTGGCAGGTTATTATAGCGCGAACTGTAATGACGTGAAATGTTTTAAGAACAATTTTCTTACATTCATGGAACTGCGCCGCGTCATGCGGTTCACTTGAAGTTGCTATACACACGAAGCCTAGAAGCACTATGTTTTGACAGCTGTCGCGATGACCTAATTTGTGGGAAAAATTGTCTTGTAATGAACTTCTTCTTTGCTCTTTTCTACTGTGGCTGTACAGGATGAGAGGTAGTGAGATATTGAGCGTATATTTTCACGGTTCACAATGACATAGGTTGCACTGGTTACACAAGTACAAATGTGAAATAAAATTTTTCGCACGTGTCTAACCACTGCAACCTATGTCATTGTGAACCGGTATTTTGTGACAGATATATTGTTTGGGAATAGAAATAAACGAACACGTGAAATTACAGATGCGTTCCACATAATAAGGCCGACTTAAAAATGCATCAGTCAGCCGTTGGTTGCTAGCACTGACGAAGAATTTGTACTCTTGAATACTGGTTCAAGCTTTCTAATCTGTTTATATAAAAATCGATGACTTGTTTCACATATGCTCGGTGCAGCTATCTGGTATTTTTATGTTCTGTGTCTTTCCAAAAATAAACAGTTGTGAGTAGGCGCTCGTCTGTCATTTTCTCTGCGTCCTTGTGTATTGTGCGCGCTACGAATTTCACATTGAATAAGCCATGTAAATGACTTTTTGAGTGAGCAAATTATTTATACAGAAAATTGTCAGCATTTGCGAAACTGAAATTATTCAGGCCAGATCAGCGGGGGGAGGGGGGGAGTTATAACAATAATTTTAGGATATTCCCTTTTTTGCAGAAACGGCTTTTTATATAGGAAAGTGTGCACACTTTCCTAAATAACCAACACGTAGTAAACACAACGCATCAAAGGATATGCAATGCAAAATGTGCCCCTACCTTGCTATTTCCTCTGCAAGTATACAGGGATGACGGCTACAATTTTAGCATTCATGCGAACTTACATGTGAAGCTTTCAAAAAGCTCTTCTGTATATGTGATGTGCTAACCTGAACATGATGTTGACACTGACCATCTTGCTGCTGTGCAGGGTTCACACTGAAAACATCCTTAGATACCTCAGTTCTTAATGAAAAAGTACATTATCAGCGATGCTTGCTAGAGATTATGCGACAACTGCCATGTCGTATTCAAATAAGTCATTAGTTATTAATATTTTTTTATTATTTTATCCATTACATCTTTCATAACTTTCTGTAACTATTCTTGTGTGAATAAACTTCCTTTAGTCTAAACTTGCATCTATTTTCTATGTACAAGCACCTTCTATGTTGCATATTGCATTTTACCAACATGTTCACGCATACTGACAAATGTTTACACTACGCTACTAGGTCGTATGTAGAACAAATGTTACCAGGGCACTAGTAAAACTTCAGTAGCAAGTACATGAGCATATGGAAGTAAAATATTGCTAAATTCTACTACAGTGCCTAAAGACTTGTGTTGGTTGACGTTTACCAGAATGTTTACAGACCATCTATGAACATGCTTCAATTGAAGTACGGTGGTGAATCTTCGACAGGATGTTACTAGGGTGTATAAAGACAAATATTAATAGGTGTTTGGTAGGAAGTTGGCAGAATGTTTACAAACATTATTTAATTGGAAGAATGGTAATTTCGATTATAAAGAAGACCTGTTAATTGGGGCTTGGTAGAAAGTTGGCAGAATTTTTACAAACATTCAATTGGAAGAACGTTAATAAGTAGTTTGTAAGAAGTTGGCAGAAGATATATGAACTTTATTCTTTTGGAAGAATGTTATCAGGGTGTATGAAGACAAATGTTCACGTGAAATTTCTAGGAAGTGTAAAAATATCCTAGGAACACGTTTCTAACGTTTCTATAGGGAGTTGGTGGCCAATTGTTTCTAGGGTGTTACTAGAGCGTTGTTAGGATGTATAAAGACAAATGGTAGGACTTAAATTGATTGTTGGTAGGTTCCAATAACAATAGTGTAAAGATGGTCTAAAAAAATGTTGCTAGAAACATTTTTAACGGTAGGCTGCAGTGGTGGAGGATAGGCATACCGCCTCCAAATACCGCGACAGGTAGTCAGCACACACAATTATCCATCGGTTGCCTCTTAAAGAACACCGAAGCGGTCCAATCCGATGTACGCCGACTTTTTCAGAAGAGGAACTGGAGGGCTTTGCAGGCTGCAGGGGACCGAGTGGAGCTGAGGTAGGTCTGTTGTGGCTCTGACACTGTGTGCACATGGCCACATAGGTGTCGATTGTTTTGCACATTTCAGGCCAGTATAAACGTTCTTTCGTGCGACTAAATGTTCGCATGGTCCTTAACTGACAAGAGCTCGGGTCATCGTGCGTAACGCGCAGAACAGATGTGCGATTTCACTCCGGAACCACAAGTATAAAGCGGGCGCCCGTCGTTCATCTTCTTCCTCTTGTAAAGAAGACCATCTCGAACACAATATCGACCTTCGGTTACGGGCCCTTGTGTGGCAGAGAAAAGATTGTTCAAGCTTGTGCCTTTGCGCTGCTCTGCGGCGAACGTCAAGGCTTGGGGACAGTCAGGTGGCAGGGAAGCGATACGGTGGTCAAAGTTGTCGGCTTCACGATTCATCGAACGTAGTGGCATCCTAGAAACGCAACCCGCGTCAGCGTGTCGACGGCCCCTCTTGCACGAAATAGTGACCGTATATTCCTGCCGGCAAAGGGCTCATCGCGCGAGGTGACCGGATTGGTCACGAAGATTGACCAGCCAGCACAGAGAATGGTGATCTGTGAAGGTGGTGAACGGGCCACCATAGACGCATGAGCGAAACCGCTGTACGGAATTTACTACTCGTGAGAGTGGCTTGTTGGGCTAGTTGGTACATGGTTATGCTAGTAGAATGGCAGCCAACTTGAAAGCAGAAGAAATTGAGAAGCAGACATAGAGAAAGCGACAGGAAGGTGGCTGGAATAACAAATGAACCTCATTCATAAAAACGACGTCCCCCAAGTCCGTACTGAACATGCCCGAGGCACAGTATAACAAAACACAGTGAAAACCTTAGCTATACACGTCTACACTGGTCAAGAAATAACAGCTCTTTCTTGATAAGGAACGCACATGGCGCGCTCAGTACGAAAGCCACAGAAACTTTGAACAAAAACGTCAAAGCCGTTTGCGTAAAACCAGAAAAAGTGAACAAATGTGCGTTGGAGCTTCTAAAGAGGCTTAACCTGGAGTTGTTAGAAAAGACTTAAAAAGAGCAAAGTTGATGTGCTTTCGCATTTTTCACTGTGAAAACGTACAAGCCTGACTGCCCTATGAGAACCATAGTGACAAAAGAAGGCTCGTGTCAGAAGCATGTGGGAAGGTTCTTGCAACGTTCCTTGAATGCTCTTGCTACTGAGGACCCTTTCGGCATTGACAGTTAAAACGTAGCGATGAACGCCTTTAGATCGGGAGTGTTAACAGCGAACACGGCCTTTTCTGTGGGCATTGAAGAACTGTATTGTTCCATTCCACATGAAGAACTTTTTGTCGCAGTGTAGAAAGCTATTTAATGCCAAGGGGAGGCTTCTTTTCAACGTAGTTACGGCCTCTCGACTGAGAGTTTTATGGAACTTTTATCTTTTTACCGGTCGGCAACTTATGTTAATTATTATGGCAAGGTATTTTTACGGAATAATGGTATATGTATAGGGTAAAATGTTGCGCCGGTAGTGTGCAGTATTTTCTTGGCGAAATTTGACAAGTCCCTTTCTGAAGCCATTACCGATTAGCGTGTTTTTAGGTATGTTGATGATTTCCTTGTTCTCTTGAATATCGGAAGAAATTATTCTTTCACTCACATCATTTGCAGTATCTTATCGGTTTTTCAGCATTGCTCTCGACATCCCAGTTTCAACCACGAAGCACCACAAGAAAATTCCTCCAGGTTTTTAGATTTGACTCTAACCTTTCATACTCAAGGTCACAGTTGCTAGAAAGAACTAGAAAGACGTTGCTACCATACCAATCCGCTCACCCGAAACTGGTCAAGCGTGGCACAGCTTTCTTGGGCTTGTCGAATGCGGTGAAAAAGAGTACGCATTCAATGCAAGACAGCGTCACCCAGCAAGATAGGAGACTGTTATCGGCAGGCTATCCAAAGACTTTCATCACTGCAGTGGCTGAATCTGTGTACAAGCGTTTCAAAATTAGAAACACGGGCGATCGTGAAGTGCGAGCCAAATAAAAAAGAACTTGTTGGCTATGCCTTATGTACATGGCATTTCACACAGATTGAAAAAGGTTGCGGCAAGGGCGCCAGATTGGTTTGTCCTGCTTGCAAAACCTTGCATGAGGGTCTCGCAGCACTGTACGCGAATAGTACGTGCAATACCGAGCATGTCGCGAAGTACCGTACGTGCGACACATGCGTAGTGTACAATATTCCTTTTAAATGTGGTAGAGATTACATAGGACAAACAGGTCGCTGTGTGAATGATCGGATGCGTGAGCATGCGAATCTAATACCCACAGGCACAGGAGGTACTCTTCTGCTACAGAGTAAGGAGTGTGGCTGTAATCCCATCTTCAGTGACGTTTCAATCTTGGGGAAGACTAAGACTCAGCAGGAAAGAGAGTTGATTGAAGCTATCGCATCTATAAACTTGGCCCGGAGAAGTGCGTAAGCGCGCCACCTGTGTTCTTTATCAAGAAAGAGCTTTTATTTTTTGATCAGTGTAGACGTGTATAGACAAGGTTTTGACCGTGCTTGGTTATGTTGTGCCTTGCGCATGTTTGGTACGGACTTGAGGGACGTCATTTTCATGAATGAAGTTAAGTTGTAAGTCCCGCCACCTTCCTGTCGCTTTGTCTATGTCTGCTTTTATATTTTTTCTACTTTCAAGTTTGCTGGCATTCTCCTAGTATAACCGTATACTACCTCTAGGCATTCTCATTCCATCACAGTGTAGTTCCGTTCAGGCTTGCTTAAAGAACGGTTTGCGTATGCTACGATATGTACGTTGTTTCTAGATCGCTGAACGAGAACTGCACCGATGCGTAGGCAACTTGCATCTGTGTCAATCTCTCTTGGAGAAGAAGGATCGAAGTGCCGGAGTATTGGCTGTGAAGTTAACAAAAACTTCAGCTGGCGAAAAGCGGCTTTACACTCAAGGATTAATTGAAACTGAGTGCTCTTACGCATAAGATTCGTCATAGGGGGAGCGACGTCGCGAAACCGGGTAATAACCACCGCGATTATGAGCAGAGCCCTACGAAGCTGTTTGATGAATTTAGCTCGCTCGAATGATTCAACCGCTGTCGTCGTCTGTGGGTCGGGTGTAACGCCATCTTTGTCGACGAGATGTCTTAAGGCCACTCTTTGGCGCTCGGCGAAATGGCATTCTTTTTTCATTCAACTCGGCACCAGCCTTTTCGATACAGTCGAGTACAATAGCGAGACGAGTGTTGTGCTGCCTGAAATGTGCGTCCAAAAGTTACTACATCATCAAAGTAGTACACACAAGTCTGCCATTTCAAATCACACAGAATAGTGTTCATGAATCTTTCGAATGTCACCGGTGCATCCCACAATCCGAACAGCATGGCGTTGAATTTTTACTACACATCCAGCGTAATGAAGGCCGTCTTTTCCTTGTCAGCTGGGTGCATCAGAATTTGCCAATATAGCCACTCTCAGGTCCACGGAAAAAAAGTAGGAAGCGGAATGCAGACAGTCGATGGCGTCGTCAATACGGGGCAGCGGATAGACGTCTTCCTTGTTAACAGAATTCAGTCATTGATAATCAGTACAGAATCTCCATGTACAATCTTTCACTTTCCCAAGAATGACGGGAGTGGCCCAGAGACTTGCCGATTCCTAAATTACTCCCTTTCCTAGCATTTCTTGCATTTGCTCGTTGATGATGTCGCGCTCTGATGGTGCCTTAAGGCTTCTGCCGTATGAAATGAGTCGAAGCAATGTTGATCCGATTACGTATTCGAGACGCTGTAATGAAAGGCATTTTACTGCTTTTGGAGAAGTCGAAGACTTTCGAGTGCTTGGAGAGAACGCCCAGGAGTGTATGACGTTCGCTTTGACTAAGTGACTTGCTTATCATTTGTAGGACTTCTGAATCGTCTTAACCTTGAGAACCTAATGTCCATTCTCGTCTGTAGCATCAACAAGCGCAACCAGCGTCGTTTAGGATTCGGGTTTCTATACAACAAGTTTCATGCCACCATGCAACAGTGCAGGCTCCATTGAACTGTTATTGTCCACACACTTGCCCACTCTTCAACTGCAGACAGCACAAAATGGGAAACTAAAATGTTCGTTTCACACAAGTCAGATAATTCGGTCCCAGCGTTGCGTCAAACATGGCAAGGTCGTTACGAGAGCAGGCTACCGAAATGCGCAAAGCAGAAAATGCAGGTAAGGCCGTGTCCTCAGAAAGAAAAAGTGTGTCTATAACGGGATCAATTACTCCATGAGCGCAGCTGGGAAACTACCATAGATGGAAAGGGGCCCACTACTACCATCAACAGTTTCCCCACACTCCTGCGAAGAAATCAATTTCTAAAGTAACTTCAAGTATAGACCGCGCAATAACCGCGATTCTGTGGGAAATACTTTGCCACACAAAGACGCATGCATGTACAACTTCCCCTCCACCACAGGTCGGGCCGGTATGCACCATCTCTTGGATCAGCCCAGGTATGGAGAGTGCTTAACGCCTGCTTCCCCTCCACCGTGGCTCGGGCCGGTATTGCGCTATTTCCGGGATCGGCCCACGTATGGAGAATGCTTAATTCCTGCTTCCCCTCCACGGCTGGTCGGCCCGGCATTGCACTATCTCTTGGATCAGCCCACGTATGGAGAGTGCTTAACGTCTGCTTCTCCTCCACCGCGGGTCAGGCCGGTATTGCACTATCTCCGGGATTGGCCCACGTATGGAGAGTGCTTAACACCTGTTTCAGCACCGCCGCGGGACGGGCCTGTATTCCACTATTTCCGGGATTGGCCCACGTATGGAGAGTGCTTAACACCTGCTTCACCTCCGCCGCGGGTCGGCCCGGCATTGCACTATCACCGTGATCGGCCCACGTATGGGGAGTTTCTTGCTTACCACGACAGCAAGGACACGAAAATTTCCTTGGACGGTAGAGGCGCACAGCTTCACTGTAAAAGGGCACTTATCAAAGAAACAAAGCCCAAAGCAACGCACTCTAAAAAAATAAGGAAGTCCAAATGTCAGCTACGCAAAGTCCCAAAGATCACTAGCGCTGGTAGAACGACTTAAGTCGCACAACGTGGGCTATTTCAGTTCGTGAGTGGCGCCGTTTTGATAGCGAAATGCCGCCTGGTACGACCTCATAGTCGAGTGCACCAGTGCGTCGGATGATCTTGTGGGGTCCGAAACAGCGGCGTAAGAGCTTCTCGCTAAGTCCTCGTCGGGTATTCGCGTCGAAACAGAAACACGGTCAGCGGGCTGGTACTCGAGGTAGCGTCACCTAAAGTTGTAGTATCACCTGTCGGTCCTCTGCGGGTTCTTGACCCGCAGGCGGGCGAGCTCTTGGGCTCCTTCGACGCCTGAAGGTAGGTGGCGACGTCGACATTTTCTTCGTCGGAGACGTGCGACAGCATGACGTCGAGAATCGTTGTCAGGCTCCTGCCGTACAGCAGCTTGAACGGCGTGATCTGATTTGTTTCTTGCACCACCGTGTTGTAAGCGATCGTTACGTACGCCAGAAAGACATCCCAGGTCTTGTGTTTAACTTGGACATACATTGTTAGCATATTGGCGAGGGTCTTATTCAGGCGCTCCGTAAGACCATTCGTCTGCGAGTGGTAGGCAGTTGTCCTCCTGTGTCTGTATTGCAGAATGGCTTAGGTGAGCTCCGCTGTAAAGGCCGTTCCTCTGTCGGTGAAAATGATTTCTGGGGCGCAATGTCCCAGCAAGATGTTCTCGACAAAGAATATCGCCGCTACCGAAAGCTCTACCGAAAGCGGTGCCTTTCGGTAGAGCTTTCGTTTCACTAAAGAGGGTGACGTAGTCCGTCGCCACGACGATAAACTATTTCCAGATGTTGACGTCAGAGAGGGTCCCAACAAGTCCATCCCGATCTGCTGAAATGGTCGGCAAGGAGGCTGAATCGACTTTAGTAATCTTGCTGGCCTTTTCGGTGTCGTCTTCCGTCGCTGATAGTCTCCGCATCGTTTGACGTAAAGGGCGACGCCGGCGGTCTGCAGCGGCCAATAATACCTTTCCTGTATCCTCTATAGCGTCCGGGAGAATCCGACCGAGATGTCCAGCAGTTGCATCATCATCTAGGGCGTGCTGTACTTCTGGGCGCAGCGCTGAGGGAACAACAAGAAGGTAGTTGTCCGGGACTGGTGGGAAGTTCTTCTTTACGAGCAGGCTGTTTTGAAGCGAGAACAAAAACAATTCTCGCTTAAATGGCCTAGGGACAACGTCGGCGTTTCCTTCCAAATACTTGACGAGGCTTCTTAGCTCCGGTTCTGCTCGTTGCTGTTCAGCGCACTGTTACGCGCTTATTACTCCAAGGAAGGCGCCGCCATCCTAGTCATGTTGTGGCGGCGGGCAAATGGGGGCGAGTGATAGGCAATCGGCATGAGACTGCTTTCGTCCGAACTTGTATACGACATGTATATTAGAATATGACTGTCATATCATATTCTTGCAGTCTCAGGTTCTACCGCACAAGCCGTCCTGAAGGGTCCTTTATATTACCGAGCAACAGAACCTGTGATGGTTGCTCATGGTTTTGAATGGCCTGCCATATAGTTAAGGGCGGACATTTGCTGTAGCGTAAATGATGGCGAGGCATTTCATTTCCGTAGTAGAATAATTGCCTTTCCCTTTTGACAGCGACCGGCTAGCGTAAGCTATAACCCGCTCAAGTAAGCTATCGTATCGTAGGCTATCACCCTCTGGACTAGAACGATACCGAGGCCTAGGCTACTGGCGTCAGTGTGGATTTCGGTATCAGCGTGCTCTTCGAAGTGTGCAAGTACCGGTGGCGACTGTATGCGTCGTTTCAGTTCTTGAAATGCGTCCGCCTGCGGCGTTCGCACTTGAACTTGATATCATAATTAGTTACATCTGTCAGCGGTTCAGGGATGCGTGAAAAGTCCTTCATAAAGCGCCTGTAGTAGGCACACATGCCAAGGAATCTACACACTGCCTTCTTGTCGATGGGCTGTGGTAATTATGCGGTGGGCGCACTCAAGATTAGCTGATGACGTGGCCTAGAAGCAGAAGCTCATGGTAAGCGAAGGGGCTCTTTGTCGGCTTAAGAGCGAGCCCTGATGACTTGATGGCCTCTAGTACTGTGGCAAGCCGCCTAAGATTGTCGAAATTTCCGGCGAAGGTGACGACGTCATCCAAGTAAACAAGAGAGGTCTGCCACTTCAATCCTTCTAAAACCGTGTCCATCACGCCCTGGAACGTCGCAGGCGCCGAGCACAGTCCAAATGATATAACCTCGACCTCATAGAGGCAGTCTGGCGTGATGAAGGCAGTCTTTTCGCGATCTCTCTCGTCGACGAAGTAGCCACACTTGAGGTCCATCGACGAGGAATAATTAGCATTGCAGAGCCGATCCAATGTGTCGCCTATCCGTGCCTATCCTTCTTTGTCATCTTGTTCAGCCGACGATAATCAATGCAGAAACGTAGGGTTCCGTTCTTTTTCTTCACCAAGATTACAGGAGATGCACACGGGCTTTTCAACAACTTGGTAATATCGGCCAGCAGCATTTCGTCGACTTGTTGCCTAATAGCTTCATGTTCTTGCGTTGAAACTGGGTAAGGGCATTCGCGGAGTGGTCGAGCGAAGTGTTCGGTTATTTTCGATGCTTAGCGACTGGTGTTTGTGGAATCTTCTATGACGTCGAAAAGCAGCCTTTGTATCGTCGGAGAAGACTTCTGAGCAGTTGCCGTTTACTCATGGGGAGACATACATTTATGTCAAAGTCTGGTTCGGGAACTATGCTCGTCGGATTTGATGCGGCAGAATCCGAGAGGGCAAACGCATTGCTGGTTTCCACAATTTTCTCAATGTACGCGATCGGCGTGCCCTTGTTGATGTGCTTGAACTCCTGGCTGAAGTTTGTCAGCATCATTTTCGCTTTCCCTCTGCGCAGTCAAGCGATAACTCTCGCGACGGATATTTCACGGTTGAGCAATTGACGCTGGTCGCCCTCGATGGGGCCTTCTACGGCTGCGGGTGCTTCGGTGCCGACCGAAATAACAATGCTCGAGTGAGGCGGGATGCTCACTTGATCTTCGAGCACACTCAAGGCGTGGTGATTACGAAAGCTCTACGGTGGTATCGCTTGATCTTCCGACAGCATTATCGCCTTAGACTTCAGGCCGATGATTGCGCCGAGCTGGTTCAGGACGTGCATGCCGAGAATCACGTCTCGTGAACACTGCTGGAGGATAACGAAGGTGGCAGGGTAACTCCGGTCATGAACGGTTATTCCTGCCATGCAGATTCCAGTCAGCGTAATGAGGTGAGCTCCGACAGTCCGAATTTGAGGGTCTTCCCATGCAGTTTTAATTTTCTTCAACTGGGCGGTGATGGGTCCACTATTGACGGAGTTATCGGCTCCTGTGTCCAATAAGGCGGTGACTGCGTGGCCGTCGAGAAACATGTCAAGGTCGGTAGTTCTTTATCTTGTGTTACAGTTAGGTCTTGGCGTAGTATCACGGCTGCATCGCGTTGACTTGTGGTCAGGTCGTCTTACGTTGGCGTATTCCTTGCTTCCAGACTCCGTCGCGATGGCCGCTCCTCGTTGATATGTTGCCAACACAGGATTTTCGGCGTCTTCAACGGCGGCGAAGGATGTTCGTCAGTTCAACGAACGGCAGCCGCACCTCCATCGGTTAATGCTTTTAGTTTTCCGGATATGAGCTCGGAGAGCGGCCCCGTGCTAGGCCGGTGTATGGTCGGCGCTGCGGCGAGAGGTAGCGGCCTGGTGTGTGGGAATGGGATGGTCCTCGAAAACTCCAATGAGTGCCGGCGAGGTAGACGGCGATGTCATGTGGGCGCTCCCCAAGCTGTGGACACGGCGCGTTTATGGCGAACCCTCTGAGCCCCAAGTCGCTTTATGGGCATCGGCGGTGTACATGGTGGGCTTCTTCGCAGTGATAGCAATGATAGTGATAACTGGCGATCGGACGCTCGCCAAATGTCTTCCTCACGAGCTAGCGGCGGCAGCGGTTGGCGACGAAATTTTGGTTTCACGGGGAGGGCCCTGGCGCGGGCGCAGAGGGGGAACCTGACGACGGGCGACGGCGGCGTAAGTCATCGCTTGCGGCACGGGAGGCGACGATTTGGGCTGCACTTCGGAACCGCCGAGTGACCGTCGAAGTTTGTCCTTGATCATGTCAGTGACCGAGGACACCTGAAGTTGCGACGAAGGTAGCATTTTGCGCAGCTCTTTGAACACAATGGTCCTGGTGCTCTTTTGGAGGTCACCGGAGCGCAGTGCTTGGATGGCACACTGCGGCGTGTGCGCTTGGCGTTAATATTGCCAAGTGATCAAACACATCCAGAGTTTTCTTAATCATCGTTGCCTATGTCAAGAGCTCTGTTGGAGTCTTCGGTGGCTTTTGGATCAGTCCGTCGAAAAGTTCTTGCTTTACACCTCGCGTCAAATGCGGACTTTTCTCTGCTTGAACATTTCCCGGTCGGCGTGCCGTGTATGACGGGTCATCTCTTCTGTGAAGATGGCGATGGTCTCATTGGGTAGTTGCTCTCGCGTTTCTAGCAGAACTTCGTCCCCACCTTTTCGGACAACGATCGTCAAGGTTCTCAGGAAGTCACTGCCGAACAGTTCCCACGTTGTCAGGGTGGACTCCCGGTTTTGGCACCAAGTCCTCGCGGCATCTTCCAAGGAGAAGTACACATGGCGTAGCTTATCCTCAGAGGCCGAGTTGTTGAAGGTTGAGATCCTTTCAAAGCTTTCGAGCCAGGTTTCTGGATCCTTGAACGAAGCTCCACGGAAGGTAGAGAGCTCCCTGGGTTGTCGAAGCATGATGGGGGTCACTTTGGTTGCCATTGTGGTTTTTGAGCTGGCCACGGTCTTCCTTGTCGTACCAGGAAGCCCGTGTTCCGGGTGCAGTTCTTGCAGCCTGCGGCTAGCTCACTAGTCTCGGGCAACGTTGGTGTTGTCTTCGGGTTTCGGGCTTGGATCGCGGCTTTGCGGGGGCGTTCGGTATATGAACGTAAAGCACCTCCGCCAAAAATCACGTAGCAATGACGGTGAAGACAGTAAAACTGCGATTGGCAAAACTAGCGTTTTATTGAGCCAACTTGTGCCCTAAAAGAAGGCTACACTTGAAGAGCAATGATAGTGGCGAACACAGTCGGCAATTGTTTAAAGTCTACCCTGCCGGTCAAGCGCATGGGCTTTTATATACGAGCCATGGAACATTTCGGAGAAATCGCTGGTCCCCGCGTGTCATCCAGAAAGTTCTACACCATTCGTGTCGCTTATACGTACCATCAGATTACACAAGATTCGATGACAACAGACCGCGGATAGAGCCATCGATAATACTCCAGATACTTCCGATACACGCAGGTGCGTCTCGCGCTGAGCGATAACATTTGTTACGCCGTGAAAAGCGCTCATACGGAAAAGCTAAATAAGTCTACGTGTGAATACCTTCGTCACATAACTTGTAGGCAGATGTCTTGGTTATTATATAACAAATCGCTTTTCTCCAACAAAGTACCGATGCCCGTTAATCGTTCGTGAAAGTTACCCGGAAAATTGTGAACTTTGGGGTGCCAGAGAAGAAACACCAAAATTTCTGCCTGGTTTAGCGGTTTAAAAGTAACACCATATTTTTATACCCGAATTAGAAAAGAACAAAAAAGATAAGAACCCGAAAACAGAGTTACCTATATGCACGAATATATGAACTATAACTAAAACGCAGAAATTTATCGCCTCGCGCTAGTGTTAGTCCTTGCTCTAGCAAAGCGAGCAATTATAGCAATTATAAAAAAAAACGAAAGAAAGTAACATTTTACGTTAATTTTACTCGATTCCACGAAGTTTATTTTATCACAGTACTAAACCAATGTACCACCGTCTCAATGGGCATTTCTGGACGTTTTTATATGCACTCGCTCACGCGATATTTTAAGAGTTTGTATACACATAGCAGTGCCACTACATGCGTGTACCATCATTCTCAATTATAACGTAGGTACGCAGTAACTTATCACAGCGCCAGTTACGCGTAATATGATTGGAAGTGTCCTTGTGTAGCTGGTTCCTAAGCATCGAGCATAACAATTCCACGTGTTCGTTTCGGAGTCTGAAGAATGTAAGCCACTATTAGAAATGTAGGGCCCCGACGTTGCAGCGATGCCTTCTTCCGTTTAATTCTAAGGCACTCTTATCATCCCCAGTCCGAGGTCGGTTGATACCACCGCGGGCGAAGCGCCGGTCGGACCCCTGAAAAAGCGTCGGAAACGCCAAAAGAAATAGCATGGGAAAAGGCATCGCTGGAAAATCGTGGCCTAGGTCATATTTACCTGTAAACGGAACAACGCATATCAGTATGAGCAAGTGAGTGTAGTTTAGGAATCGTTCATGTTGTAATTTATGCTGACAGTACATTTCCCTTCTTTGTGCAAGCTGTTTCGTGGCTCTGTAGTTGCACCCTCCCAAGAAACTGTCTTTAAGCTGACGTTTACACAAATAGGATATAGTCGCCCATGATAACAAGAAGGATCATATCATTCTTGGCTATGTCCTAGTACTGCAGTACTGCTCTAACGGCAGTTCCCTTACGGCCGACTCAATCTTCCAAATGGTTGCCGACTGCTTTAAAGCGGACGAGGCTCTCCGGGCTATGCCGACACCAATTTTTACGCAGTTTCGAGGAAATCACCGCCCTCACCACCCGAGCCCGTGAGTGGGTTATGAAAGGGTTCTTACCTGACATGTGTCGGCTCTCTTATGACCGTAGGCACGCCGGAGGCAGGAAGCACCAGGGTGGCGATAACTTGATCTATTTTCGCCACTTGCGCCTTGACCTCCTGTGGGCACACGTAATGTAGCGCCGTTAGCCCAATATCTAAGAATGGCGATCGAAAATGTGTTTCGCCAGCTTCGAGTAGATTTAAACTACAGAAAAGGCTGTGGTCAAGCAAATGACGATCTACACTGTAAAATGTATACTAAAAAAACATACAACGGAAAACGACTTTAACAGGAAAAATATTTTCGTTTTCGAAAATGTATTCCTTCCTTTTCGTTGCCATGCGGTAATATTAAATTCCTGTTATCAATACTTTAAACGAAATGAGTTTTGCCCGTCTATTTATTATGCTCAATTACCACATCTGTGCACTTTCACCGGCCACGTAAGTACAGGCCCATCGATCTCATATGAACGAGCCATTTTATCCTTATTTCTGTAAAAGATGCAGCTGCTTTCCGGTGGGTAGTGCCACTCGGACCATGGCTCTCTCTGTCTCCTCTCTCTCTATCTGTATATATATATATATTGTGAGACGAGGTTTAGGCAGCCAGTCTCCTCTTTATTCTCTTGAGAGAGAGCCCCACCACCAGGCCCCAAAATGGTGATGATGAGTATGTACAGGTGAGAATATGAAGCGTATGAATAATGCTCACACTAACTTCCCCGCACGCGCAAGCGGACAGCCAGGCCGCGACTTAGCCAGGAGGGGAACGCCGAACGAATCGTTTTAGGCGCGAAACGTGAACGATTTCCGAACCACGACAACGATGGTCGGAAGAAACGTCTACGGGAGTAACGCGATAGTTCACGGGGGATGTTTGTTCGTTAATAATATAGGGTCCAAGGGAGCGGGATTCAAACTTCTCGCACAAACCGGGTGTACGAATAGGCGTCCAAAGGAGCACTTCCTCTCCAGGACGAAAGGAGACGTCGCGACGAGAGATGTCGTAACGTTGCTTGCGATCTAGCTGACTGACTTCTGTGTTGAAGCGAGCACGTTGACGGCAACTCCACCACTTGTGAGACGAGGTTTAGGCAGCCAGTCTCCTCTTTATTCTCTTGAGAGAGAGCCCCACCACCAGGCCCCAAAATGGTGATGATGAGTATGTACAGGTGAGAATATGAAGCGTATGAATAATGCTCACAATATATATATATATATATATATATATATATATATATATATATATATATAGGGTGTTTCAGCTAAATTTAGCCAAATTTACAAAATATGCCGACGCACTCTAAGCGGACGTGACCAAATGCACGTTGCTGATTAGTGTATGGAGTGCGTCACGCCATATTTTGTATGTTGCTTAATTAGACGATTAGTTAAGAATAATAACGAACTTCTGAGACAACGAAGTTAGGAGAAATTCGAATTAGAAAGTTTTAGAGCAATTTGCAAAACCTACGATTAGACAGTTTCTAACTTTCTATCTACTTAGAATTAGTGTTACACAGCTTACTGCGGATGCCCGCGAAATACAAAAAATGCCACATGACACACCCACTTGCGCGGGGTGATTGCAGCGCTGCCGAACTGTCCGCGTACCAACGAACGTAGCATCTAGCAGGGCGTGCTGCCCCAAATGGTGACAGTGCGCTGACGAAGGCACTGGCTGTGCGATTTACGGCCGCGATGTGCTTCCCTCTCGGCGGTTCATCATAGTAAAAGAGTGTACCGCGGACCAATGTTATTTCTTTCCCCGTCAGTGGTGGGTTCCGCCTTCTTGCGCAAATGACCGCAGCGGCGCCTCGGGCAGTGCGTGTCGCGCCCTCTTCCCACGCTCCGCTGTATTGGGCGTCAAAAATTGATTCGTTATGGGCGAATTTATCTTGTATGCGGAGCGTATTCACGACCAATTTTGACCTCGTAAACTCTGACTGTTATTGGATGCTGCCTGATTGGTCGAAATAGGCGATTGGTGGAGAAGCCTGCGCCTCCCGCCAGTCCGCAGGCCATCGACGACGGGTATGACATAGTTTTGTATATAAATATGTGTACAGTGTTAAGTAAAACGCCAATTTAATCAACCTATAGTTGTTTAAATCATACCTCTCATCGTCTTCGTACCTGCGGATCTGCGCTTGCCCCTGCCGGCGCTCATCCCCCCCTTATTGTCGTCTCCCTGGTGGTGGGCTGATGCGTCAGAACACTTAACAGGTGCGTCACTTCGCTACAATGGTGATAAGCAGACGCGGCGGCAGCACGCCCTGCTACATGCTGTGTGGTACGCGGACAGTTTGGAAGCGCTGCAATCACTACACGTAAGCGGGTATGTCACGTGGCGTTTTTTTAGTATTTCTCGGGCATCCGCAGTACGCTGAAAAACACTAATACTTAATAGACAGAATGACAGAAACTGTTTATACGTATGTTTCGCAAACCGTTGTGAAACTTTCTAATTGGAATTTCTCACCAAGCTTCGTTGCTTCAGAAGTTGGTTAATTAATCTTGACTGATCATCTAGTAAAATACAAAAAAAATTGCGTGACACACTACGTGCCAAGGTGGGCATCGTGCATTTGGTGTCGTCCTCTTAGAGTGCATCGGCATATTTTTAAGGTGTGGATAAAATTAGCTGAAACACCCTGTGTATATACTGGTACAGTGCATGCCACCTACAAACTTGCACTTTTCTTACCCCGCGCACTTTGAACTTATTCTTTCCCGGCACATACCCGACACATACCCGACACTCAGGTGTTGATTTTGCTCTGTCCCGATAGCAGATCTCTCCCATATCATATAGCGATGCCCCACCAAAACTCCCGACCCCCCCCCCCCCCCCCCCCGCACGCTGAAACCACTAATTAGTAGCGAGGAGCTGTGGGAGACTGCCCTGCGGAGCTCCAATCCCACCCTACAGGACCGAGTCCTGAGGTGGGCTCAGGAGGTCGCGCAGGCCTACAACGCTGAAGTGACTAGCCCTAGAGTTAACACGGGACACATACGGGTGACAAGAACAAGCGCTTCCCACGACTGGTAGACGGACATCAAGTCACATAACGTTGTGACGTACGTCTGCTGGGACTAAAGTGCATAGACTTCCCCCTCTCCCCCCAGTGCTTCCCCTCTCTTAAATGGGAAATAAAGTTCATTGATTCATTCATTCAATGCAGAGCTGCAATTGGGGCCAGTTGGTCATAAATTTTCTTTAGTAAACGCGCTATTATGCATAGGGACCTGACTGGACCGAGCACGACTGTCCACACTCGCTGTCCCTGTGCATAACGACACGTTTTTTTCCAAGAAGATGCTTGCATGGTTCAAGCCGCGATATCGTTGATATTTGATCTTGCTTGTGGCCACCTGGTCAACCTGTCGCTGATTCTGTAAGATACCGGTATCCTATGCAGGAACTAAGCCGTACGACAGTGCCTACTTGTGTACTTTGAGGAAATTATCACTTGGTAAAAAGAAATAAAGTTCCCTTCTGTTATGCCAATGTATCTCGATTCTCTGGCAAGGCAAGCAAGACTGCGACCAGTTTCGCACAATGTTCATCCCAGGCCACACCGACAGGCTTCTGCGATGCTTTGCTTCCGGGAGGGGACAAAGAGTGCAGATGTTTAAATATTTTTCGCTGAAGTGAGAGCGCTACGAATGTTCTTTGTGAGCCGCTGTACACGGCATACACGATGGTTACGGTTGCACTGGGCAGGATAGGGAGATCTTCAAAGTGCAGACTCATTGCTGTCGAACGTAAAGGCTGCGTCACCGCTCTGTGCTGATGCAAGCTGTTCTTGGGTGATCCCGGTGCAGCTCTACATTCGTTCGGTGCTGCCTTGCCACCCTTCGTCGGCGCATCGGCTCCGCCGCAGTGCGTTATCGCGATTTTCTCTCCATGTGACAGCAATCAAGCTCCGTGGTACATAGAACCAATTCTAGGACCCACCGTCTATCACTAAACATTATGAGACCAGTACTATGATCTCCAAAATTATTTCAGGCCCACAACGTTTTTTAGGACAAATAATAATAACAATGGTAATAATAATATTAGCGTTAATCCCATCACTGATTAACACCTTTCATGTCGGAGGACAGAATAAAAGATGCGGAAAACCGCTTGACTGTCACGCAGGAATGTAAAAAAAAACAATATTTAGAATGTAGTCCTAAAATATAAGAAGAAATAGATAGGATGGGTGTCAAAGAAAAAGGAACATCCACTCATGAATCTTTAGACTAAATATAAACATACTCATGGTTCACAGTAATAAGCTGCTGAAGCACCAAAATGTCAATACCGGGAAATCCACTAGCAGTGCTCTTTAGTGAGGGGGTGCTTTATTGCAAAAGCATGATGTGCTCCATTACGTGGAAATCAGTCGGCGTGAGCGAAAAATAGTACAAAAAGTGGACGACGCAGCAAATAGCAAGAATACGTCAAAAAGTTTACCAACCATTAGGATACTCCGTAATGCGAAATTTTAGCGCACTTCTATACCCGTCTTCATTTCGCGTGTCAATAATGATAACAATAATACCTTTATTGCCAATAATGAAATCAGTACATTAATACAGGGCTGCACAGCCTTTGAACGCTTGAGCGGCAGAGCCTGGCACGAAGCAAGACCGTACACGGTACATGAGTAGATTATTTATAGGCAGCGAACTCGAGTATAGCCCATACCAGAAAAAAAAGGTAATTAAAAAGTTATAGTGTCTATGAAAAGAATTCCCATTGAGAATAATCAAACACAAAAACAAAGCAATGCGTGTGAACATAACCATGGGATAACAGATAACCATACACCAATCTGACCGTCATGGTGAAAAGGAATTGCATAATCACATACGAACACAAGCAATAACGGTAAACAAAAGGAACAAACTCGCGTTTACAAACAGATGCGCCTTAGCAGTCTCTTTAACTTGTATTTAGTTTTTGCATAGAAGGTACTGGGGGGTAATTTATTGAAGTAGGCTGGAACATAATCGGTGCGAGCTCTAGTGCCATACCTTGTGGAACAACGTGGTCTCCGAAAGGGGTCCCTGGCCCTTAAAGGGACACTAAAGGTTACTACGAAGTCATGTTAAAACAATAAAGCAATCCTCTAGAACGTCTAAGGCCTCAATATAATAACGAACAGAGCTTTAGCAAGAGAAATCGAGGTAAATGTACGACACGATTTGAGACTCTCCAGCGACATCCCGGTACTAGCCCGATGACGAAGGCACTCCTCATTATAATTTCTGTCACTAGTACTGAACTACTCGTATTAAAAAGATAATTTCATTAGATTATAGGACGGAAGAAAATGCTACTTCTCAACTTCGATGGAAGAAGCCGACTAGTGCGAACGCTTTGACATCGGCTCCAGCTTTCATCAACGTTCTCGAGTGGGTCTCCCTGCGAAACCGGGCAAGTTATGCCTTAATCGACGTGGCACGTCAAGAGGACCCTGCCGATACCGGATTTTCGTCGGTGGGAGGACATTTTGCCGTTCTGCGAGTGTTTGGAACACGGCGAGGGTAGGCTTAGGCCTACTCCCGCTCATGTGGGACTTTGAATCCAGGATGGACGTTGTGGAAGGAGAAGAGATTACTCAGGAAGAGGCATGCGACGCGGGATGGAAGGTGGCGTATGGCCGCCGGCCCGGCAGGCGCAGGGAACAATATTCTTCGGGTCAAGACGGTGGAACTACAAGTGGCAGACGGAGGGACGGCGGCCGCACCGCCGCACCACGCGACGCGATACGACGCGTCACCGTTGCTTCGAGGCTGCCTCGACTGCCGAGGGACACTTTTCGCATCATTGTCAGACCACGCGACGGCCTGAATGTCAACAAGGTCAGTAAAATACGCTTTGAGCAAGCCTTGGCCATGGCGGCATCCTTGGCTCCAGCCGCAATCGAAGAGGACACGATGTGTCCCAACGGAGTTCAGAACATTTTTGTCGTGTGTACTCCTCACGAGAAAAACGCGGACGCGTACGCCCGAGTGGAGCAAATCAGGCTCGGTGAAGGCACGTTTGGGGTGGCGGCGTACCTGGCCCCACCCGAGAATACGTGTAGAGGAGTCATAAGAGGAGTCGACGTGGAAGTCAGTGAGGCTCAACTCAGAGCGAGAATTGTAAATAATCGGAATCCGGGCGCTTTGGAGGCCAGGCGGATCAAGAACACTACAGTGGTGGTGGTACTTTTCGAGGGAATGAGGGTGCCCAACTACGTGGCATGCGGCGCGAGCATGTTTCGCTGCGCGCTCTACCGACGCCACACGGAAGTCTGCTACGGTTGCGGAGGACTGGGACACCGGGTTGACGTGTGTCCCAACCCGGGCATCAAGTGGTGTCGCACCTGCGGCAAACGATCGCCGGCGGAAGATCACCAGTGCGATCCGCAATGCACGTTGTGCGGTGGCCCGCACCCCACAGCAGCCAAAGAGTGTAGGGACAAATTTCAAGTTCCATACATCGTCAGAAGAAGACGGCGCCAGCGGCGTCGACGCGCCGAGCAGCTGAAGCTGGGAACCGACGTCATTACGGCTGGCGGCAGGAGCCGCTCGCGTACGCCAGCTGTGCAGGAGCGCAGCACCGAAAGAAGTCGCTCTCGCACGCCAGCTGCGCAGAAGCGCGGGGCAATCAGGCAGCGCTCCAGATCAAGAGGACGCTCGGTGTCCAGCGTGCGGATCCAGGAGGAGCCTACCTGGGCGGACCGTGTCAAAGGGAAGAAGAAGAAGGAGCCACAGAGACCCACGGAGGTAACGCGGTCGGCTTCGCCAGAGCATGGTAGTAGGTCGCACGTTGACGCATTACTTAAGGAAGTTAAGGAGCTTAGAGAGGAGGTGCGCCGACTCAAAGCCACCAAGGCAAACCCAAAGTCCATTGAAATAGAGGCGAGCGACCAGACGCCGCAGGTAGTCGAACATATACCCCGCGTAGGACTCACTAAAGCAAAGCGTAAGGCCCCCCTTCCTAACGACGAGAGCGACTCGGAAACGTCTGAGGGAGAGGTCCAGCATAGAAAGATGTTGGAGGAACTACTTAGGATAAGTAGAGAAAATCAGGAAAGCGTAAAGCTTTTGATCCAAAGAGTGACTGTACTAGAAAAAAAGGCGGCGATTAAGGCCAAATTCAAGGTCCGAGCGCAAAGCAAGGCAGTGAATCACTCCGAGGATGCTCAGGCGGTGGAGCAAGGTATGTTGTAGCATCATGGCGGGCGATCATAAAGAGCTGGTAATATGGCAGTGGAACTGCGCTAGTTTTCAAAGGCGCAAGGCTCCGTTACGGCAACTTTTGGCGAATGAGGTGGAAAAACCGCAGATTTTGTTATTACAGGAGACACTATGTGACGACCCTACCCTCTCTGGCTTCAACACTGTGTCGGTCAGGAACGAGGGAGGCAGAGGACTAGCTACGATGATCAAAAAAAATCTAGCCTTTATTGAAACATCCAATCCAATCTGGACGGGGTAAGATGGAGGCCCTTTTCGTGGAGGTTATACCGCACGGTCGTCTCAAGCAGAGCATCTTTGTGCTTAATGTCTATAGCCCGCTGTCAGACCAGAGACAGACGTTTAACTCCCTGCTTAGGAAGGCGACGTCGATAGCAAAACACTCTCCTCTGATAGTTGCTGCGGACTTTAACGCCCCTCATAATGCATGGGGCTATGTCAGACGGACTGTAAAAGGAGAGAACCTGGCGAGGATCCTTGATGATCTTGCGTTTTCGGTAATCACGGACCCAAGTTTCCCCGCCAGGCTGGGCCCGTCAGTTGCGCGAGACACAACGCCTGATTTGGCCTGTGTAAGGAACGTAGGTAACGTAACGTGGGCCAATAAGCACGAGAACCTGGGCAGTGACCACTTCGTAGTAGCGGTAACAATAACGGTGGTCGCCCGACCGGCGAGAGTATTTCGAGTCACGGACTGGGAGGAGTTCAGGAAACTTAGGAAGGAGCGAACGAGCACATTTTCCTCGTTTGAAGAGGCTATCAAATCTCTAACGGAGGACGTCGAGAGGGCTACCAAGGTAGTAGAAACAGAAGCGGAGGTCCTAAGAATGGATCCGCACCTAGCGCATCTGTTGGAGGCGAAATCGTCAATTCTGATGAGGTGGAAAACACAAAGGTTAAATCATAGGCTGAGGAAAAAGGTTGCGGAGCTTAATAGAGAGATCGAGAGATATTGCGCGGAGCTCAATAGGCTACAATGGGACGAGGTCTGTGCGGCAGTAGACGGGTCCATGCGCTCAGGAGGGAAATGGAACCTCCTCAAGCACCTCCTGGGCGACGCACAGAGAAAGCATAATCAAAGGCAAACACTTAGTAAAGTCATACACCGGCACAAACAGGAGGGAGGTACTGAAGAGTCACTTTTGAATGCGATCGCGGATAGATACCTTCCTATAGGGCCGATGCAGGAAGAGGATTATCCGCAGATCGAGTGCGCGACGGTAGAGGAACTGGACGCGCCTTTCACAGAATCGGAGATCAGGGCGGTGATCTACAATTTAAACAGCAGATCGGCTCCGGGTCCGGATAAAATTTCTAACAGGCTATTACGAAACCTGGACGATAAAGCAGTGGAACTACTAACTAAGGAGGTAAACAGAGTATGGGAGACAGGACAGGTGCCTGACGGATGGCGGTCGGCTATAGTGACACTCATCCCTAAACCAGGAAAACACCTTCATTTGGACAACATGAGGCCAATATCACTAACCTCATGTATAGGCAAGGTAGCGGAGCACGCGATCTTGAACAGGGTTTCCGGGTACATAGAGCGCAGAAACCTCTTCCCACATAATATGGTTGGTTTCCGGCCCGGCCTCTCGACGCAGGAGGTTATGCTAATGCTAAGGAAGCAAATCTTTGATAGCCGCACCCGGGACATGAGAGGGATTCTCGCCCTGGATCTCACTAAGGCGTTCGACACAGTGTTTCATAGATACATTCTGCAAGCCACGGCCGGGATAGGCCTAGGAGTCAAATTCCAGGCCTTTGTAAGGTCCTTTCTCATGAATAGAACTGCTACTATTCAGGTGGGGCCGATTCGGTCGAGCGTATACGGATTGGGAGCTCGGGGTACGCCTCAGGGATCAGTCATCTCGCCACTGCTCTTCAATATAGTCATGAAGGGTCTATCAGATAGGCTGGGCGGCCTCCAGGGCATAGGTCACGCACTTTACGCAGATGACATCACGATCTGGTGCCCAGGGGGCTCCCTAGCTGAAATGGAGCAAGCTCTACAAGCGGCCTTGGATGAGACGGAGGCTTACCTCGCGGACACGGGTCTCGAGCTGTCTACTAGTAAATCGGAGCTGTTGCTTTACAGACCCGCAAGGCAAGGGGTTCGGGGTCTGACACCCCTCAACCAGCTACCCGTGGCATTATACGCGAATAATGGGCAGAAAATTCCTAGAGTCGACTCAGTTAAGATACTAATGCCAGAACAATTACCCACGTTACAGCCAAAACGGAGAATATGTTGCGGCTAATTGCTAGGGTGTCCAACCGAAAGAAGGGGTTAGGTGAAGACAACCTCCTTCGGATGTACAACGCGTTCCTCATGAGCCATATTAACTATGTGGCGTCAGCTCTAGTGTGGACAAAAACGGAAAAGACCAAATTAAATACACTCATGCGCAAGAGCATCAAGAAAGTGCTAGGCTTGCCTATTGCCACGAGCTCCGACAGGCTAGATCAACTCGGTATGCACAATAGCATAGACGCGATTATAGAGGCACAGGTCACTGCCCAGGTGGTTAGGCTATCGTCGACCCAAGCTGGCAGGCGAATTCTCGACGAGGTTGGTATGGCTCCTAGGATAATGGAGGACCGGCGTATAACATTGATACGAGAAACGAGGGCGACCTACCTAGTGAGGCCCTTCCCGCGGAACGTACATCCGCAGCATAACGAGGGTAGACGTAAAGCCCGTGCTCGAGCCATATTGAAGAAAGTTAGAGATGACAGAGACTCCGCGGTCTTTGTCGATGCGGCGCAGTACGGGAACAGGAGAGTGTTCGCGTTGTCGGTTATAGACGGGCGGGGGGGGCTTCGCTCCTCGGCCTCGGTCAGAGCGGCCACCGCGAGTATAGCAGAGCAAATTGCGGTTGCGCTGGCCTTGTGTGACCCAGAGCGTTCCTACATTTACACTGACTCGAGAGACGCAATCAGAGCTTTTGAGTCGGGTAACCTCGCACGAGAAGCGGCCTCTATTTTAGAGAAAAGGACTTGCCCCGGTTTTCATTATATCCCGTGGTTCCCCGCACACATGAGGACGAACGTTCTCGAGGACTTCCCAAACCTCAACGAGCTTGCCCACGACCGTGCGCGAGAACTTACGCGCCGCGACGGTTTGGAGGCTCCGGAGGGGCAGGAAGGGACTCAGCAGAGCGATCCACTCCTCACATTCAATGAAATTACCAAACATTACCAACTTGGTCGAAGAATTTATCCTCTGCCTCACCCGAAGCTCAGTAGAGGTCAGTCAGCTACACTTAGAATGCTGCAGACGGGATCTTTCACGTCGCGGGGATTCCCCAGTAGGATGTACTCGGATGTGAACCCTAGTTGTCCCGACTGCACTGAAACCTTTTGCTCAATGGCTCACATGCTCTGGCGATGTCCCGCGTTGCCTAACGACTTCCTCTCCAGCGAAGCCGAATGGGAGGAGGCCATCAGAAGCACGGTACTCCGAAAGCAAGCCCAGGCTATCCAGAGGGCCCAGGAAAGAGCGGAGCGTCACGGCGTTCTGTCCTTTACGTGGGCGCGGCCAGCGGCTACAATGGCCTCCCGTTAGGAGGTCCCGAAAGTAGCTCCTCAGGATTCAATAAAGTTCGTTGTCTGTCTGTCTGTCTCAACTTCGATTTTAAGAAAAAATAGCATCTTCACGTTACGCCTGAGTAGTATGGACTCTACGCCGCGCGCGCTTTGGAGTTTTAGTTGTTTCGTTATCGCGTCGTCCTGCGCTGGTTCTGCAGGCTCGTGAAACTTGCTCGCGACGGCATGTCCAGACGGTGTTTGTCGCCCGAGATAGCAGCGCTGGAGTCCTCGTTGTCTTCACGCTCCAGAGAGTCGGTGTCGAGGCCGCCGGCAGGGCGAGCCCTCAGCAGCAGGTCACGTTCACCAGTGCTTAAATCGCTGTAGTCGAACCCAGCATCGCGAGCCAATGTGTCGTTGTCAGGGTCGCCCATTGCAACGAGCGTCGAAGTTGGCGTAATAAAATAAAGAACGAGCTTATCGTCGCGCGCTTTCCCTTCAGCTAGCCACCATAGTTCCGCTTTCGCGCTACTGTCGGCTCTGTCTTGGCTCTGTTTCTGGCCGCGCGTGAGAGTTTTGTGCAGAAAAGTCATAGCGCCGCCTGCGGGCGCCGATTTACTCACCGACGGTGCAACGCCACTATGAGACCATGACATCACCACTCCTCGATCGGAGGGCGGGCGATTTGAACTGCGCTAGAGGTCGCGGACCCTTCAAAACGCATTTTCTCTTAAAAATAAGTCCCTTCTTCGCACGAAACAAGCGTTTCGATGTTTCCGGGATGGTATTTCAACAGTCCACGTTGACTTAATATGAGCCTTTTGTGTCCCTTTAAGCAACTGAAAGAAGTGTACGGAACAAGGAATTCACTGGGACCAGAAGTGTTTTAAAACTACCGCTTGCTTTAAAAGATGCTTGAAATTCGGCATCGAAAGTATTTTGAAACGGTCTGTGTCAGCATTCAGGCTCAGATAACACGATATGTTTTTTATGAGGGAGTGCAGTATTGCATTTATCGTGTTGCGCCAGCGAACAGCACAGTGCCCGTAAATTGTTATTCCATGCAGCAGCAGACTGTAGCCTAAAGAGTGTGTTATTGTTTTCCTTACCGATAAGGGCATGTATTATCTTATATTGTACACTAGACATACGACGGCGCGAAGTTTTTTGCAAACGTAAGCAAGGTGCCTGTTCCAAGAAAGCTGGCTGTCAAGATATTAACCAAGATACTTTACAACAGATGACTACTGTAATGGCCTACACGAACAAGATCAACAATCTGAACAATGCAAAACAAGAGGATAGTCAAGGGATACCTTCTTTAAAGGATTATGGAAGCAGATTAATTGCGTCGTAGATACATTTATAATAATTATGTTATTTCGAAACCAGTCCATAGCTTTTGTGGCAGCAGACTGTAAAGAAGCAATCGCATCGTAGTAGCTGTGGGCAGAAGGTACGATGATTGTGTCATCGGCGTATTGATAAATAGAAACGGGTATCATGCTATAGACGTAATTTACAAAAATATTAGATAATTTGTGTAGTAGTTATATAAGGACACGGCTCATATTAGGAGGGGAATGCTGTGAGTGGTGTAGCTGGCGCTGACAATATGTCGCGTTAGGCATATGACAAACGGGGCGAAGTGTGACGTGACTGCCTGGCTAATTTGGAGATCGCGAGCGGCAGTGCGTGGGTGACGCATGAGCGCGATTCACAGCAGCCGCCGCAGACAGACCTCCGCTTATACAGCGCTTTGTTTCCATACAGACGGCGTGCGCTACTCTGGTGTCGTATCGTAGTGATCGGCGGGACACAGCACGTCTTGCGCGGCGCTACGCTTTTCTTCTCACGCTTTTGTTCCACCACCAACGAGAACGGCTTTTTGTCGCGGGGAAATCATGCCACCTAATGTCAGCGGCGACAAATCCTAAGGAACCAATACATCGAGCCTTACTCGTAGCCGCTCGCCGTCGCTCCTTGTAGGAGCAGTGATCCCCGTCACACACGCTGGTAGCACGAACTTCAGCAGCTTACGCTGCAGACGAGCGGGTCCACGGTTCTGGTTGACTAAAGGAGCGCTTAATGCTTCCGTCATTGAACATCCACAGCCGTCTGCCTGACTAAACATGTGTCCCAGAGCGCGGGTCGTTTGCCACGTGGCGGCGCAGGGGGAGCCAAGAAGGAGGAGGTGGCGCGACGTTGTGAATCTACAAAATATAAACCACGAACGTCGCATTGAACGCCGCTGAGCGGTCCTCCCAATTATAAACTCCTCGCGGGCGAGCGAGCACGTTGAGACGCTTCGCGCGTTTTGATTTGGCGTTACTGAGGTGCAATCAGAACTCAGGCGAGAACTTGAGCGGACAAGGAATGCGTGGAAAAAAACATTTCACCAACGGGAATATAATGTTTTCGCATTCCCACACGTAAGCCTTCTTAAGTGTCGCTGCCAGAAGTTTCATGTGTTTTTCGTGAAGTAATTTTTTATCTAACAACTAAGAATGTTTTCATTGTCCTTGGTACTCAGGCCACAAAATAGAATTGTTTTCTCAAAATCAATAATGGTCACATGACATAGCCAGTCGAACTGATTTGAACAGGTCTTGAATGCGGCTACTAACATATGGGGCCATACCTTGAATGTTACCAAAGACGCTTGATAACAAGTTAAGGAACGTGCAACAAGCGATTGCACGAGAAAAATCTCCCTCCATTCCACCCTGTTAAAGTGGATGTACAGCGAAGCTGTTGCCGACGTTAGACAAGCACCGCCACCACAAGCGACGTACGCCACACGTGCACGCACGTGTGCGGAAGTTCAGCATACAACCTCATTCCTCTGGGCCCTCCGCCGAGCCTAATTTCCTTATTGAACTGGTTGGAATTTTCAAAGAAAATTGCAGCAGAGAATTCGTTAAGTACAACCTACACACAAGCTACAGCAATGATAGCTTCTGATTGTAATTCGAATATACGAGAAAAGATATTTCTGTTACACGGGAACTCAAATAATAAGTCCTTTCAAGCTGCCGTTTCAGGTCTGTTGAGTGGCCGGGACTAATACGTGGTGGTACTTGCTGTTTATGGACAGTAGTTACCATAACTTCCATTATGGCCGCACAACATATCTCGCAACAGATACAACGGGCACAGCGCCCACGCATCAAGCACGGTAAATTAAGATGGTCGTGAAGGCGATAAAAAAATGCGGTTCCAAGCCAATGAACAGCGACATAAATTATGGTAGTGCGATTGAAGCGCGACCACCTGTCGCACGACAAAACACCAGTTGATGAAAATTATGCATCTTATATTTCACCAATGAAAATATTTGGAAAAGTACATACAAAATCATTAGAATAGGAAAATATGAAGTCACAAGTTGTTTGCGTCAATCGTCGAATAATTATGACTACGGAACTATGCAGGTTTGCTCGTGGCGATGAGTGCTGTGATATACCGAGATTGTGTTGCCCTATTTAACACTGTTGTCGGCCAAACTCTCTTTTGCGCAGCCCTAAAAAGTTACGGCAATATAGTTTAACCTTATAAGAGTCCTTCAGCAAATTAACTTCTAAATGCCTTTTTACTAAATTGTTTCAGCTTTGTATTCAATACTAGAGAAAAACTACAGGTGGCACACATGCTGCCTTATTGGAGATTAAAGTGTGGTTATTGTGAAATAGTTCAATGTTATGTTCTCTTATCTTCAGAGGGAAATAACAGCGGTGTGTTCGTACTAAGGGCATGTGTATTTGGTACTCAGTTCGCACTTTGGGTTATGAATGAATTCTGTGGTTTTACTTGTCTTACCACGATCTGATTATGAGGCACACTGTAGTGGCGAACTCCAGATTAATTTGGCCACCAGGAGATCTTTAACATACCCCAAAAATCTGCGTTAACCCATTGCTCGGAATTAATGGAAGTCTCAAGGCTCACCGGTGTAATGCCTGCCGTTATAGAATGAGGGCGATAAATGTAGTTGTGTCAGTGAATTCGTGTTGAGCTGTGACGCAATGTTGTGGCGAATGTTTCCAATTGCTTACGCGTCTTTTGTAATGTTGTGTTCGCTGTGTACATAGTAAATGAGATGCAATATGAGCTGGGGCCGAGACTACTTCACACAACAAGCCTCGGGCAGCCAACATTGATTTCTTTTCTACTGAGAAGTTGGCCCCGCAAATTGTAGGTGGCGCTGCCATGCCTCCATAAGCCATAAGACATCAGGCTTGTTTGGATTTCGTGATAAATGGACGTGCTTTTCGGGGCTCCATGGCGGCAACGAAATCATCAGCTTTTCTGCATGCTTTGAGCGTGCTCCTGCTTTTTATTTGCAGATTTTTTGCCTTTAAGTAGTGATTGGGTGGTTTTCCTTTTCTTTCCTTTTTTTCTTTCTCGTATTTCGGGTGCACGGGTGTGCTTCGTGTACAATTGTTTTTTTCAGAATGGTTAGAGAGTCCTTTCATGCCACGTACTCCAACACGTGCAGCCGGGTGGGACGTTTAGTGTTTGTAGTCTTTAAATGGTAGCTTGGAAGTGGCAAGACAAATACCTATTAGTGGTTTTACTGTGCGTGTTTTGGTAGGAAAGTGAGAGCGTGGCCACGTGGTTGAGCGCGTGCGAGAGCGTGCCATACCTTCTGTCTCCGCGGCATTGATTGTTTTGGAAACAGTGGTGAGAGTTGCTTTGCGACATTTTGAGGATTTGTATCCTGTACGTATCGGCCTTTGCTAAAAGGCACGCAGTCTATATTGATATAGTATTATAGTATTTGCATAAGTAGTAACATTATTATGGTATTGTAGTATTTGCAAAAAGCCGTGCAATACATGGCGAGAAAGACGGTAAAGCAAGCAGTGCGCGGGGGGTCCCTCAAGGCAGATGAGGAGACGGATGAGAATGGAGAGGGCATCCAATCAACCGACACACAATGTGATGCCGATACTAGGCTGCAGAAAATGGAGGCTTTCCAGTATGAGCTTCTTAAACAGGTGCAAGAGCTCAAAAATGCGCTCAGCAGGGAGCGTGATGCATGGAAGGTAGTTAAAAAGAGACTTGAAGCAGCCGAGGAAAAGCTGAACAGGCCGCCATTGTGAACGAGAATGTGCGTGACAATGGCACGCAGACCCCCGACGCGAGAAGTGAGGGGGGGTCAGCGAAATACGTGTAATGCATGCAGGGTGATGACGGGTTCGCTGGAAAGTGCGGCACCTACCTTGAGGCCGCCACGCGGAAAATGCAGGAGCCCAGGGGACAATGCCCCTTGTCGAGTCCGAATCACGCGGAAAAGGACAAAGGGAAGAAGGGCGAGGTAGGAGAAAGTGAAGGTGATTATTGCTGGCGACTCAAACCTTGTTGGGTGCTCAAAAGCAATTCTGGAGAGGGTGAAAGGCGACAAAAGAGTGGCGGTAGGGACATTTCCAGGGCGGACACTAGGTTCTGGCATGGAGCGAGCAAAAGAAAAGCTCGCGCAAAATGCCCCCGTGCGCAACCTTGTCATAGTAGCAGGTGGGCTAAATGACGTCCTAAACGGGAAAGGGCCAGGAATAGCTCAGCGCTTGGCTAAGGGGATGGACGACTTGCGCGAGTTATTCCCTCAGGTGCAGATCGTGGTATGCACGGTGCAGGAGGTGCCTGTACGCGACAGTCACGTACAAAGAGCCGTAGTGGCTGCTAATGAGGCAATATGGAAAATGAGCCGAGAGAAAGGCTTCAAGGTTGTCGAAGTAAACAGAGAAGTGAGAAGTTGTAGTGGTTTTAAACGAGACGGGATCCACTTCAATTACAGGCTGGCACGAGAAGTGGGCTTGCGACTTGGTGGTCGCGCTGGTGCTTTTTTATGGGGCCCACGTGCGCTCAGGAAGTCAGAGTAGATAGTAATGAAGAAGGTTTCCTAGGGGAACATCAGAAGAGCATCGCCGTCGAAAACAGAAAATGGAGGAAAGCAAGAAAAAGACCTCGCCATGCAATAGGCTACATAAACATGGAGGGCGGCAGAAGAAAGGAAAAGTGGGCAGAGATTGACCAGAAGTTACATAGAGAACAAATAGGGGTGCATGCGGTTAGAGAAAAGCACCTTAGAGACGCAGAAGAGCCGCCAGGTATTGAGAATTATGTTTGGGAAGGGTGCAACAGAATTAAGTCAAAAAGAAAGGGAGGGAGAGTCGGAATGCTCATGCATCAGGCAGCCAAATCGAAAAGAGTAAATTCACAATGTCAAGAGCATCTTTGGTTATCAGGTACAATGAGTGGGAAAGACACTTGGCTGGGCGTTACGTATTTGGGGACCGGAAATAATTCCACAGAGAAGAATGAGGAGTTAGTGAAATGCATAAGCGCTGATATTAGGGGTTTCCGGAATGGTGCTGAAATTGTCCTATTAGGTGAGATGGATGCCCACATACAGGATTTAGATGGCTATACCGACAATAACGGGAAGTCAATGCTAGACCTTTGTGAGCAACATAACCTCGTTATCGTGAACACAGGGCCTAAGTGTGAAGGGTAGATCATGTGGGAAGTGGGAAACCGGCAATCAACCATTGATTACATTCTGATGACAGAAGGAATTCATGATAAGTTGAGAGAAATGGTTATTGATGTGGAAGGGCATAGCAGCATAGGGAGTGACCATAAATGCATCAGTTTAAAAATGGGATATGTAGCTGGGAAAGAGAGCAAGGAGAGCAAAATGGTAAGTCCAAATTTGAACGCTGAACAAATACCAAATATAGTCACTAGAGTTGAAGAAGAACTTGGCAAATGGCCAAGTAAAGAGTGGGAATATGTTGAGCTTCTAAGTGTAATAACAACAGAAATACGGAAAGAGAAGCAACATATTTGTTGGAAAGGAAAAAAGAAACCGAAACGCTGGTAGAACAAGGAGATACGAGAAGCGATCGCCGAACGACAGAGAGCATCTCGAGAGCACAGGCAGGCAAAGAAGGCGCAGTTGCCGCAGGTTGAAGTAATCAGTATATGGGAAATATACCGAGAGAAAAAGTCTATGGTTCAAATACTGGTGCGAGCAAAATTAAAAGGTGAAAATGAATGTTGGTTGTCAGAAATACGTGAGAAAAAGAAGGCCGCACCTAGAATATTTTGGAACCACATAAAATTATTAGGCAGGAAGTCAACAACAATACAACAACATATCCTAGACGAAGATAAGAACAGACTGGAAGGAGAAGCGGCAATAAATTACATCCGAAAAGTAACAGCCGAATCTTTCCAAGGCAATGACGAGGTTGTATTTAAGAAAAAAAGACTGAAAGAGACCCAAGTGGAAGAGGAGCTGGTGCTGACAAATTTAAACTGGAAGAAAGCGGAAGAGAAAATTCCTAAGCGTACAGCCACAGGGCTAGACGAGGTTCCCGTTAGGCTGACAAATGAACTAGGACCAAGAAGTAAGGAAGCTCTGGTGAAAGAAGTGGAAAAAACTTTAAAAGATAGACGAATACCAGACAGCTGGCGAAAAAGTAGAATGAATTTAATTTTTAAAGGTAAGGGGCTGTATGGGTATGGGTATGCGGCCTGTATGGTGGGCAACACAGCAACAAAGAAGGTCGAGCGGAAAGTCAGAGAGGCTGAAATAATTTTATGGGTGGCGGCAATGAAAAAGAAACCTGCCATGAGTAACTACTTAAGAGGAAGTGAGTGAATGAGTAAAGACTTTATTTGAAAACGAGGTATTGACGGATGACCTTGTTGTTAGGTAGCCACGAGCCCCTGGGCCCGGGCGGCTTCTTCAGCTCTCTTGATGACCTTGGCCTGCAGGTCAGGGTCGGAGCTGAACAACACGGCCTCCCACTGCTGAGTATTACTCATTTCGTGATTTGTGTAATTTTCGGCTGGGCACGACCACATAATATGGAACAGATCCGCTTTTTCCTTACAATGCTTACATGTATTAGGGTATTGGTTCGGGTAGTAGTGATAGGCTACGGGGTTGGGGTAGGTGTTTGTCTGAAGTTTTCTCCAAGCTACTTCTTCTCGCTTGTTAAGCGATTTGTGTGCTGGCGGGTACACTGCCCTGGCAAACCTGTAGTGCTGAGTTATTCCCTTGTAAGTGACCATGCGATCCCTCTCTGATCCTAGCGTCAGCCGTCCGGGTGCTCGGTTGGCGAGTCCTCGAGCGACGGTGTGGGCGGCATCGTTTCCGGGTAGGGAGGAGTGTGCTGGTGCCCAAATGATCTGGATTGGTCGTGGGTGTTGGCTGGTGTCTACTGTGTGTTTTACGGGAGCCGAGACTCGACCTTTCGCAAAATTGCGTACTGCTGCTTTCGAATCGCTAATAATATAATGACAATGTGTGCAGGCTGTTTCCAGAGCGACAGCCGCCTCTTCCGCTGTTTCAGAGCTTCTGGTACGGATTGAACCACCAGCGCGTATTGGACCTGCGGAGTCTCCCCTGCAAGGGACATACAGTTGCGTTCTATGTATTCTGCAGCGTCGACACAGACTACGTCTTTGAAGGCGTGGAATTTCTGATGTAGGCCTTTGGACCGCTCGGCCCTCCTTTCCTTGAGGAATTCGGGGTGCATGTTTTTAGGGAGTGGAATAATTTTGAGATGGCGCATCTGATCGTGAGGAATGTCTACTTTAATGCTTTGCATCGACTCGTAGTTGATGCCGAGATTCTGGAGGATGTTTCGCCCGGCAGCACTCTGAGCTAGCCTTTCGTATTTAGATATAAGGTGCGCTTCCACAATTTCATCAAGGGTGTTGTGCACACCTAGGGCTAGCAATGTAGCGTTGGCCGCTCTTATAGGTAGCCCAAGAGCCTGTTTATAGGCGCTCCGGATAATTCCCTCTATTTTCTCTCTCTCAGCCGATTTGAGGCAGAGGTAGGGGGTGATGTAGGTGATGCGGCTGAGAACGAAGGCTTGTACCAACCTTATGAGGTTGGCTTCTTTCATGCCACAGTGTCGGTTGGAAATTCTTGAAATGATTCGCATCGTCTGCTGAACGCATGCTTCCAGTTTATGAATTGTGTTGCCGTTGCGCCCGTGAGTTTGCATGAAGAGGCCTAGTACAAAGATGGTAGTCACCACCGGTATTGCGCCTCCTCCGGCTCGCACAATGATTTCTGGGGGTGGTGCAGTGTCGGATTTGCAGTTTTTAGGGGCTCTGAGTAGGAAGAGTTCTGATTTTTGCGGGGAGCAGGCGAGGCCTTTGTCGGTCACGTACTTTTCAACCATGTCGACAGCTTGTTGTAGCGTGGTTTCTATATCTCCATCGCTACCTTTAACCACCCACAGGGTGATGTCGTCGGCATACAGACTGTGGTGTAGATCTGGAATCCGATTAAGCTGTTCCGGTAATCGATTCATTGCTACATTAAGGAGGAACGGGGATAAGACTGATCCCTGCGGTGTGCCACGACTTCCAAGAGGGATCTTGTCTGATTGTTGTTCTCCTATTCTTAGTTCCGCTGTGCGGTGGGTGAGGAAATCTTTGATCTAGTTGTAGGCCCTCTGGCCCACACCTAGGTACTGCAGATTCTCTAGTATAGCACGACGCGCTATGTTGTCAAAGGCCTTTGTAACATCAAGGCCCAGGACAGCACGGGTACCATTCTTGGATATGTGGTCAAGAACGTGATGTTTAAGCTGAAGCATGATGTCTTGCGTGGAAAGTTTTGGACGAAAGCCAATGATGGGGTTCGGAAATAAGTTGTTGTCCCCCGCAAAATTGTGGAGGCGGTTAAGTATAACGCGCTCCGTGACTTTTCCTACGCATGAGGCCAGAGAGATCGCACGTCAGTTCTCGAGCTGTAGTCGCTTGCCATGTTTAGGTATTAATATTATTTGTGCATGCTTCCATTGTGAGGGGATAGAACTTGTTTCCCAACAGCGGTTGAAGTTGGGGCAGTCATAGATACGTCGCCTAGATTTCGGAGGGTCTTATTTGTTATGCCATCGGAGCCTGGTGCAGATTTAGTTCGCAGTTTCAGCAAGACGGCGCGTACTTCAGCCTCTAGGATGGGTGCGTCTAGGTTAAGATTCTCCGGACCAGTGTATGGCTTCTAGGGGATTTGTGCATTTGTGCCTATGTACCGGGCTCTGAGCTCTGTTAGGAGTTCGTCGTTCGTGCCCTGGTATTGGTGAGTGATCTTATTGAGCCATTTCCTCTGCTCGGATTTACTCTTATCCCTGTCCATAAGATATCGGAGGAGATTCCACGTTTTGGCTAGACTGACTTGTCCCTGCATGCTGTCGCATACCTTTTCCCATTGGTGTTTGGTTAATTGGTTAGCGTATTCCTCGATTTCGATGTTGATTTGCGCTATGCACAAGCGGAGTGTACGGTTTAGTTTATTCTTTTTCCAGCCGGTTTACATGCTCTTTTTGGCTTCCTACAAGTGTAGGAGGCGGCTATCCACCTCGACCAGACCATTGTCTTCCGGGATTTCCCTCGTGGCGCCTTTCACGCAATCTATGAGATCACCGATTCAGGCCTCGAGATCGTTTATATGCTCGGTGGCGGTTGTCTCCCGAATCTGGCTGAAGCGGTTCCATTCCGTGAGTGAAACTCGTTTCCCTTCTTGCGGGGTGGACCCGCCTGAATGTGGATTTCTATGATATAATGATCGCTACCAAGTCTTTCCCGGGTATTAGTCCAATCATAGTTGCCTGTGTTTTTGATGAAAGTTAGGTTGGGTCTGGTGTCCACATTGACACTATTCCCGATACGGGTGGGTGTTTGGGGGTGTGTGATGAGAGTCAGTCCCTGTTGTTGGGCTTCTAGCCAAACATTACGACCTTTGACTACCTCTGTGCGGTATCCCCATGCAGTGTGGGGAGCGTTAAAGTCCCCTAATAATAATGTGGCCTTTTGTTGGGAGATTCTGAGAGCCTTCCTGAATAGAGTTCCGAACTTGTGATGTCGGCACTTTGGGCTACTATAGACATTAAGAATGAATATACTTTCATCCTCCTTACGTTTAGGGATGAGTTCAATAAAGACGTGGTCTATGTCGACTTCTTCAATATCATGTTTAATGGCTGTTAGATTTCTGTGAACTAGAATAGCGGTGTTGGAATCCGACTCAGAAGCATTATAGGGTTCGTACCCTGCCAATTTTGCGTGGCCTGCCGTCTCCTGAAGGGCAATGATATCCGAGGCCTCCTTACCTCGAACGAACTGCTGAAGCTTTCCCCGTTTGCGGCGAAACCCACGGCAGTTCCATTGCCAGACCTTGTAGTTAGGAGTGCGAGCCATCTTGAGGTGGAGGGGGTTCAGCGATCGGTTTGGAGATTTTGGATAGGAATGAACGGTCATAGGGTTTGGATGCCATGCCCTTAAGGGAGCCCTAGGCCGTAGATGTACATATCGACTCCCAGCGAAGTACTTTGGCTTCGGTCGCAGCTACCCGCGACTCTAGGTTGGTGGTTCTGGTTTCCAGAGCGTCTAGAAGTGCGCTTATTTGTTGCAAGTGGGCACCATTCTCCTGGTGTTGCTGAAGCATCTGGTTGGCAAGTTCAGTAATCATATGTCCTAGTTTCTCGAATCTTGGGGATATGTCTGAAGAGTTGTCTGTATGATCATCTGCCTTACGTTTCTGTGGTGGTTCTGTGGTGTTGTGTGAGGGATTAGACGGTGGGGTTGGGCGCGGCGTCTGACTGCGCTCCTGCTGTCTTTCTTGTAGTCGGGTGTTTTCTGCACGCTGCTTAGTGATTTCGGTTCGCTGTTGTTCTATTACCTGCCTCATTTGTTGGAGTTCTGCCTCGAGAGCCTGCATCTTAGGATACTGAGCATTGGGGGAAGAGACCATGTTAGCCCAGCTCACCTGTGGAGCGCTGTTAGTCGAGGTAGTTCCTCTCCCGGAACTCGACTGGTTCCGCGACGTCCCGTTGGAGTCGGTGGCACTCGGAGTTGAGCTTAGTCTCGGGTAAGATCGAGATCGGCTACTGCTGCTCGATCCGCCGGGCAAAAAGCTTGCACTGGTTTCTTGGCGGCTCTGCGTCGATCAGCGTTCTCGCGATCTACTTTGCCTGCCCTCGGTGGGGTGGTTCTGTTCTTCCACCGAGAGTTTCTGCCACTGTCGCTGTCGGATGATGTAGGGGATTTGGAAACGCTTCTTGCATTGCTCTGAGCCGGAGAGATGGTTGCCGTTGCAGATAGCGCATAAAAAACGAAATCAGGAAAGAAACCATTTATGATAACTCAAAGGGAAGCTTAATACTTTTCGAAGCGACATCAGGATGCCTTAGAACACGCACCTATAAAGCGAGTTATAACAAGGAAGAAGAAGCATTTGCTTGCTGCGGTAAAGCTAGGGAAACGGCGAAGCATGTTTTATTAGAGTGCGAAGACGTCTACCCAGCGGTTGATTGAGCCACCACTGGCCTCTTTGAAGCCCTTGGGTTCAGCGGGAGCAGTGGTAAGCAAACATGTGCGTAATAGGCATTAGTAAGAGGCGATTGGAGGATTGTTGGAAGAAAAGTAGGGAAACGACAAAAGACGGAGACGTACAAAAGCACATCACAAAATTTGGGCGTGGTAGTTCATAGTGTTTTTTTTTTTCATTGTTTAACCTAGGTAGGAGATTAGGCAGTATATTAGCAAGAGCTTGGTGGCGAAACCGACCGCCCCATTCTAAAGGGCACGCTCATAACATCCATCCATCCAGCCAAGACAGATTCTGTGGCGGATGAACGTGTTTTCGCAGTACTCCGTGTAGGCGACGAAATCATGAGTTTTTATGCGTACTTTGAGCTTGCTTCTGTTTTTGATTTCCTGATATTTTAGCCCTTAAATATTAATTGGGTAGTTTCCTTTTTTTTTCTCTCTTTTTTTGTGTGCGCCAGCGTGTTTCGTGTATATTCGGTTTGGAGGATAGTTAGAGCGTCCTTTCGCGCCACGTGCTTCAACATGCGCAACCAGGTGGGACGATAAATCTTCATAGCCTTGAAATAGTAGCTTGGCAGTGGCAAGACTAATAGCTATTAGTAATTTTAGTGTTTGTGCTTTTGTATCGGGACTATTTCTTTCGTAGGAAAGTGAGAGCATGGCTGCGTGGTTAAACACGTGCGAAAACGTGGCATACCTTAAGCCTGTGCGGCATTGATTGCTTTTAAAACATTGGCGAGAATTACTTTCCGGCATTTTAAGGATTTGGATATTGTGCACATCGGTTTTGCTAGAAGGCACGTGCTCTGCATGATTATAGTTTTATAGCATTTGCATTAAACGAAGCCGTGCAATACATGAAAAGAAAGCCGGGAAAGCGTGCAGTGTGCGGGGTGTCCCTAAAGGCAGACGAGGGGACGGATTGGAATGGAGGGAGAATCGACTCAATCGGCACACACTGTTCTGTCGATGCTAGGCTGAAGAAAATAGAGGCTTTCCAGGATGAGCTTGTCAAACAGGTAGAAGAGCTCAAAAATGATCTAAATAAGGAGCGTGATGAGAGGAATGTAGTGGAAGAACGACTTCAAGCAGCCGAGGAAAAGATGAACAGGGCTGCCATTGTGAACTAGAATGGCCGAGACAATGGAACGCAGTCCCCCAACGTGACAGGAGAGGGAATGTGTTCAATGTGGTGAGGGGGTAGCTGGAAAGAGCAACACCTACCTCGATGCCACCACGCAAGAAAAGCAGGAGCGCAGGAGTCAATGGTCCTTGTCAAATGCGAATCACGCGGAAAATGACAAAGGCAAGCAGGGAGAGGAAGGACAGAGTGAAATAGTGATTATCGCCGCCGACTCAAACCTGGCTAGGTGCTCAGAAGCAATTCTGGAGAGGGTGAAAGGCGATAGAAGAGTCGCCGTAGGGACATTTCTAGGGCGGACACTGGGTTCTCTGTTATGGAGCGAGCAAAAGCAAAGCTCGCGGAAAATGCCCACGTGCGCAACCTTGTCCTAGTAGCAGTGGGCTAATTGACGTCCCGAATAGGAAAGGGCCAGCGCTTGGAGAAGAGTGTAGACGACTTGCGCGAGCTGTCCCCTCAGGTGCAGATCGTGGTTTGCACGGTGCTGGAGGTACAGTGTACTGGAGTAAGGGTAGTGGACCGAGTGGGAGGCGCGGGCAATGCGCGCGCGTGAGGCCGAAAGTCCGGGAAAGCTTTGCGCCCGGGAGGCGGCGCTATGGAGCCTTTCCCTGGTGGCCGCGGTGCCACCGCCGCGCTCGCGCGTTGGCCGTACTCGTGCATGTATATGTGTTCTTCTGTGTTTTGTGCGCACATTTGTTATTTCTTCTGCAGTTTTTTCTCTGACCGATGTGGTAACATGACGAAGGCTCGTCAGGAGAACTACTGCTTCGCTCACGGTTGCAGAAGTGCGTGTAGCGGCGGGAAGAACGCATCGAAGGTGTTTAATCTCCCCGAGGACGATGAAAAGTGATGTGTTTGGAATCGGAACATTCACTGTGCTGATAAGCCCCTGGAACTGTGTGTGAGCTACAGTTGGAAGAAAAGTACGTAGTTCGAGACTACATTCACGTAATTTATGGAAAGGCAGTGAGGATACCACGTTTTCACCTCGCTTTCACCGGACGCAGTACCGACCATTCAATGTTCCCAAGTAGCTGTCGAAGGTGTCAGCACGCGAACGACTTCCAAGAAAAAAGGTGTGCGCTGAATCTGCGGCGTGTGGTTCGCTTAAGAAACCTCGCTTGCAAGTTTATGAGCTTCAAATGGATGGGCCGGCAATCGACGTGCTGTACATGCTGTTTGACTTACGGAATGTGTCTCAATCGACAAAGCAGTGGACTGCTCATAAATTTCCCAACTATCGTGGTGCTCCTTATGTTCACGCCTCTTTTAACAGTCAGTCTGACGATGGCATGTTCGAAAAGCCTGTCTTCAGGAACTCGGGAAGTACACAAGGCGACATTGTCTGCCGGATGTGTTTGCCGTACGTTCATATCAGAACCCCTCTCGCATGCCATGGAAGAAGTGAAACAGGTGCTGCATGACTCTTTTCGCCCTCTTCCACAGCGAAGTTTTCTATGGCTAGCATCCCGGGACTTTTTTGTGGCGTAACGTCGACAGAAAGCTATCATCATCTATCGCTCATACCTCCGTAATGCAGAGGCTACAAGCACTTACCAAAGGGAAGCGAATAGTGTATACATTCTCTAGAATAACGCATACATCATACAGAACAGCATGCGTTTCAATAAAGAACAAGCTTAAAACAAGCATCCGAACCTCGTGTATAATTGATGATAAGATACTCCTACGTCTACGTGATATGCGAAGCACGTAGCGCCCCCGGCATACGTTTCCCAGTAAAGATTACTGTCGTGTTAGCTGCCGCGTCGACGGCAGCTTGACTGTTGTATACGAAGCAGGGAGTGACGTAACTACACTTTCGTACGTGCAAGAAGAACCCACCTAGCAACTGAATTGTGTTGTGAGACGCACGTATAATGGAATAGCAGCGTGCATACGAGGCGCGGCGAATTTCTCTTCTCTCTGGCTCACACTTTCTAGGTGCACCAAGTAGAGGCGCAAGCCAAGTCGCAGGACATCGAAACATAATAGCTAGGTAAAATGCATGTGAATGTCGCCACGTGGATTTCAACCTACGCCGCAATGGGTAATCGTTCTAGTTGACATTTACAGCTTCACTGTCCAATAACCTTTATAGCATGGATTGGAGCCCATTTTTTTATTTCTAAATAAAGCGCTGTCTGCAGAACTAAGCCTGCGTGTACACTGAATGTTTTCTTTTCGGAAGAGGTTTCGATAAGCCAGTCATGCCACCGGGGAACGCTTGGACTCGCATGTACCAATGAAACTCCATGAACTCGTGCCCTCGCAAGAAAAAAAAGAACAAAAGAAAACAAAGCAACTCCGTTTCTTTCCCCTTTTTATTTCTCTCCTGTATATTAGAGAAGGCGGTAGAGCCTATTGAAACGCGTTTTTAAAGCCGGGCGAGGAGACATCCGACGCGTATGCATGCATGAGATGCCAAGGTTTATGCGCAGCAGCGCCACCTGTACGTTTCTAGGGAAAACTGCTTCACCGCGGAGCCTTCCCACGGCCAACTACCCCTAATCTAGTAAACTATACCGGAGGTGCCTGAATGTGACAGCCATGTATGAAGATACGTTGTGGCTGCTAATGAAGCGATATGGAAAATGAGCCGAGAGCAAGGATTCGAGGTTGTCGAAGTAATTAGGGAAGTGAGAAGGTGTGGTGGTTTTGAACGGGACGGGATCCACTTCAATTACAGGCTGTTACAAACGGCCTGCAAGGGTCCCGACCTACAAACTTTTCCCAGCCACCTGCAGCTGCGGGGGTGGCGAGCTTCCCAGAAGCGACCTTTGAACCCTTCCCCACCTGCTGCGGCGACTCGCTTTGTAGGGACGACGATGTGCCGCGTCACCACCCCCTCGGCGGTGCTTGACTAAACGCGGCCGGTGGACCAAGTACTGATAGCGGATTCCCCGTCGCGGCCACGGGTTGCTTGGAGCGGGGGAATTCCAGGAAAGAGATATTTTGCAGCTGCCGTCTCACGGTTCTCAGAAGTCGTCAGTCAATGGACAGACGCGGCGGCCACTGACTGCAGGGTCAGCTCGGGGATAAAGAGACGCCTGCTCGGGTCAAAACTTCTGTCTGCGAGAGCCCTCTCATCGCGGTGTGGTCAGTGCAACCTGTGCGGAAGTGAGTGCGTAAACCCTCCGCTCAAAGGCGGTCGGCACCGATGACTTTGGATGCTCCGTTTGGTCGAACAGACGTTTTTCCTCACCTAGGGATCTATGGAGGACAGAGTGTTTATAAGCAGACGTGCTGTGGCTACTGAGTGTGCACTCTTCTTTCAGTCATGCTGATGAACTGTAACGTTCTCATGTATATACTGTAAATAAATCCCATTTTCCTCGTTTTTGATGTGAACAAGTCCCTCTCTTCAACAACGTCCTCAGCGTGGATTAGTTGGATGGAGGCATGGGCCAGCTAACATCTATTTCATGCCCAACCCAACCATTACAACTGGCTGACAGCGGTGAGACGGACTTTGCGACGTGGGGTTGTGTCTTCGGGGAGTGCTTGGTTCTTGCTTTGACTCGCTAGGCTTCATTTTGTGGTGGTTCTGTTTTGGACAGTATGGAGGCTGGATTGTTGATCCTTAGCTAGGTCGTGTTTACCTAGGTATGTGTAGCGAGCAGGATCAAGGCAGTAAAGCAGGAATCATGGAGTTAAGGACACTGCTGAGAGACGAATTGTTGATTGTTGGTGAGGAACTCTGAATTACTGCAGATGATTTCCGATCAGGCCAGTGCCAAGGACATTGAAATTGGGTTGGAACTTCTTAGGAAAAGAGAGAAGCGGGACAGAGAGAGAGAAGAACGGGACAAAAGGAACGTGAGGAACTTGACCATGAAAGGAAACGATTGGAGTTGTCTCAAGGAAGTGAACGGGCTCTGGGACAATCAAGTGAGGCAGAATCATACCGCATGGACAGGCTGTCAAGCCATTTGAGGACGGGAACGACACAGGCTTATTCCTAGGAAATTTCGAAAGGACTTGCGAGAGGATGAACTTCGGTCCGAGTACATGGCCACAGCGGTTGCTGTCTATGTAGCCTTGTGAGGCTGCGGAAGTAATCGCCAGACTCAGTGCGCAGGATGCATATGATTATGCGAAAGTGAAGTTTTGAAGAAGTACCACCTTTCAGCCGAAGCTTTTCGGCATAAGTTTAGAAGCACAGGCAAGAAGCATAGCCAGGGATATCCGGAGCTTACATATAGCTTAAAGGCCAACCTAGTCGAGTGGCCAACCTAGTCGAGAGACATGATGGTTCAATGCATGTGTCTAAAGCACATTTACAAAAGCATCCCGCAATCTGTGAAGCTGTGGGTGCAACACAGAGGAAATGTAAACACTGTGGAAAGGGCGGCTGAATTAGCCGAAGAGTGCGCAACGCGTAGAAAGCTGAACGCCCAGGACGGAAATTGGGACAGTCTAAATGGACCGCGGAAACCATTTCTGTTCAAAAAGAGTCCGCAGACTAGACGACCGGAGCTTGTAGACGTGGAGGAAAAGCCCTCAGAAAGGAGCGAGGAGAAATCAAACGAGAAAACCGTACAAAAAGAGCAGGAAAGAAAATTTCAATCTTTTAGACCAATTCGCTGCTATAAGTGCCCCAAACTCCGACATATCGCTGTAAACTGTGGGAAGCCTAGCGTACTTTTCTCCTACGTGGATAAAAAAGACGAGAATATGGAACTTTTAAGCCCATAACTTCACTACCTGTGAATTAATGGCAAACCATGGCGGGTGCTGCGTGACAGTGCCGCCACTATGGACACTGTCTATCCGTCTTACGTGACGGTAGATGACACTGGAGAAGTAGCATGGATCAAACAGGTTGCCGAAGAACACAGCGCGTGTCTGCCTATGGCCAAAGTCCGTTCGGGGAGCTCGTGACCGAGGCTGCAGTTTCCGAATCCTTGTCGCCGCTGTACTCTTTTTGGAATCGTTCGCATCACTTACTACGTGACAAAGCGCTTAAACTGGGTGAGGGCGTAGTATAGGCGTTGACGCCAGGCCAAGCTCGTAAAATCGCGTCGATTTCGGCTTCAAATGCAAAAGCTGCTCCAGCTTAGGCAGCAAACGAGGTAACTTCAGTAACTGAATCCGAGCTAGGCTCGAGGAACAAAAAGACGGTTGAGGAAAGCCTGCCAGCTGACCGACGCAATGTGAGCGGATCACTAGGGTTTCAAAATTCACGCCTGCAGGAAGAGCCAGCTGACGCAATCGCAAGTGAGACAATGTCGTTACTATCACAGGCCTCAAAGAACTTTCATCAGCTCTTACGTGTGGACACAGAGTCACTGGCAGCCCAGCTAAAGAATGATGACAGCTTAGCTAAATTGCATCACACAACTGAAGAAGGCATTGCTAGGCGCCACGGGATGATACATGAGAGAGGAGGATTGTTGTATCGGCACTACACAGATCGAAAGGGTAGGATTCTCGATCAGTTAATCGTACCTACTAAGTACAGGGAGGACCTTTTCAGTCTCTGTCATGGAACTGGGTGGTCTGGCCACCTAGGCATAAACAAATTGAAGGAAAGATTGCTTATGGAATGCTACTGGCATGGCTGTTTGAAAGACGTAAAAACGTTGTAAGATCATGCGACGCCTGCCAGCGCTCGGGTAAACCAGGAGAAACCTGGAAACCTCCACTACAGGTAGTACCCTTAATAACAGAACCTTTTAGACGACTTGTGATAGACACGGTAGGGCGTCTACCAAAGACAAAGTCAGGTTATCGGTACTTGTTTACAATGCTGTGACCGGTTACAGTGTTTCCAGAAGCAATGCCTCTGAAAGAGCTCAGCTCCACCGAAATAGTAGACGAGCTTTTTACCGTATTCGCACGAGTTGCTTTCCATACGAAATTCAGGCGGATTAAGGGTCCGTATTCACCAGCGCACTGACTTACATCATTCTTACAAAAGTGCGGGGTCAAGTTGATGCACAGTTCCGTCTATCACCCTCAGTCAAATAGTGTAGAGAGATAAGATTCAGTGCTTAAGCGAGTTTTGCGGGCGCTCTGTTACGAGCACAATGGGGGCTGGGAGAATTTTCTTCCAACCACTTTGTTTGCTTTGCGAACGGTTCCTCATGAGGCTACAGGGTTTTCGCCAGCAGAACTAGTGTATGGGAGGACACTCCGTTCTCCACTGAGAATGTTAAGAGAGATGTGGGAAGAACGAGGAGAGAGTCCAACAGTGGTAGAACACGTACTAAATCTACTGGAACGGCTAAGTGCAACTCAACAGCTAGTCGAAAAGAACAGGGAAGTAGCTCAAACGAACGCCAAGTTCTATTACGACAATAATGCGAGGCTTCGTCCATTTAAAGCCAGAGACAAGGTAATGATCCTCAAAGTTTCAACAAAGAACAAGCTTGAAGTTCATTGGGGTGGACCCGTTAAAGAGTTCCACAAACTTTCAGATGCTAACTATGCTGCCCGGTCGCAGGAAGGAGGTGAGGATATACCACTGCGATTTGGTGAAGCCATACGTAGAGCGGAGCGGAATCGTTAACTGTACCATCAAGGAGCAGGACGACACTAGCACCGAGTTTACTGAGGATAAGGCGACCTGCAACTCTGAAATCAGCCTAGAAGAAGTAGTAAAACATTCGGTAAGCTCGCACGCTCTTAGGCCCGAGCAGCTAGATGAGCTAAAAGGGGTGTTAAGAGAATATATCGATAGATTCAGCGATCAGCCAGGTAGAACCGAACTAAGAACGCATGAAATAGAGCTGACATCAACCGAACCCGTAAGATCAAAGCCGTACATGGTGTCTCCGCGACAGAGAGAAATTATGGAGGCAGAGATGTAGCGCACTCTAGAGTTGGGAGCTATTGAGCCTGCTGAGAGTTACTACACGTCACCACTAATACTTGCACAAAGTTCTGATAAGGACCCTCGTCCGTGTGTTGAATACAGGAAGGCAAATGCCATCACTAGGGATCAGCTGTACCCGATAACATACATTGAGGAACGAATAGAAAGAGTTAGCGCTGCTAAATACATTTCAACTATAGATGTCGTGCGGGGTTACTGGCAAGTTCCCCTTACAGAAAGTGCCAACCGCTATGCCGCATTTATCTCACCTGTAGGCATTTTTCGCCCTCTCGCCCTCAGCTTCGGGCTGAAGAACGCGCCATTTAGTTTCTCTAAGTTAACGGATATTGTCCTAAAAGACTCGCGTTGCCATATCTTGATGATGGAGCAATTTTTTCGGACAGCTGGGAACAGCACGTATCGCACCTCGAACAGGTGTTCTCACGGTTGGGGGAAGCCGGCTTAACGATGATGACGGAAAAGTAGGTTTGGCTTCTTGCAGGTTACTTATCATGGCCATTTTGTCGGTGAGGGAACGAGACGGCCGGTGTAGCTGAAAACAGCTGCGATTGGAGAGTATTCCCAGCCGCGCATGAAAACAAACATTCGTTCATTTTTCTGACTTGTGGAATACTATCAATGGTACATTCCGAAATGCTCGCGAATAGCAAGTCCTTTAACGGACGCCCATCGAAAGGGAGCACCAAGTAACGTACACTGGGATAAGAACAAAGAGAACACTTGCCAAAATTTGAAAACGTTATTGGTTTCTCGTCTTGTGCTTCGCGCGCGGCAGTCTACGCAAAGCAATTCATACTTCAGTGTAACGCAAACGACAGGGATATGAGCGTGGTACTTAGTCATGTGGCCGACAATAATGAGGAACATCCTATCCTCTATGCCAGCCATAAACTAACTGTAAAAGAGGAAGCCTACCGCGCTTCAGAGAAGGAATGTGCTTGTTTAGTTTCGCCAGCCCGGAAGTGGCCGTGTTACTTGTACGGAGCGAAGTTCATCTTCGAGACCGAGCGCTGTCCTCTGACGTGGCTCAATCAAATGTCACACAAAAATGGCCGCTTGCTCCGATGAGCCTCACTCTGCAATAGTACAATTTCTCCGTTAGATACAAGAAGATAAAGTTGCCTAGCAATGCGGATGGTTTGAGCAGGCTAATTTGAATTCTCAGTTTAGGGATACCGCCTAAATTTTGGGGTCCTTATTGTTAAATTTGTTAAGCCAAGAAGATCCCCTCTCATTTGGCAGGACTCCCTCTATGATTGCTCAATTTTCCAGCTCGAAATTGCTTCAAAAAGTGGCGTAGATGAAGCATTTGTTGTTTGTGCACGAACGTTTTCTTTGAAGCCTAGTGGGTCTGAAGTGAGATCCGAGATACGTCACCTCGGCGCAGAGCCATGTTGTGGGGTTCGCTTTGTAGTTGCCTGTCCTTGTTGGATGTTTTGGGGCGGTGTCTTCATTTCACAGCTGGTCGCTGCAAGCCATGCGTTCCCCCCCCCCCCCTTGCCACCAGCCATTCTCTTTCGGCCCAGGGGTTATCAGCACTGGCCAGTCGATATTTTCCGGGCCATGGAGGAGCTGTTACGATCGGCCTGCAAGCGTACCGACCTACAAAATTGTCCTAGCCAGCTGCAGCTGCGGGGGTGGCGAGCTTCGCAGAAGCGACCTTGGAACCCTTCCCCACCTGCTGCGGCGACTCGCGCTGTAGGGACGACGATGTGCTTCGTCACCACCCCCTCGGCGCCGGAATGACTAAATGCGGCCGGCGGACCAAGTATTGTTGGTGGATTCGCTGTCGCCGCCATGCGTTGCTTGGAGCGGGGGAATTCCTGGAAAAAGATATTTTGCAGCTGCCGTCTCACGGTTCTTAGAAGTCGTCAGTCAATGGACAGACGCGGCGGCCACGGACTGCAGGGTCAGCTCTGGGATAAAGAGGCGCCTGCTCGGGTCAAAACCTCTGTCTGCGAGAACCCTCACCTCGGCGTTGTCAGTGCAACCTGTGCGAAAGTGAGTGCGTAAACCCTCCCCTTAAAGGCGGGTCGGCACCGATGACTTTGGATGCTCCGTTTGGTCGAACAGACGTTTTTCCTCACCTAGGGATCTATGGAGGACAGAGTGTTTATAAGCAGACGCGCTGTGGCTACTGAGTGTGCACTCTTCTTTCAGTCATGCTGATGAACTGTAACGTTCTCATGTAGATACTGTAAATAAATCTCATATTCCTCGTTCTTGATAAGAACAAGTCTCTCCCTTCGACAACGACCTCAACGTGGATAAGTTAAACGACGGCATGGGCCAGCTGCCATCTATTTCATGCCCAAACCCGACCATTACAAGGCTTGGAAGAGAAGTGCGCTGGCGACTTGCTGAGTGCGCTGTTGTATTTTTAGGGGGCCTACGGGCGCTCAGGAGGCCAGAGTAGGTAGTAATAAAAAAGGTCCCCTACAATACCAGAAAAACGAGGAAAACAAGAAATAGAGCTCGCTATGCAATAGGATACATCAACATGCAAGGCGTCAAAAGAAAGGTAAAGTGGGCAGAGAGTGAGGAGCAGTTAAATAGAGAACAAATAGAGGTGTATGCGAGTACAGAAACGCACCTTAGGGACTCGGAAGAGCCACCAGTGATTCAGAATTATGTTTGGGAAGGGTACAACAGAACTAAGCCGCAGAGAAAGGGGGGGGAGTCGTAATTCTCAGCCATCAGGGAGCCAAACAGAAAAGAATAAATTCAAAATGTCAAAAGCATATTTGGTTATAAGGTACAACGAGTAGAAAAAAAAACTTGACTGGGCGTAACATATCTGTGGGCCGGAAATAATTGCACAGAGAAGAATCAAGATGTAATGGAACGCATAAGTGCTGATATGAAACGTTTCGGGAATGATGCCGAAATTATCCTTTTAGGTGACACGAATGTGCACATACAGGGTCTAGATGGCTACACCAACAACAACGGGAAGCGAATGCTACACCTTTGTGAGCAACTTAGCCTCGTTATTGTGTATACAGGGCCTAAGTATGAAGGGCAGATCACGTGAGAAGTGGGAAGCCGGCAATCGACCATTGATTACTGTCTAGTGACAAAATGAATTCATGATAAGTTGAGAGAAATCGTCATCGCGAAGGAAGGATATAGCAGCATAGGGAGTGAACATAAGCAAATCATCTTGAAAATTTTATATGTAGTTCGGAAACAGAGCAAGGAGACCAAAATGGCTATTCAAAAGTTGGACGCTGAATAAATAACAAATATACCCACAAGAGTCGACGAAGAACTTGGCAAATAGCCAAGTAAAGAGCTGGAATATAGTCAGCTTCTAAGCCTAATAACTACAGAAATACGGAAAGATAGAGGCCATGTTCATTGGAAAGGGAAAAAAGAAACAGAAAAGCTCGTGGAGTAGGGAGGTACGAGAAATAATCGCCGAACAAGAGAAAGCATCCCGAAAGCGCAGGCAGGCAAAGAAGGAGCAGTTACCGTAGGATGAAGTATAGCCAGTAAATGGGAAATATACCGAGAGAAAACGTCTATGGTTCAAATGATGGTGCAAGCGAAAATAAGAGCTGGAATTAAGCGTTGGTTGTCAGAAATACCTGAGAAAAAGAAGGCTGCACCTTGAATATTCTGGAACCACATAAAATAATTAGGCAGGAAGTCAACAACAATAAAACAACATATCCTACACGGCGATAGAAACAAACCGGAAGCGGCAGCGGCAATATATACATCCGAAAAATAACAGCCAAATCTATCCAATGCAATGAAGAGGTTGTACTTGAAGAAAAAAAGAGCATGAAAGAGAACCAAGTGGAAAAGGAGCTGGTGCTGAAAAATTTCAACTGGAAGAAAGCCGAAGAGAAAATTTCTAAGCGCACAGCCACAGGGCGAGACGAGGTTCCCGGTAGGCTGATTATTGAACTAGGAGCATAAAGTAAAGGAGCTCTGGTGAAAGCAGCGAAAAAATCACTAAAAGATAGAAGAATACGAGGCAGTTGGTGACAACATAGAGTGAATTTAATTTATAAAGGTAAGGGCAGAAAAATCTCGTATATACTGTTCACTACTACATCGGTACCTCACCTCATATCGGCCAGTATCGCTAACATCATGCGTATCAAAGTTGATGGAGAGACTAATATGTACGAGGTTAACATGGTATCCTGAGCAAGGAAATAGACTGAGATCATCTATGACCGGATTTCGTCCACGGTTGAGTGCCCAGGATAGTGTCTTTGACCTACTAAGCCATATCCAGCACCATCGCGTAGACGGCCTTTCCACACTCGCCATCTTTATGGACGTTGCCAAGGCGTACGACTGTGTGCTTCATACAGGCATCATCAGCGGACCCCGAGCCATGGGCGTCTCGGAAAATACTCTTCGATTCGTCCGTGAATTTCTCAATGATCGATGTGTCCAAGTTAAGCTCGGAAGTATTATGAGTGACAAGCGACGAAGGTACCTTCCGTATCGGAGACCGACAGGTGCTGCGCCACCCGCCGCCTCACAAGGTGCTAGAAGGAACCAAGCTGGCATCAATGAGCACCCCGCCATGACCTCCCAAGGGCTGACACCGGGTCAGAAATGCCAGCTGGTTTGCACAAGCCAGCATGACTGCAAGCGACAAGACACTGGTGAATCTGAAGACGAGTCAACTATCATCGAGGACGACAACGTGGCGAACCCTTCAGACCTAGACATGGACGAGGGTAGTTTCCGAATTGTGCGCCATCATAAAGACAGGGCGGAGGGCATTCCAGTGTTAATCACTGCAGCGTCCGAAAGAGATGATTTAAGGCAAGTAAACACTATTGTCCTGTATTCTGAGCTTGAAACGATTCTCGGTGGAGCACCAGTGAAGAGCCACTTCACAGCACAGGGAGCATTGCTCTTACATATAGAGACAGAAGGAAAAGCCAATGTCCTTCCAGAGACCAAGAATATCGACGGCATAGTCATATCTGCCCGTGTCCCACACAGTTATATGAAAAACACGAGCATTGTTAGAGGAGTCCCTAAATGTTACGCGGATGAAGAGCTGCTCACCTACCTGAGACCTCAGGGAGTATTCCATGCAAGAAGAATCATCCGTCGGCTCTAAACCTCGTCATCTGAATGGCAGTCAAGGCGCACTAACTCGGTGATTCTCACATTTGCTCCAAATTCTGAACTCCCGGAGAAGATCAACCTTGGTTTCACCAGACACGAGCTTGTCGACTACGTGGAGACACCACCACGCTGTTTTAAGTGTCAGTGCATCGGACATATCGCTAAGTACTGTCGTGGGGAACAGAGGTGCAAGTGCTCTGGGGGACCTCATGACTTTAAGACGTTTGCAAGTAAAGACAACTTTGTGTGTGCAAATTGCGGCGGTGACCATCCTGCTAGCTACGGTCGATATCCTGCACGGACAGCTGCTCAGCGAAGAAATAAGTTGTTTGTTCTGGGTCCAAAGAGTGCAAGCGCACCATCGAACACGAAAAAGACGTCCAGAGCGCCACAACTAACTGGTTTGGAAACAGAGTACGCATCTCATTTCCCACGTCTCACACCGATCAACGAAGTTATTGAGCCAACGCAAACGGTCACAGCCGCTGAGAAACCTGTTCGAAAAGAGTCCGAAAAACGCACCTATGCGGCCGTAGTAAACCGACCTCAAGTACCACTTGGAAACAGTCAGCAGGAAAACTGAGAGCATGGTATACGCACTTTGTTCACGGCACTACGTTCCCTCGTCGCTAAGATGCCTGCTAGTTCAACGAAGGATATGCTGGAAGCAGTGCTGGCTCTTGAGTCAGTAATACTCTGCTCTACTTCCACATACCTTCAGTAGCATAATGGCAATTTCTCGCCCACTTGGTCCATTCGGTCGTCCAAAACTGCCCTTATTAATGCAATGGAACTGCGCCGGTATTCTACAGCGTCTTTCTGAACTCAGCCTTTTCCTTCGAGACATACCTATACCAATTCTAGCCCTCTCGGAGGCCGGTCTCCCAAATGGAAGGACGATACCAGGGTACATCAGACATGCAAATCCGAGTATACCGTCATTTTCAAATGGAAGTGCGATGATATACATCAGGCGAGAAATACCTCACGTCACCTTAACAGCACTAGACTTTTGTTCTACCTTCTTGGAAGTCGCCGCTGTGCAAGTGTGCCTAGGAAAACGAGAAGTCAGTGTGGTTTCAGTGTATATAAGTCCGCGCAGGAAGGTCTCCATGGAGGCGTTCTTGAAGGACCTTTGCATTCGTTTCCCCTCGCCTAGACTAATTTGTAGCGACTTTAACGCACATCATTCGCTTTGGGGAGATAAGACTGCAGATTCCCGAGGCAAGGCACTTACTTTTCGCAGCCGCGGATGCTGCTGACTTATGTATCGCTAACGATGGCAAACCGACTTTCTTCAGACCCCCAGATTCATGGAGTGCGATAGACCTCATGATCCATTCTACAGATCTTGTCGTATCGTCAACAACGGCCCCAGACAGGATGGGCAGTGACCACTTGCCGATCTTCACCAACATCAGCAAATTTCACACTGCTGGGCGACAATTCTGTGCTGTGACACGCTGGGACACATACAGAGAAGCGTTGGATGAATCCCCTTGTGAGCTGTTCGCAGATATGCAGCGGAGCAAAAGAGTGGCTACCTCAATGTTGAAACTGCCAGATCATTTCCTTACTCCTGATTTGAAACTAAAGAACCTCTGCGCAGCGCGTAGGAGAATGGAGCGAAAACTAATGAGAAAAGCGGGAAATCTATCTGCGAAACTGAATACAACAGTATAAACGCTGTCATCCGTCGACACACAAAAAGGTTAAGACGAGTTCAATGGGCTGCTTTCTGTAAGAGTTTGTCGGCGTTTACTCCCATGACAAAGATATGGGGTGTAATGAATAGCCTATCCGGAAAGATTCGCCTACCCAGGCCATTCGAAGCGCTTGCTTTAAAGCAAGGAAAAGATTAGCAAACCCTTGCAGAAGATTTTGCAGACACACATCTGGCAGATCAGCAGGAGTATCGAACCCTCTGTTCTCTGAAGCATTCCATACCATGGATACGCCGTTCACCTTTCGTGAGTTACATTTGGCGCTTAGCAAATTAAGAAGACGCTGTGCTGTGGGTCCCGATTCGATCAGCAATCAGATGCCGAGAAATCTGCCATATGAACGAAAACGAGCCCTTCTGGACATATTTAATCACGTCTGGAGCACAGGAGAGATCCCAGAAGCGTGGAAGACAGCATGGGTGGTGCCAGTGCTCAAGTCCGGAAAGGATCCTGCAAACCTCACCTCATATCGGCCAGTATCGCTAACATCATGCGTATCAAAGTTGGAAAGACTAATATGTGCGAGGTTAACATGGTATCTTGAGCAAGGAAATAGACTGCCATCATGTATGACCTGATTTCGTCCATGGTTGAGTGCCCAGGACAGTGTCTAGGATCTACTAAGCCATATCCAGCACCATCGCGTAGACGGCCTTTCCACACTCGCCATCTTTATGGACGTTGCCAAGGCATACGACTGTGTGCTTCATACAGGCATCATCAACAGACTCCGAGCCATGGGCGTCTCGGGAAATGCTCTTCGATTCGTCCATGAATTTCTCAGTGATCGATGTGTCCAAGTTAAGCTCGGAAGTATAATTAGTGACAAGCGACAAATTTCCCTCGGCGTCCCACAAGAAAGCGTCCTATCTCTCTTGCTTTTTAACGTTGCCATGGCCAGCCTTCCAGATGCCCTGAAAGTAGGTCGGACGGCAGTTAAATTGTCCATCTACGCAGATGACATCTGCATTTGGATCTCCGGGTACCAACACAAACGTTTGGCCCGGATAGCCCAGGCCGCCATCTCCACTATTGATCGCCACTTATCGACGCTTGGCCTATCTTTATCAGCCAAAAAATCTGCCTTCATGCTTTTCCCGGGGGTGAGACGCAAGTCAACACGTCTGACGCTGAATATCAGAGGGCACTCAATTCTTCGTGCAACTCATGTTCGATTCCTGGGCATCACCATCGACAAGAAGCTACTATGCGTGGTGCGGTCGAAAGTGTTGTGGCTGCATCAGTGCAAAGAGTCAGCGCACTTCATCGATTGGGAGGTGTACGTTGGGGAAACAATCCTATATCTATGCTTAAACTGATGCTGCCCTGATAACAAGCCGCATTCTCTATCAGCTCCCTCTGATATCACGGTCATCGAGTCAGTGCACAGAACGGGACTTCGCTTGGCGATGGCAGTTCCAACGGCGGCTTCAAACAAGAAAGTCACTAATGAGGCAGAGTCTCTTCCCCTCCGCCTCTTGGCATCTCAGGCCTTGCTGACGCAGCTATTAAGGCTGGGCGAGTCACACGCGGGCACGGCGCTTCTCCGGCGGCTAAGAGCAAGAACTCGCTCACATTTCCATGCGGCGCTGAACACTTTCAGATTTTTAGGATTGGAATGGCCTAAATGAAGTCGCCTTGACCCGCCATGGTCTTTTTCTGACGTTACCTGCAGCCTCAATGTACCCCACCTACCGACAAAACGCACCACTTCAACTGCCGAAGCAAAGTTTATTGTGCTGGACCACTTGAGCACTGTGTTTCAAAGCCATCTACAAGTGTACACAGACGGTTTGGTGTGTGCACAAACAGATAGCTGTGCAGCGGCATTCTGCATACCATCCCTTGATGTGTCATGGTTTGGCCGACTGGATTGCGTAGTTTCCTCTACAACAGTAGAAAGCGCCGCAATCACCGCGGCTTTGCGGAAACTACGGGCCTTTTCTGCACGAGATATCGTTGTGCTGACGGATTCCAAGTCAGCATTACAGAGATTATATCGGGGCCTACCTCTAGAGAAATTTACAAGGCAGTCTCTGGCACTGATTGACGACCTAACGAGCAAACGATTTAACATAAGGTTTCAGTGGATTCTATCACACGTAGGAATTGATGGAAACGAGGAAGCTGACACCCTTGCACGCCTAGCGCGGACATGTGTCCCAAAAGTTAAAGCTCCAAAAGCTTTTCAAAACCCTAAGGGTGCAATCCGCCTTCACTTTAAAGAGATGCACAAGAATCCACACGAACCCTGTGTGACTCATGGATTTACACGCGAACAAGCGACGCTTTTATACCGCATCAGGACCGACTCCGCGTACACCCCGGCTTGGTTATTCAACACTGCGCTTCGCGCTTCCCCACTCTGTGTTTTCTGTGGTGACATTGGCGACATCGAACATTTCATTTGGCTATGCCCCCAGTTTGACACAGAAAGAAAAGCGATGGTCGACAACCAACAAAGGAGCGGTCTTACGCACAGGACCTTTGAAAACGCTGTTTTCCTCGGAGGGCCCGCAGCATTCAGGAAGAGAGCGCAATGACTGCTGATAGCCTTCCTGCGAGACACGGGGCTCATCGACACCTGGTGACACACCCCTGATATCAACTCGAAGGAGGATCAGGTGGAGCGATTGCCGGCTATGTATGCCAGGCTCACCCCGCCTGCTTCAACATCACCAGCACCACCTACTACATCGGTAATATACACGCTGGCAATGCAAGCCATCAAATTAAAGCTGCAAGCATGGGCAGAGAATACTGGCTTTCTGGGAAAATTTCAGAATGGATTCAGAATAGGGAGGCTTTGGATGATAACTCATTTGCTCTCAGAGTGTATTGAAATATCTATAGTAGAAAGCAGACCGTTATATGTGGCCTTTTCAGACATTACAGGAGCCTATGACTACGTAGACTGCAACATTTTGTGGGATATTGTCACGTATTAGTGACGGTGAAGAAGGCAGCTAAACTGTGACTATAAAACTAGCGTTTTATTTTGTGAACCTGTGCCCTCAAAAGCAGGCTACTCCCAAAAGAACAGCGATAGCGGCGAACACACTCGGCGATCGTCGAAAATATGATCAGCGGGTCCAGCGCGTCGGCTTTTATACAGCAGTCGTCGAATGTTCCAGACTAATCGCTGGGACCCGCGTGTCTTCCACAAAAGTCTACACCACTTGCGTCACGCGATGAAATCAGATAACAAAAGGTTTGGCGACAACGGACAGCGGATAGAAGCATCGATAATATTCCAGAAACTTCCGATACATGCCGGCGCGTCCCGCACTGTACGATAACATTTGTTAGGTGGCGAAACGTGGTCGCCCGATAAAGATAGGCAAGTGCATGTGTCAATATTTTGGAAGGGGAAGGCTTAGGCGACGATTGTCTACAGCTTTTGAGAGAGATTTGGCTGGAAGATAAAGTTTACATTGAATGCAAAGGGATGAAGAGCGACGAGAAAGTTGACATCAACAAAGGACTGATCCAAGGGGTTCCTTTATCTCAACTGCTGTTTGTGATTTACATGGTGATGATGAAATGGGCGCTAGAAGGAAGTAATATCGGGTTTAATCACTCCTACAAACAGGAAGGTACAGTGGTAAAGCAGCAGCTTCCTGATTTCCTTATGCGGGCGACATTGTGTGGCTAGCTAACAGGCAAAGTCATATGCAGCATCTGTTTATTATCTGTGGACAGGAAGGCAAGAATTTAGATTTTAAATTTAGTGCTACAAATTCAGGTGTTACGGTATTCAACAAAAAAAAAAGCTTGGCAAAAAGAATATATATACCTTGGTATATGGATAAACGAACGCAAAAGATATATGGAAACGCAGGAAAAAACAATAACACTAAAGGGGAACAGAAATCCAACCATAATGAAGCGCAGAGCGCTACGGGGATAAAATAAGTATGAGCTGCTCCGAGGTATGTGGAAAGGTGTAATCGTTCCAGGACTTACTTTTGGAAATGCGGTTGTTTGCATGAAATTAGAGGTGCCATCAGGACTCATGGCAACCAAAGGTCAGTGGGTCGCCTCACATTGGGCGCTAACGGGAAGACTACAAATGAAGCTGTGCAGGGTGATGTGAGCTGGACAAGTTTTGAAGTGAGGGAAGCTCACAGTAAGATTGACTATGAAGAACGAGTGAGGAATATGGAAGGAGGAGAGTGTTGGAGTATTTGTACAGGACAAACATTGATTCACAGTGGAGGAAATGAAACTAGGAAGCTTGCCAGCAAGTATGTGGCCTGTAGGGTGAGCAATGCAGCAACCAAGAACGTCAAGCGGAAAGTCAGAGACGCTGAAATAATCTCGTGCGTGGCGGCAATGGAAAAGAAACCTGCCATGAATAACTACTCGATAGGAAAAAACGAAATCAGGAAAGAAACAATTTTTGATAACTCAAACGAAGCTCATTACTTTTCGAAGCGAGGCCAGAATGCCGTAGAACACGCACCTATAAAGTGTGATATAAGAAGGAAGAAGCATGTGCTTGCTGCGGTAAAGGTAGGGAAACGATGGAGTACATTTTATTACAATATGAAGAGTTCTGCCCAGCGGTCGATTTAGCCACGACTGGACACTTTGAAGGCCTTATGTTCAGCGAGAGCAGGCGGAAGGTAAACATACATGACTACAGCAGAGATTAGTGAGAGGCGATTATAAGATCGGTGTACGAAAAGTAGGGAAACGATAAAAAACTGGAACGTACGAAAACAATGTTCACAATAGGCGGTCAGAAAATTTGGTTGTGGGAATTCTTCGGACATTTTGTTTTTTCTTCTTTAACCTAGGTAGGACATTAGGCAGTATAATTGCAAGAGCTTGGTGGCGCAACCCATCGCCCCGTTCCTACGGGGACACTCATGACATCCATCCATAACACCCTTCCATCGAAACTGCCATTGCAGGACGTATGAGCTTCTATGCGAGCTTCGCTTCCATGCGCACATGTCTTTTATAAAGGACTGATGCATTGTGGGCACACCTGCTTCACGCGCGCGCAGCGCATGCGGAGGTGCAGCATACATTCTCATTCTCGTACGCCCTCCGCCAAACGCAAGTGCTCCTTTCCACCAATTTAATTTGTGAAAGCCAACTGCACCAAGAAATTATGACTTAGAAAAAGAAAAGCGTGACTTACAAATAAACTGCAGACACGATAGCTTCGGATTGTAAATGAAATGTCAGGAGAAACGCAATGCTCTTGCGCGGAAACCCTTTTCCAGCTGCCCGAGTGGTCGTGGCCGCTAGGTGGCGGCAGTATTTGCGAATGAGTACCTAAGAAGCCCCCGAAAAATCGTCGCAAACTAGAGACTAACACCAAGACGGCAAGTTGCCAGTTGGTTGTGATTCACAGTAAGGTTCGTTACTGTGCAACACAAGATAAGGACAAAAAAGGTAAAAAAACGACGAAACCTTATTTTGTCCTTATCTTTTGTTGCGCTGTAACGAACCTTACTATGAGAGACTAAGTGCTTCGCCGTAAAATGTTTCGTGTGTTCTTTAAGAGACAGGCAGACAGCGTGGCTGCGATTAGAGAGCCAACGATGGTAGCCGGTATTCTATAGTTGACATTATGAGGAAAAAGTGGATCTAAGTAGGCCATGTAGTTCCTAGGGCAGACAGCTAGTCTATTGGTTGGCAATGGTGTGTGTAGAGATGGGAAGCGCAGTCGAGGGTAGCCCGTATAATTAGGTGTTGTGGTAAAATTAAGAGTTTGCAGGCATAAGATGCGGTCAGCTGGCGCAAGACAGGGGTAATTAGAAATAGCAGGAAGAGGCATTCGTCGTGCACTGGACAGGCTGATGACAACAATGATATATTGACAGTTCTTCTAACCTCAATGAGACCAATGATATACCTCCAGGCAACAGCTGATAATTCTTCAAGCAAAGCTACTTTCACTAGGCCATGCTCTCATGCTAAACAGTGCCCAGTTTAGCTTCCAGTGACGGCCTGTTCGGATACTAATATTATTAGCAACGTTTTCTACGTCACAGGCCCTGAAGACGTCAAAATTTCGAAAGCCTGAAGTATGGAGTTTACTGATGTATAACTTAGAATTAGGAAAGCATATGCCAGTTCCGTAATTAGTCAATTATAACTGATTTCTACACCAGGGTTATAATTCCCATCATTGGGCCTGTAAGGTAATGTGAATAAATAATTGTTATTGTATAACAATGTTTGCACTTTGCTATTTTTCTGTTACGTAATTATTGTTGTCCCCCTTACTTAGTGCCCTTCAATGGGCCTGTAAGGTAATGTGAATAAATGATTTGAGTGGAAAAGGTTTGATGTAGTACGCAGAGTTCTGCAATATACTAATAGTGTACGTGTGAGTGGGACTTTCACATAACCCTCCTAACCATTGTAACATTTCACCGAAGCTGTAAATTTATACATTCGTGCGCATTAGATACTCTAACAGACGCTGCTCGCAGAACTGCGATATTTTCTTTCTCCACATTGAGAATTTGTCATTCTTGCATCTATTTCTTAGTGCTCTCAATTACAGCAATTTACGTCATAAAATTATCATAAACAAAGCCTGTGATGGCTACTAAAGTGACTGTTTTGGCATGTTGGTGGGACACGAATGCAGATTTTTGCGCACAAGACGGGGACAGAGAAGAAGCTAGGACACATGAGCGCTCGCGTCTTATTCTTTTCTATATCTCCGTCTTGTGCGCAGATAACTGCAATCTTTGATGGCTAGATCTGCTACAATTGGACATTTTTCCTAAAGTGCGTCAAATTCATTTCATAGTGGTCAAGCGGTTCTCTCAAAAAAGCATTTTCCTGTTTTACACGCAGTTAAACACTTGGCACCGAGCGGAAGCTTCCTCTGAAGTCGGGCCTCCAATGGCCCGTTCGTGGCCCCGCCCTCGCCGTCGCACGCTCTTAATTCACCTGCTTGAAGCGGAGAGTTCTTACTGGCGATAAGTGAGAATATAATTAAAAGATGGCATGCCCACTATGAAATGCATTCTTATGCTTGAGAGACTACATCGGTAACACAGTCTGCTCACGCTATTTAAATATATTAAAGTCCGGTAATGCTTGCAGTCCACATCCCCTTAATAGTAGGCAACTCATACCAATAATTCTAGGGTGCGCGATGTGAACTTAAAGTTCGCCAGAGTCATCTGTACGATAATAATTATGATGATGATTTATTGGCATACCTTTTGAAACAGCGCGGCACCAATAGTCACCTACGCTCTTAGACAAATGTACACCCTTTGGGGTGTATATTTGCCACACAAAAATAATCGTCATCTGACTTGCCCGCATTTCCTTTCTTGAAAACGCTGCACTCATTACTTTCCTGTCGAGAATGCTCTGTCATGGTGATAACGCGCATGCCGTTCGTGACTTGGAAGTACCGGGCTCGCAGCGTTAAAGAAAGTAAATGCGGGCAAGACAGATGATGATTATCGTTGTAGGCAATACACGACCCAAAGGGTGTCATTTTGCTGAAGAGCCTCCTTTAGCTTAACTGGTTTTACAACATTTATGGCAGCCTATCATTGTGAATATCTTCCCTTGACCTTTTCCTCCTTTTTTCAATAAATCTTTCATCTCCATATTTCACAGTTCCCTGTAACCCTGGTGTACGACAGCGCCACCAACTGCGGTACACCTACGCTGATGATGCTGTCAAGCGCCGCCATTTTGCTGTCGTCCAGGTAGTCGGCAAGCGGCACGCCGCGGATCTCGACGCCCTGGAAGCGGTCTCTCCAGAACGGATTGTTGTATGTGTTCACGAACGTCTCCAGGCTTGTCTTGAACCTGTCCTTGCTTGCAGTCAGGACAGCGTAGTCTACGGAGACAAACGCCAGGGCCTTGTGGTCGACGGCGCGCAGACGCTCCACGCTCACAGCGTAGCCTGCGCATCGTTGTTGTTGTTGTTGCTGTTATTATTATTATTATTATTATTATTATTATTATTATTATTATTAATATAATTATTATTATTATTATTATTGATCAAATGCAGTGGCACAAGATGCAATAACGGCATGGAGGGTGGCAGCGTGTAGCATTCAGATATGTAGACCACTATAGGAACAACACAAGACGCATAGCAACTACTGTAAGTAGAGTAAAAAGCACATAAAAATATAGGATATTTCATTATAGATAAATTACATATATTACAGATTTTGCAAAATCTTAATTAACGGTGGTTCATACATCTTTCGGAGGAATTGGTCATAGCTTAAAGTGAAACGTGCATTCTAAGAACCAGTAGCAACTTAGTTGCGCAATCACTCCCGTAATACAAGTCGATAAATGTGCAGTGTGTGATTATATAAGGTATGCCTCGAAGGGCGAAGCAATGATCGCGATAGCAGCACGCGATGGCTGCGCTGCTGCGAAGCGCATAAGGGTGGCGTATGCGGCGAAACAGTCGTTGTAAGGCCGGTGACATTGCGCGTGTGAGGCTATTCGTGTGTTCTCCAGTGGAGCCACAGAGAAGTAACAAAATTTAAAGAGAGAACACTCGACGAAGGCTGGCCTCGGAAAGTATACGTGGCGATCGTGAGGACGCCTTGTTCCAGCTGGAGCGAGCCATGGCTGCATGCCGAAGTATGGCCGAGCTATGACGTACAATCAAGCGTAGAGTCCATGTTTTACCTTTATTTCCTTGCCGCTAAACCCAATAACTTTGCAAATAAAAGGTATTTGTGCATAAACATTTCGCGATCTAGTGTTCTTCCACCGCCCGAAATGCGAAAACGCCCGTGTCCAGTGCATTGGGAGCACGTTAAAGATCCCCTGGTAATCAAAATAATCCGCAGTGCCCCTACGGCCTGTCTCATAATGAAATCGTGGGCTTGGTACGTAAAACCCCTGAATTATATTGTTTCTTTTTCGCTGCCGCCACCAAGCGAAGTCAGAAAAGCCATAGTTTATGGCCCAAACTCACTCCGTCCACCCGTCTGTTCCGGAAGCCAGTGTCCGCCTGCGTGCTGACTGATTCCCACGAGGCGGATCGTGTCGTGAAGTGTGGTGAACACCGAATCCGCACAAGTGCACCGACGGCCACTCCGATTGGACGGCGTCAGGTCTGTTGACAAAGCTGGCCGCTATAGGCAAAAGTACACGGCACTGGCATGTTTTTCTGTCGATGTGAGTTCATTTCCGCGTCACAGTGCTAACGCAGCTCGTCACATTCTACTCTGCGGCCACATGTGTTGCCTTGACGTGGTCACGCATGTTCCAAACACTGCACAGTCATCTTTACAACACTGCACAGTCATCCTAACTGTGCCGCAGATTGAAAATGTATTGCGATCGCATCATGTCGCAACATGGCACGCATTCTCACACGATTACTTTCAGAGGAATCTGTATTGGCTGATTGAGCAAAAGCCTCTGGAGTCATGCAACGAGTAGACCATCCATTATATATATATATATATATATATATATATATCTGTGTGTGCGTGTGGGTGCGTGCGTGTGTGTGTGTGTGTGTGCGTGTGCGTGAGCGTGCGTACGTGTGTGTGTGCGTGTGCGTGCGTGGGTGCGTGTGTGTGTGTGTGCGT